>NC_065515.1:40501586-40530909 GCF_006386435.1 Epinephelus moara | reverse complement strand
CCTCCACAATCTCCTCCACAGTCGCCATGTTTGTTTTTGTCATAAACTTTTGACGCTGGGCTGCCTCCTGGTGGATATATTGGTTAACATCCATGCCAACGTAAAGGGCGCATGGAAGTATGTGGGCAGTGACGGTAACATTGTTTGAAACGGACGTATACATTTTCATACGTAAAGGGAGCATAAATGAGCCTTAATAAGGTAAAACTGTCTTTTTTAAAAAGAAAAAAAAAAGAAAAAAGAAGTTTAACATTAATTAAAACTAATTTTTATGGCTCAGATGTTGTTATAATTTTATTTCCTGAAAATTGCAATCTGAAAAGTAACCAAAGCTGCTTAAGAGGTTATTGTTATTGTGTAACGTTTTTATTAACAAATAGTAATACAAAACCTTGTTTTCCCTGTTTGAGACCTTAAAAAATAGACTGCGACTTATATGCCAGTGCGATTTATATTCTGAGTTTTACGGTAGTTGTCTAGCCCTGTAGCCCTGCTTGATGTTAGAATAGACCTTGTCCAGTGTGTTAGCTCCTCTAGTAGCACACTTAACATGCTGATGGAATTTGGGGAACACTGCCTTCAAATCCACATGATTAAAGTACCCTGCTGTGTGCACAGAGTCAGGATATGTGCTCTGCTGACTGCTAATGTTGTCATGTAAAAGTCCAATAGCCGAGTTAGCATTAGCGCCTGGTGGAATGTACACAACTGGAATTATGACTACAGTGAACTGTCTCAGGAGATAAATGGGCCTGCATTTAACAGTCATATACTCCATGTCCGGGGAGCAGTGACTGTCAACCGTCACTGTGTTAGTACACCAGGTGTTGCTGAGATACATACAGAGCCCCCCTCCAATGTCCAATGTCCTGTCATGACGCTGTGCGGTGTAGCCTGCTAGCTTGATAGCAGAATCAGGGATGGATGAATGGAGCCAGGTCTCTGTGATCAGCAGAATGGAGCTGCCCTTTACAATGTTGTTGGATGTAATCTGCAGCCTCAGTTCATATGTCTTGTTGGTGAGCGATCTGGCGTTGGTGAGAAAAAAGCTGGGGAACGGTGGTCTGTGTTGCTGCCTCCGTAGCCTGGCTAGCACACCAGCCCTTCAGCCTCGCCTCAGCTTTTTCTTGCTGCGCCGCCTTCGCTTCCTCCCGCGGGGATGGTAATCCATGGAGAGCCAGGGCTCCTCGCTATATCCACCGGAATGTCGTGTGAGCGAAGAAACTCAGCTGTAACACTCCGCTCGTGACAAACTCCTATCCTATCCTAAGGAGATTGTGCCAGCTGTAGATGTTTTTCATCAAACAGGATGTACACAAAATGAGAAACAACACGCTGATAGCATTGTTCTAACCTAAGTATTTGCTGAGATCTCAGCACATGGCTTCATTGCTAAAAACAGGTTCCAAAGGGCAACAAACATAAGCAGTTAGATTATTCCAATTTATTTGGAGGAGAAAAGAAAGGTGAAGAGAAAGGATCTGAACACTGGTTTTACATCAGTCATGGAAGTACTATATTGAGATAAAGCCTCATGCCAACACTGTGGCCTGTAACTATGTGTAAGGTTAGGTGGATGTTGACTTTGTGGGTAGCAGAAATGATGTTACTCAGTGTTGGTGTTGTAGTTGTGGATAAAATGAGCTGTATTTGTAGGTGTCACCGCAAAACATTTAATCAGTATAACATTACAAACAACACAATGCTTAAAGCCCTGGAGTATTTATTAGTGAGTCAGAGCATTTCAGCATGAGCTGTTCAGATGGGACGAAGGGTGAGAATATAATGTGAGACTTTGTTTTCACACCATTCAGCTGACCTTGGCACTGATGATCTGCCTAGAGACAATGAGAAGAGAAATCAGTAGAAAGATGCAACAGCCTGCACTCACAGAAATATGTGAAATGACCACAACCTATTAACACCGCGTTACATGGTGGTGGCATATAACGTGTTAAAATTATGTGCCAGCACCATGGAAACTATACCCATGGAGAGTCAACAGGGATCTTTTGTCGTGGTAGACACACAAATCCCCTAGTTCAACAACATCATGCAGTGGTTAGTGCTACAACCCCATAGGTAGTAGAAAGGCCGTCAAGAGTCTACAGACAGAGGAAGTCCGTGTGGTCGATGGGTCAAACAACCACAGTACTTTCACCCAGGAGGTCACTGTTTGTGTCCTGTGTGAAACTAAAAGTCAATACTGACTAAATTTAACTTGTGTTTACGCACTGTTTGTCACATAAGGTTGCACACTAACATTCTGTATGTAACAAGCATACTTATTTCAACTGAAACCAATCTTTTTCTAAACCTAACCAAGTAGTTTTGTTTCACAACATTAACCATGTGTTTAAATGTGACAATTTGGGCATGTAATTTTAATGTGTCATGGTAATTTCAGGTATTTCTAAGAAATCAGTGCTGTTGTTGATTCTGATGTACTGGAGGCCCCGTCCATTGTTGCAACGTGGCCATGCCCACCCCCAACTCCCCTGTCCTGAATTTTACCCACTCTCATCTAGTCACCCAAGATTTGTCTATCTTCTTCCTAAGGTTAGGTAAATATCATGGTTATGGCAACAAACTATGGTTAAATAAGGAAATGATTAAGATATGGTTGGGGTTAGACAACTACAATACTTGGTTAAGGTTAGGGAAAGATCATGGTGATTGTTAATAAAGGGGCGCATGTTCATTGCATGTCTCCAGAAGTAAATGTTCTATGAAGACAATAGTCAATTCACAGACAATGGGTTAGAGCTGAGAGGTTAGGATGTGGTAACTAGTGGCAATTGCCACTGCCATGAAAAGTGACAAAATAAAAAATACCATTGGGAAAAATGACACAATGTAATAAAAAGACAGAGCATCTGAAAATAAAATATAATAAAATATTCAATAAAAAACAAAAATAACAATAAAACTTAAATTAAATAGAAATAAATTCAGATGAAACTATAAAAATGAGGTAAATAAAATAACATTTCATTATAATGGCTTCAGTTTTGAAAAATTATGGATTTTTAAAAAAAAATATGCATAATCTTAAATCAGTAACATATCCCTTTGTTTAATTAATTTTACGCTTTCTTAATTAAGGCTACAGGAATTAATATTCATACTGTATATATTACTTTTGTGCACTTTTGGAATGTCTGCTTTATATTTGCTTTGCATTTCCTAAAAGCTCTGAATAGACTTATCAAGAAGCTGAATCCTCGAATACTGTTTTTGGTGTCAGCTTTATAAATGCTTTACAAAGAATCCAGGCAGCATGCTGAGGGCTGGAAACCCCTCAAAGCTGTAATGCATCTTTTTTTTTTAAATTCCACCAAGACTTTCATGTGTACTTGAGAATATATGAACCCAAAAATGACTGAATTTTAACAAGCCTGGTGCCCTAAATTATGCATAGCAACATGTAAACGTTGCAGTAAAGGAGCTGGGGTTTTATTTAGGCAGATCTGACCACTGATTTGGTTATGATAACATTGTTCTAACCTATGTATTTACTGAGATCTCAGAATGTGGTGGTATGGCTAAAAACAGGTTCCAAAGGGCAACAAACATAAGCAGTTAGATTATTCCAATTTATTTGGAAGAGAAAAGAAAGGCAAAGAGAAAGGATCTGAACACTGGTTTTACATCAGTCATGGAAGTACTATATTGAGATAAAGCCACATGCCAACACTGTGGCCTGTAACTATGTGTAAGGTTAGGTGGATGTTGACTTTGTGGGTAGCAGAAATGATGTTACTCATTGTTGGTGTTGTAGTTGTGGATAAAATGAGCTGTATTTGTAGGTGTCACCGCAAAACATTTAATCAGTATAATAATGAGCACAATGCTTAAAGCCCTGGAGTATTTATTAGTGAGTCAGAGCATTTCAGCATGAGCTGTTCAGATGGCACGAAGGGTGAGAATATAATGTGAGACTTTTTTTTTTTTTTTCACACCATTCAGCTGACCTTGGCACTGATGATCTGCCTAGAGACAATGAGAAGTGAAATCAACAGAAGGATGCAACACAGAAGAGATGGATCATTTTCTCTTCAAACACAGTATCCCACCCTGTTTAATTACGGAACTTGTTCTATGTAACTGAATGTCTTGTATTGTGTAATGAGTGTCTTGTACAGTCTACTGTACAGAATGTGTCCTTTCCAGTCTGGTTCAGTGTCTTGCACTGTATTAAAAGTATCTTTTACCACTAGGTGGCTACTTTGGTTTGTCCTTTATAATTGCAGATGCTTGAGCTAATGTGTACTTTGCTGCCTAATTTAGTGTCTCTCCAAAACTGTTGAAAACTCGTGTTGAAATTGTTCAGAGATGTTATATGGAAGGATTGCTGTGTCCCAGTTCAGAAACCTACAAATACATCGCTGATAGACAACTGACGGTTAGAATGCTCAGCATGGTATCAACACCAATTCCTGCACTATTTCCTCTTGGCCATTTGCTTATCGTCCAAAACCACAAATATGTATACTCAAATACTCCTTAAACACCACCACAGGTACCATCATCCAAAGACCCTGTTAGAAGACACAAAATGAAACAATAGCCACAAATGCAGATTGCAAGGTCTAAAATTTCAAGGAGCATGCAACAATTCTGTACAATTGCAGTAGATTGTGAAGGCTGCCATAAGAACCATACAGAGCAGCTGATCCCGAAATGACATTTTCTGAACACATGAGGAGTCTACAGAAGATCCACCATATTGAGGACTGGAAAGGATGAATAGAATTTCTCCATATTTCTCAGTATGGAGTAAAGGGCCATCCACACCAAGAAAGATAACTGTAACGTTAACTATAACGATAACAATGGCAGCATCCACACCAATGAACGATATCGTTGTGTTGCTAGGTTACGCCAAACACACACTGCTCGGTGCGGTCGGCAGGGGAGGGATGAGTGCAGCAAATCTACCAGCCACTTGCATATTTCACCAGTATTCAGCTGGTAACGTTAAATGGTGCTAATTTTGGTCCGTGAACGGTGGTGATAATAATCATAAGGAGGCGAGACAGTTGTTGTCATTCATGTTTAGCAACGTCAGGTAATGCTAGTTAGCATAACAGCTAGCGTTGGCTATTCATAAACGTCTTATCTCCGTGAACAAAAACACTCACCACTTATGCCAAGGGTGCGCCCGATTGCGTCCCAGATGTCCCTTTTCTTGGTCGCATCTTTATAAAGTCGATCACTCTTATCACAGAGTTGATAAGAGTTGAATGAGAGTTGAATGAGTCTGAGTGACGTAGTGACGTGTAGTAACAGCCTATGTCTTGCGTTCACATGTTGCCATGTAAACAACAAACCCCAGAGCTCAACAAGGAGTAGCCCAACAAGGATAGTAGGTCCATTATTGTCATATATTTTTACACTATATTTTCTCTAAAAAGAAATCCAAGCACCATGTCAAGAGGGCTGAACCCGAACAAGTTTAAAAAATTTGTCCAAACCCAGCCTGGCCCGTTGGACACATCGTGCTCAGGTTGTCTGGACCCGTGGATTATCTGACCACTCAATGCACTTACAGTATTGTTGCCATGTTCCCAGATCCTAGTAATTACTCAGTGAGTACATTTTTACTATAACCGTGGCCAAAACTGTGCAAAAGTAAAAAAGAAAGAAAAAAAAAAAATCTTTTAACCTCAAAGTCATTGTTTATATTAATCCCACTGTGCTGGAGTCAACAAGCAAAAAACTGTGTCAGTATTCTTAAAACCTACAAATGTTTTAAAGGACTACATAATACAACATTTCTTCCAACCACATCTAAAGGCAAAAGTGTTTTTACGTGTTGTTAATGGCCCACTCAAATATAGGGTAAAAAGAAGGACCCTTGAGGTCCTGGAGTTAAGAGTGCTGGCAATAAAATTAAGTCCCCAGTTCGCATTTATTACATGTTACTCCCCATCCATCTTTCTCTCCCCTCATTTCCTGCCATCTCTCTACTGTTGCCTTTCAAAATAAAAGCATACAATGCCAAAATCGTTTTTGGTGAATAGCCTTTTTCCTCCTTGCTGCTTCACATTGCTTCAAAGAGCTCAGTGACTTTTGCGTGTCTTGTGCGTAGTCTCAACATGATGAATCATACCAATGGGGACTGGTGCACACATTTGGACTCTAAAACATTATTGGTGTTGCACTCTAATGTACTTCTCAAAAAGTGACAGAAGTAGTTGTATAAGGAATGAACAAAGGATGCTTGAAAGAGAAGTTTAAAACACTCGACCAATCAGTGTGTAAACTGGGCCTGATTGTCAGATTATCTGCACTTTGTTTGAAGTATGCTGAGGCCTTAACACTAATTTACTGCATTGTGTATGAGGATCTCTGTATGAGTGAGATAAAACAAATACAGAAATTGAAAGAGCCTAGCTCCCTGCCCTAACACTGAACTAGCAGTTCCCCATGTTGATATGGTTATTTGTTTCTCAAAAGGACACAAATCCAGACTGCACACGGGCACACACACACACACACACACGCACACACACACACACACACACACACACACACACACACACACACACACACACACACACACACACACACACACAGATGCCCATCTCTACTGAACCGAGTATAACATGAGACTATATTAAGGCTGATAATAGCGCAGGTCCGCAGTGCTGCTAGACTTGTCTTCCTTTGCCTGTTTCCACAGATCTATAAATAGCAGTGCTGATCATGCAGCGCAGCCTGCCATCACCCTGCATGTTCTCTGCAGCTCACACACACCTACACACTTCTCCCCATGTTTCCACTCCTATTCTCTCCTATCTGCAATTTCACACTCATTTTCTCTGATTCCTCACTCCCCCTTCCCCCACTCTTCCTCTCTCCTCCTCCTCTCATTTTATCTCAATTCCCTCATTATGCTGCCCCTCATTTCCCTCGCTAACTCTCTAATTTCTCTCCATGTCAGACTCCACACTCTCTCTCTCTCTCTCTCTCACTACCCCCCGTGATACTTTCCATCCACCTCCTCTATTCATTTAGTCTCCTCTCCACCCTACCTCATGTTCCCCTCTCCCTTTCTCATTAGCTGTTAACCCAGCAAGTCTCGTCTTTCATCTTCACACACACAGATTGATGGGTGGAGGGAAAGAAGAAGTGCCAGTACTGATTGATTTAATGACAGACAGTGTGACTGTACTGCAGGTGTAGATTCCACAGTAGAATTTTGCTGGACTCAGTTTCTCTCAGTATGAAACATCCAATGATTCGTTGTAACATGATGTGCACAGGTACATAGCAAGCAGCAACCTCTGGGACTGAAAAGTAAAGCCAACATAGAAGTGTCGAAAACTGCAGTTCTTTGAATGGCCACTTGACGCTGGCTCCAGAAGCCAGTCAATCCCCATAGACCCCCATTTTAAAATGCTTAACCTTACGGCAGAAATAAACATGTTTACAGCCTGGTACAAAAAAGCGATTTTGGTCTCTGTAGCTAATTAACCCCCTCATATTAACTGTATAGGGGCTACATTTTTTCATGACTCAGTGGTTTTATTAAGGTGTAAAGTTATGCATAATTAAGTGCGGTCCGCTTTGAGTGACAGGATTTGCTGAAAGCATCCTTCAGCCTTCAACCTCCAGCCTCTCATCCAAATATGGTCATGGCTCCAAAAAACCAAGATGGTGACGGCCAAATGCAAAACTGAGTGGGAGTTCACAAACCAGTGGGTGACGTCATGGTGGCTATGTCCATTATTTCTATAGTCTATGGTACGTAGGTGTCATACATGTTCACAGTCACCCATGGGTCCCCTAGCTCACAAGCATCCATGTGAGCACCTACAGGTAAATAATAATGTGGAGGGGACCACATTAGGGAGAACAGTAACATTGTCCAATGATGCTAAATAGAGGATTGAACACATTTGAATTATTTCCATTTTTGTTCATGATTAGTGAGATTTGTTGTGTGTCTCAAATCACATACAAAACATTTAATATTTTGATTGCACAAGTGTGCTAAGTGCGTTCACATTGCATAGTATGGGAAAATGCAGTGTACTACTGGCCCACTCAAAATGGTCCGAAAGTTGAGTGTGGAAAGATGGACATTTCTCACCCTCAGCGGTCGCTGTCAAGCTTGTCAGCCTTTGACATGGCACCTAGGGACAACAAGGAGCCAGATCTGTCTACAGTGAAGCGTTTTTTTTGCACTAAGTACCAATACTGCGGCCAAACAGAAGCCATCAGTAATGTTTGTTGGGTCTGTAATGATTTGGTACCGCAAACAATAATGAGAGTACTAATGTTAGCTTGCTAGCTAATGTTAGCATTAACTAGCTAGCTAACTTGCTCCTGCACATTTTAATCAGCATTGACGTTGTGGTGTAAGTTTGGTTTATGTGAGGCTGGAGACAGCGGTCAAATATTGGTGATAATGCTCCACTGTTAGTTTGCAATTTGCCGTTTAAAAAGAAGAAGAAGAAGAAGAAGAAGAAGAAGAAGAAGAAGTGGTGGTTAAAAAAAAAAGCAGTCGTCACTCTGGTAAGTGCAAAACTGCAGTGCACGATTTGAGACAACACTACCCTGTTGAAATTAGTGCAGCACGCAATAAGTGAACAACACTGAAGTGTACTAACAGAAAAAAGTGATTTGAGACACACTCCAACAGTCTACAGCCATGCTAGCAGCTTTGTGAGGTTGTACTTAGACACAGTAATGCTTTGGGCTAATGCTAAGGTCAGACTGTTACCATGCTTGCAATGGTGATGCTACCTTGCTAACATTTAGCATGTAAAATTTATCATGGTTACCATTTTAATTTAGCCTATTAGCATGCTGTATGCCCAGTGGTAACTATATGTTGAGTGTCTGTATGTGTATGCTGACCCCTAGCTCCAAGTCAAATTTCTCTAAGGAGACCAATAAACGAACTGAACTGAACTGAACTGAACTGAACAGTATAGCTGAGTCTGATGGGAATAGCTAGTTTTGCAGGTATTTAGTCAAAAACCCACATATATATGTATGCATATATATATATATATATATATATATGCAATAGATAGATAGATAGATAGATAGATTGATTGATTGATTGATTGATCTTGTGTTTTCAAAGTGGCTTGTCATAGCGTAATATAATAACTTGCTAGTGTTTTGCTGAAAGATGTTTTTTTTTATCAATTTGAGTAGTGTCATTGAAAACTTCACTGACTAGTTCTCTGTGGAATCCGGCGTATGCCAGAGATGTATCATCTTCCCCATTCTCTTCCTGACTGCCTTCAACTGGAAAATGCTAAAAACCACCTTAGACAAGCCCAGAGGCATCCAGCACCCAGCTAGAAGATCTTTATTATGTTGATGGCCTTGCTATCCTCTTCACAAATCACACTCCTGCAAGAGATAGCAGAAAAAGATTAATGCTCTTCACAATGGATGTCTCCACAAGATATGCAGCATCTTTCAGCCAGAAAATATCTCCAGTGAGGACCTGTACTAAAACACAATATGTGGTGCTGGAAATTAAATATCGATGGCTCCAGTGGCTCGGACATGTCCTCAGAATGGACCAGGACGGATTCCCAAAGTAGTCCTGAGATGGACTCCACCTGGAAAGAGAAAACAAGGGAGGCCAAAAAAGACTTGGTGGAGAACTGTGACTGAAAACGGCTTATCTAGTTTGCAGCAAGGCACAACATGCTGCGCAGGATAGGACAAGATTGAAGCAGATAGTTGCAGCCCTAATGTTCCACAGGGAATGAGGAGGATTGACTAAATAGGTTTTGCATTATATTTGATGCTGCATAACATTGAAAGTCATTTTTGACACACTTGGATAACATGATCCCCAGCACAGTTCTAATTTGAGCTGCTTCATACTTGACATTAAGTCAAAATACGTGTGTGGCATCAAATATCAATGCTATGCGGATGACGTCCAGCTGTACATGCCACTACAGCCTGATGACCCCTCTCAGGCCCGTAATCTAGAGGCATGTGTATGTAAAATTAAACTCTGGATGAGTCAGAACCTTCTCATGTTAAATGCTGCCAAGACTGACCTAGTGGTGATCAAGCCCTCTAATTACAAGCAGTTGTCTCTAAATTTTTGTTGTAATGTTAATGGATGTATGATCACGGAGAGTTCGTCCATAAGAAACTTAGGAGTCACCTTTGACCATACTTTATCTTTTCAGCCTCATATCAGAGAGATCACCAAATCAACTTTTCTCCATCTCCGTAACATTGCTAAAATCCGCTCTGTTCTGTCTCGTCGCAATGCTGAAATCGTCCTCCATGCTCTTGTGTCTTCTAGATTAGATTATTGTAATGTTCTTTTCTCTGGCCTCCCTGCATCTGCTACTCGTAGTCTTCAACTTGTGCAGAACGCTGCCGCTAGAATTTTGACCAGAACCAGTAAATACAGTCATATAACTCCTGTCTTAGCATCTCTGCACTGGTTGCCTGTCCAGGCCAGAGCTGATTTTAAGATCCTTCTTTTAACTTATAAGGCATTACATGGTCTGGCCCCATCCTACCTATCCGAATTACTCACACCCTATATTCCGCCTCGTCCCCTGCGCTCTTTGAACTCTCACCTTCTGGTCATTCCCTCAGTAAATAAAAAATCAATTGGTTGCAGGGCCTTTTCCTACCGTGCACCTTACTTATGGAATTGCCTCCCGCTACATATTAAAGAATCCACTTCCATTGCCATTTTTAAAACACTTCTTAAAACACACCTTTTTACCCAGTGTTTTGGAGAAATTTGAGTTTTCCAATTGTTATATCCTTGTCTGATTTTCCTCTGTCTTTTTGTGTGTTTTTACCTATTTGGCTGTCTGCTCTTTCCCTTGATCGTTTCTTATTGTAATTGATTCTGTAAAGTGTATTGAGACCATGTTTCTACCATGGTGATTTTACACTCTAAATAAACTAAACTGAACTGAATACGTGGAGTATTGTCCAGTGCTGGCACCCCTGTGTGCAGCTACAAGTCAGATTGCATGAGAGTGCAGCTACTCTTTACATTTTGAATCCACAACATTCGTTCATCTCAGTCTGGAAACCCTGTCTCTTACCTCTTTTGCACCATATTGGCTCTGGTTCTTGAACTGGTTCCTCTCAGGACTCTTGGAACCTTGGTCCTATCTAGTAAACCAGCCTAGGTTTCCATCCAGTTTCAGTCAGATCCATTGTAATCAAGGACTAGTCATGGATGTTGTTGCGTAATGCACAACAGAAGTAAACAGCAGTGGCAAGATGGCAGATCACATTGATTATCTTTATCTTATCTTTTGTCTGTATTACAGGTATTTGTTTTTATCCAAAAAAGCCTGCATGCTCTTTTTATCTAATGATCTCTTACCTAATGTTTTTAGTGCTGCCTTCACCATCCTCTCCTTCCAACGTAGAATATGACATGTCCACTGATGTCATCATGGTTCACACATCGGGTCAAGGAAAACCTGCTATTTTTTTAGTTCAAGCTGGGAATCAGCTTTTCAGGTTCTGAGCCTTTTTACTTTTGGTCGAAATGCTCCACATGATTGATAATTAGGTACGGGAACCGGAACAGAAACTGTTCCATGTTGGTGTAAAAAGGGGTATCTGTGGCCTCAGAACTACACCAGACAGCTGCCAGATGTTTTCTGATATCTGAATTTAAATCAAACAATTTCTATTTTCACCTCTTTGAGTCAACTGTGTGTTGATTCAGATTTAATCCTGTGAGATGCTTAGTTTTGAGAAAGATTGAGTTTATTTCCATTAACTGTTCAAGTATTTCAGAATGAATGTTTTAAAGAAAACCAAAGTCTCCTTAAGATCACTGCTTTCTTTTTTCTACACAAAGCTGTAACAGTTGTACTTGTGAGCTCATGTGAGTTGAATGATGAGTGCACTCCAGAAGAATACCAGGCATGTCTAGGTAGAAGTAGTCTGTGGTCCAGGGAGACGTTATCCATTAACCCTGACCCAGCACTCACTGTCTGGTAGTCTACTCTGCCTTCCATTCCTCCTCTCACATCCTCCCTTCCCCCCATAAGTGATGGCAAAAAACAAACTAACAAATCTTTTTTCATGTTTGGTAAATACTGGGTCTGCACTGATATGTACTGCTTCCATAAAATACCCACAGCCTCACCCTATGAGTCAAAAGCTCTCACCTTCCCCCACCTAGTGACTGCTAGTGATTGAAATGAGAGCATTACTTTAAGTAGGTAGGGACTGACATATTGTCCCCTCAGGCCTACCATAGCCGTGTGCACTCAATACAGAAATTGTTAAGTACCCGTATGCTTAACTCAGTCTGACCCGTACATACTTGTCTCCCTCGAGACTTCCTGTACATACTGAACGTCTGCTGAAGAATACCAAAGATAAGGCCTGGGGGTGTTTGGGCTTTGCTAAATTCGTTCATGTATCAGAGTTAGACAGCCGGCTCAGTGCTCATTAGCCTGTGGATGCTATTCCTGGCTACCTGACGAGTTTGGCAAGAGTCACTGCTGCAGTCTGGATGATAGTTAGACTACTTGTGAGGCAGTGTTAACACTGTATGTTTTGCCTGTTGATTTCAATGCTGTAAGGTGGAAATCCACAAAATTTACCTGCTCCTCATCTCTGCTGAAGACCAGAGGCTCCAGGCTACATTAGCTACTACTAGCCTAACACAACCAAATCTTATGGTACTGTACGTTTCATTAATTTCTGAGTTCCCTGTTGGAAATTTCAGTTATGAGCACTACTGTCTTATTTGTGCCTTGCAAAACAGTCATACACGCAGTCCTGTCCAGTGTCTATCTGTGTGTGTGTTGCAGCAGTGTTTATATGCACAAAATACAGTGAGATGTCTCGTTATCAACTGTTATTGCTAACCTGGCTTGAATTGGTATTGCTTGGTTTTCCTACCTGTTGTACTGGAACGCGATTAACTCAGGCGTAACATCATTCCTCCGACTTCTAAGGTAAATGGAATGCAACATTAGACTGAACTGTCTAGTTGCACTGTTGCACCTCCCCCAACCACACCCCTAATCAGCGCCACATTGTATATGGCTCCTGGTGGCTGGGCTCATTTTTTTCTGCTCCTGTCCTCGTCCCTGTTGTGGCTGGTTGTTTGTAACAGGTATGTAGTTACACTTCCCCTGGACAAGTCAGCTCTTTTAACCCTGCTTTTTGTTTGTGACAGCTATGATCTGATCCATTATCTGAGAACAATGCATGTGGAAAGCCTATTGCCCTGCCTATGAGTGATCCTGTGTTAATGCCACATATCAGAGGTGGTGAGAAGGGTTCCAACACCAACATTTTAGTATGCAGCATGGTGAGCCCTGTTGATTTTAATTTCCCTTTTGTATGTTAACCTGCTGCTGTTTTGTTTTGTTTTGTGTTTTTTGTTTAGCCTTATGGTTGATTTGCTGCAATTGTGCTTATTTTGCTGTTAGTATTATTATTAGTAGTAGTATTATTTGTTGGTAATTCTTTTTGTATAAGCTCTTTTCTTTCAGTGAAGCAGAGTGCCATCTTGTTCGGAGGCTAGGCACATATGGTGAGGTCCCTACACTTTATGCATGCAAGCAAGAGCACCAGAACACAAGTGTAGATTGCACCATTTTGCCGTGAGTATTGCTGTGTTGCACTTGAGGTGAGTAGGTGGTGGCACCCCTGGGCAGTCTCAGCGTAGCCTGCCTCTCCATGTGCGGCCTCTGCTCACTTCCCCTAATTTTCTTCAGTCTTGTGTTGGACTGAATATTATATCTAATTAGTGGTTTTAGATTTTGTGTCAAGACTCTTTTTTAGCTAATTGTAATAAACACTATTTTAATTCCCCCTAATTGGTATTTGTGTTGATTTGACTTTGTTTTCTTTTTCTTCTAGCAGCTCTAGTCCCTTCTTATTTGCTCATTTGCTAAATTCAAAAAAACATCTGGTTTATTTTGACTTAATGTCTATGTGCTCTATTCCCAATTTTCAACTTAATTTAATTTAATAGTAATTTTATTTATTGAAAAAGTGTTGGGTGTAATCCCCCCAGCTGGCGTCTTCTTCCCACTTTTTCTCCTTTTAAAATTGTTTCACACAACTACTTCCATTGCTATTTGTTTGAACAAACGTGCAACACAAATGCCTTCAAACTATACACACTTTTTCTTTGTGTCAGATGACTTTAATACAAACTAGTTTGTTTCAAGCATACAGACATCTTCCTTTACTTTGACACATCCGTAAATTTTGTACTTTTGTAACACGACGGTGCAGTGGTTAGCATCGTCACCTGACAGCAAGAGGATTTCTACCACGGATTCCGGGGTGTGGGAGCCCTTCTGTGCAGAGTTTGCATATTCTCCCAGTGTCAGTCTGGGTTTTCTCCAGGGTACTCAGCTTCCTCCCACAGTCCAATGACATGCAGGTTAGGTTAATTGCATCCAAGCGTCCATCCTCTGGACATGTGGACTTCAGTTGGACATAGTGTGACATATTTAGTCATCACTTAAAGTCTGTGAGGAGATATATAAATATATATATATATATATATGTACAGGCTACATGCCTTTAAAAACAGGTTTGTAAGGGTGGGACTATAGGCTTGTTCAATAAATTGGGTATTACTTACAATAAAAGACCTTCTCGTCATGTTTTCCAGCCAATTTTTAGCCTATTAGGCTGCAATAATAAAATGCATTTTCACCTGTACTTACACATATTTCTGTATCATGATGTGGTTGAATATAATTTCTGGCCTACACAACCCAAGTAGCATTTAAATAGGCCTAACTAGCAATTATTTTGAAGGAAATTGAAAAAAACATGTCACGTCTGTATTGCAATGAATTGTGGCTGATGAAATCAAAGAAGTCTGCAGAAAGTCTGCTTGAGGCTCATTGTGGATTGGGACAGCCCTCAGCAACTCCAAGACTTCCCGGGAACACGTCCACAAATCTGCAAGTCTGCAAGTGCAGTGAAGTCTGGACATTTGGATTCAGCCTAAATTGCCCATAGGTGTGAGTGTGGGTGGTTGTCCAGGGTGTACCCCACCTCTCGCCCGATGGCAGCTAGTTACGGAAAATGAATGAATGGAATCTTGTACAGCCTTATAATTGCATATATTCTGTCTTTTCTGCCGTAATACACTTTTCCACACTGGCATAGTTTTTTTTTATACTTCCGCACTGTGAACTTCGACTATTTTGCACCTCTCTGCAAAAACCACCACTTCTAAAATCTGCACAGCTCATTCATTTTAACTGAGATATATTTTACATATTTTATAGTATTTATATAGTTTTGTTCTAATTTTATTTTATTTTTATTTTTCATGTCTTGAAATGTTTGCTTTTGAATTGTATTTCCTCATACTATGTTTATGGTATGCATCAGTTACACCAAAGCAAATTCCTTGTATGTGAAAACCTACTTGGCAATGAAGTCTGATTCTAATTCTTCTGCTGAGACTGCAGCTGCAGTTTCACATCCTGTAAATGCTGGACGTGATTTATTCATAAGCAGCATTTGAATTCAATAGTTCTGAGTGTTTATATCATCAGTTATATTATATGTCCCCATGATCCTCATTTGTTTTTATTTGTAGCCTTTTTCCTCTACGCATCCACTTACCATTTTAGTCCTGCAAAAACCAGCTCTCGCCCCAAAGGGAATCATTAAACATTAATCCAGTCTAGTCCAATCCATCTCTCTATCTATCCATGCTAGCATCGCTCTCTGCCACCCCTCCTCTTCTGTTTCTGCCTTTAACCTCTTTTTTTTGTTTCCATCTGTCCCTCTCGTCCTTCTCTCATACTCCTGTGATTTGTTTGCCTCTTTCCCCCTTTCCCCTCCCCGCCACTGTTCCATCTCTCCTTATTATCCTCTGCATTTTACCCGTATCCCTTCCCTCCCTCTCTCTCTCACTCACCTCCTGTTTTATTAGGACATGCACTTAAGGGAATCACTTTCTCAGACCATTTATGCCTCCCACCCCACTCCCTGAACACTACCACCCCCACCACCACAGACACACATGCTTTATAGGAAACACTCCTAGAGGACAGCAACAGTTGAGGACATCAGGAGTTGTGATGTTTGATGGTGGAAATGTTGTTTTGCTGAATTCCCATAGTTTTCAGAGGAGAGTTTTACTGTCACATGTTACTATTGTTGCTTTTGTAGACTATTTTTAGATTCAGTCCTCCTCCAGAGACCAAAAGTCCATGTTAGTTTTTGTCATATTTAGGCAACCTCGTGCTTTTTTCACTTGCAAACTAAAAAAGAAGCTGTGGTAAAAGCTCTGAAGGTCCAGACCTCAGGGCCTCAACTGTATCTCCAGCTGTGCCTGTACACACTGTAGAGGTCTGCACAAGGCTTGGCTGTGAAGCCAACAGCAGCATCATTGTCATTGTTATCATGAAAAAATACTAGCCTGGGGCGAGTACACTGGCTACTTTTTAGGCTTAGAAATAGACTAATCTTAACACAACCAGCAGCACTAATTGTTAAGAGTGAATTTAAACAGCTGCTGACACATTAGAGTATTTGGAAAGGTTCGAATGAATCCAGTTAAAATTAAGAGTAGATAAGGCAGGTCTTTGGCCCTGTCTACACATATACAGATATTTTTAAAAACAGATATTTTCCCCCTCCATACACACACAACTGTTCTACAAAATATCTATGTCCACACTAGAACACAAAAACAACTCCAAACGGCCATTAGGTGGTGATAAAGGCTACATGAACGACATGTCAAATATTTGAAAAGAATCTTTCAAAAGCATAGTTTCTGGCAGACTTTAGGCCGCGGACAGTGAGATGGACCAAATAACATTGGCCACACATGAAGCAATACTAAGTTAAAATGTAAAGTAGTCATCAGACCCATGGGCGGATTATCAGACAATGGCCCCCTGGGCACAAGCCCCACCACCTGTCCTTCATAGAAGCAAGACACATGTGATGGTTATGCCTCTTTTATTGTTGCTGTTTGTGTCTCTTTGTAGTTGGTGTGCATCTTTTAGTGATTTTGTGCCTCTTTTAGGTAATTTTGTGTCTTTTTGGTTGTTTTGTTTCTCTGTAGTTATTTTGTGTGGTTGTTTTGCTCGTTTTTGCAGTTATTTTGTGTCTCTTTGCAGTTCCTCTGCATCTCTTTGTGGTCTTTTTTCGTCTCTTTGTGGTAATTTTGAGTCTCGTCCTGGTCAGTAATTGCTAATTTTAGCTATATTTTGTCAGTGAAGGCCAGGATCAGTGTTGGGTAAGGGTTACTTTAAAAGTAATCAAAGTACGTTACTGCGTTACTTTTTAAAAAAGTAACCAGTTACTTTACTGCGTTACTCCCTGAGTAAAGTAACTCAATTACTTTAAAAGTACTTCCAACGTTACTCCCTGAGAAAAGTAACTCAAGCACTTTTTTGAGTTCTTTTGAGTATTCTACATTTCCTATTGGGCAATGGACCGCAGGGCGCTAAGCCTACATTTTTTTGTCTCCAAAATTAAAGTTATGGACCACTTGCCCTTCACTGAGATCCAATTCTCCCATCACAGCCTTCACTTTGACCAGTAGAAACACAGAACGATCTGCTGCCGTAGACAACTGTATGACAACAACACCCCAGCATTTTTAATATTTCCTCTAGGGATGTTACCACACAGAGTAAAAGGGGGAAATGATGGGGTGAAACAGCAGAGGCACTTTGTCAACCCGCTGAGTTAACGTTACTGTCATTAGCATCAAGCTAGCAAACAATGATACATCCTCACGGTCGGACATAAAGTAATAACATTAACAAATAGCGGCGGGGCTTTTACTCACCACAACTGCATAGGCTCCCAGCTTCATTTGAAACAGACTACATTATAGACAGCCCGTTATTTATTAATCCTTCTGTGTGTTTATATATTTACTTTTTATCCACTCCGTTGTCTTTGTAAAGTTAACATATCGCACCGACATTTCAAACTCAACACTTGTTTCAAATTAAAAGCCCCTTATAACCTCGGCTAGAGAATCCCTCCATTTTCTAAATAGGCTTTTATTCTGAAACATTTGTCAGAACTTCCTGTGGAAGATACAGTAGCTTGATAGTTTACTTATGGCGCTTCAAATGTAGCTCCTGCCATCTGCTGACGCTTTTAGGTGACTACAACAACATGTCAGCTGGCACATGAACAGACACAGTGACTCAAATAATAGTAAAAGTGATAAAAATAGGACAAGAATAACCCGATGACATCAAGTACCAGCATGTAGTGTGTACCAGGCATAATGCAAGTCCTGAGTCTGAAATATGTCTGTCAGCGATCCTACTCCACCTATTTAGACTCCACCATAGACAACGGCAGCATTTCTCCGACCACGTAGCGAGCCGCAAGCTCCGTGGCTTCTTTCAGACTGATTGGTTCTAATAACGGTGATAACGTTAAACCTAACGACAGCCGTTGCTGTTTCAGAGCTGAAGGACCAGCGTTCTAAAAGTAACGGAAGTAACTGATGTCTTGTTTGAAAATGTACTTAAGTATTTGATTACTCAAACAGCAAACTAACGCATTAGGTTACTCGTTACTGCAAAAAGTAATCAAAGTACTATACCCAACTCTGGCCAGGACACCCCTGACACTTTGGGCCCCTGGGCCTGTGCCCAGTAGGCCCATTCAGTAGTCCATTCATGATTAGACCTAGCAGTATTACAAAATGTAAACAGACTTGTAGTCCGCCACTGTTGTTATTTCTGAGCGTACTGAGAAGATGATGTCATGGATTCCCAAATGCTCCGTTTTATATGTCCACATGCATACAAAGTTACCAAAGTTTTGAAAAGTCGTCTTCTTCTGTAGTGATGTAAATATCCATTTGGGTATGGACAAGAGGCCAAACATAGGGGAAAATATCAGTTTTCAAAAACATCTGTAGAGAGGGCCTTAACCTGTTTCAAAACAAAGAAAAGAAAATTGTGATAAACACAGACCCATGTACTGTATAGCCCCTGCCACACTCCAAGGCATAGCAAACACATACGTACATAGCATTATTCAGGATTCAGACAATTACATATAGGGTTCATTATTTCATTTATATGGATTTGAAAAAATATATTGTGTGGACTGAAAGCTGGACAGGTTCCAGTTCATGCTCCTCCACACTGCCGAGGTGCACCTGTCCGTGGGCAGCCCCCTCACTCTGACATCTCTTCATTAATGCATGTACTGTTTGTGCTTGTGTCTGTGTAATGTGTAATCTGAAAAATAACAACAGATTGAAATTTATGGAATATCTCCTCAAGGGACTAATGAAGGAATGCTTTCTTCTTTCTTCTTTCTATTGCAAAAAAGATTTCACCTTGTTCACCTCACACAGCTCAGTCTGTCTGAACGCTGACCTGCAGACTCACCATAACTCTAGCTAGTTTAAAAGTATGGAGTGACCTCTCACTCTGGAAATACTGATTGTTTCTATTATTGTCTACATGACTGTATGCAGAAAAAATACAATGTTGCATGGCTTGCAGTGATATAGATGGCAGTGATATAGAATGTTACATAGAAACATTTTTATGTTTGGCATCATCATTTTCAACCTGTGGTGAACACATGTGGTGATGGATATTTAATACCCTGCTGATGCCAATCAGCTGCAGACAGGACCTTAGAGTTCTTCTGAACCAATAACATGCTTCATCAAATTAGTATTTCACTGCTAGAAAGATGGTATTTTCTTAAAACTAGGCTGTGTATGCAGGAGAAAGACACAAATACTTTTGAAATTGGTGCTGCATGACCAAAAAAACACCTTTTGCTTAAGACACCAGAATGCAGTGCGCCACACCAGGCCAATAAACACTCCTGCTAGTGGGTGACATAATGCACACTCATTCCTTTGACTCAGTGGCAGCTAGCTGGTAAAAAAAACAGTTGAACAGTACACTTAAATATGTTTCAAAACAAGTTTTAGGTGATGAATAGGCAATGCGGTAACATTTTGGTTTATATTTGATCAGCGCAGTTAGTTTCATCTCAGATTTTTCAGCCTGTTTTTTCACAGTGCAGTAAACAGTATGGCGCTCACTTCCTTTCACAAATTCTCTCTATTACAACTACACCGTAAACCCCAATCCATTCATGACACAAAGGCCTTTAGTTTCCCAGCGCGGCGCAGGGTGGTGCAGGGTGGCGAACCTCGCGCAGAGCTAGTTTCGAGCAGCGCAACCCGAGGCACGCTCAGTTTGGTAGTTTGGCAGACCGAGGTGCGCTGAGATGGGTGTGGTGGCGCAGCAGGGGGAGGTGCCGACAGATCCAGCTTGGCGCAGTGACAGTTTCGTGCCAAAAGGCTTCGCCGAAGGTGCGCTAAAAGCTCGCCAGCTGAAACCAGGTCTACTGTCAGCGCAGGGGGAGCGCAGCCGGTGTAAGCCGAAGTTTGGCTGACCGGCGGACAGTGCGCACACGTCACCAAAACCTCACAGGCAGGTTTCCAGAATATCAGGCACATTAACAATGCAATAAATACCCAAAAAAACACTATTCAATGCAACTATCTGCAATCAGCACATAAATGTATCTCTATATCGACTGTCCCGTCACATCTGATGTCAGATCAAAGGGGATTGGCACCGTTTGGCACGTTTGGCACGCGTAATGGAAACCCAACCTGATTTGATGAACACAGCTGCAAACTTATGAGTTCACATCCCTCTCAGCCAACCACAAACAGCCACAGCATCAGACAGGGAGTATATATTCAGCATCTGTCATCTTAGAAAAGTCAAAAGAAAACAAACAGAGTGAGACTGCGAGAGAGAAAGAGAGAGTATGCGCGCACGAGAGAAATGCTGTCAACAAATTGTAAGTTATGTTCAGTGTCTTAAGGGTTTACGTGCTTCATGTGATTGCCTATACAAATGTTAAAATGTTCTTGCTTAACGTGATCTACAAAGATGAAGTACATTATTGCGAGGAGGAGGAGGAGGACTGACGCAGAGAGGGTGTACCGTCAAAGGACATCCTATTTGGGCATGACAGAGCTGGAATGCAGGTGGGCCAAACGAATAATGACTGGAATAACGCCGTGTCCGATGTAATTGTCATTTCATGTCGTACTCTTTTTCATTACACAGGAACAAATTACATCTACCAAGTGGTGACGCGCATCGTGGCCTCTGATGCGCACCCCGGTGGCACCTGTGCTCTCCCTGTTGCTGTAAAGGTGACAGTGGCTCTGATCTTCTTCGCCACCGGGTCTTTCCAGCACACCGTGGCCGCGGTGGCGGGGATCAGTCAGAGAGCTGTCAATTCGGCTATACATGCAGTGAAGTCTAGTCTAGTCCGACATGCAAATGAGCACAGCATTTTTCCATCCACACCTGAGAGCCGACAGAGAGAGGCCGAACTGCATGTGCCGAATCAGCAGGAAGAGCATCAGGGCGCATGGGAGAGGAGAGACCACGTGGCTCCACTGCTCTGTCCTTAAATGTGAGTATTTCCCTGTACATCCATTCACATATTTATGGTGAAAATTTACTCAATCACATTAAATATAGGCTACAACAAATTATTTCAACGTTCAATTTATTTTATTTATTGATCTTCGTCTTCTTCCCCTCCTCTGGTTAGCGACACCTCCACGCGTGCGTGGCCATGGCCACCTGGGTGCAGGGACCGTGGCCGTACCCAGCCGATGCAGGCTGGCGTCTATCGAGGCCAGCGGGAGCAGCCTGTCACTAACGCCCCGGAGCCGGTCTTCCACTCCTTGGAGCTGGGCCTCTAACCCCTGGACCCGGGTGGTTAAAGAGCCCAGTGCCCTCTCCAGCATCCTGAACCCCCCTCCGCCTCGCCCGGTCTGCGAAACTAGAGGCCAAAACCTTAATATAAAGTCTAAATGGTCGAGGCTACCATACAAGGTGCCACCTGCTACTCAGTTTTAACACACTCACACACTGATGGAACAGCCATCGGGAGCAATTTAGGACTAAATTTAGGATTTAGGACGACCCGCTCTACCTCTGAGCCACAGCCACCCCCTACACAAAAGTCCCCGGATTGTCAAAGTGACATAAAAACTTTATGTTTACTTGACACAAAAACTCATTCCTTGTAAGCCTTTTTTCATGTTAAGTCAACAATTTTTGAGTTTTAAGACAATAAAATGACAAATATTCATAAAACCAAATTTGCCTAATTATTTTAAGGCCAATACACAATACTATCACAATACACTTAACATATTGTGGCGTGTTGGGGCTGAATGGGTGTAGTTTCCCACCATGTCATGAGACAATGTGTTTAAAGCCATAAACTGAAGAAAACTAGCAACACATTGGATAGCTACAATGGTGACTATAATGTGACAGGTTATGCAGGACAAAATACTGTGAACATTTCTGTTCAGCATTTCTTCAATAAATAAAGGTGTCCTGGTATTTCAGTTTCTGTGTGTTGCCCCATGTTTAGTATTGCCATTTCCATCTGCCTATTCCTGTGAGACAAGTTGGCCTAAAGTGACCTCAGCCTTCTCCTGTACCTCCTTTTCTCCCTCTCCAGTCAGCAATTAATTATCTGACCTAACCAAGCACACAAGCCCTGATTCATTTTTCTCCTTCCCTCTCTCTCTCTGCTAAACCTCCCCCACCACCTCCTCCATCCCCACGCCTGCCTGCCTGTAATTGTTGATTGTCCTTTCCAGTTTATGCCTGCAGCGAGCTCACGTAGGCGCCCACACAAATCCGCACGCATACACACACATACACACACACACACACACACACACACTGAATCTTTATCTTTTTATAGCTCTGTCTTGTTAGGCAGTGAATGCAGCTTTCTCCCCAATGAACAGTAAGCATCCTGCAGCCAAACTCCTCTGTGTTATATAACAAGGGACTTAAAAGTATGTCACAAAAGTATGAACAGTTCATTTAAACTCTATTTCCAACTCCTTTTATCATTGATGGTCTCTCAAGATGAGATATATGAATGTTTTTTTTTCTTTATATCAACTTTTTAAATGTGCATTAGACACATATGGACACTTTTTAGACATTTATAATGGATAACCATATATTGTTGTTGGGTTTTTTTCTCCTTTTTGATCTGGTTCGTCAGTCTGAAGGTATTTGGAATAATTGGAAATCTTCTTTACCTGTTTTAAACTTGAGCCCCTTTCCCACTGGATAAAAGACCCACTATAACACCCGCTAACACCTAGCTTTTGTAGTTAATGGCAAACTTTATAATCGGCATTCACTCCCGTGAGAAATGACTCTGCAGTAGTCCCAGGTATTTATCAGCCTCAGCTCAGCTAGTGATAGAAATATGACACCTGGGTGGACACACTTATTTTAGCCATTGCTGGTACGGTGTAATAACAGGCTTGGCATCCCTTGGCATACTGTCACTCTGTCATCAGGTAATCTATCGACTGATAGTTTCAGTGAAGTGTCCTTGGCCTGAACCGCAGTCTGTATAGCCATCTCAAGAGCCAGAATGTCATCAGTGTTGAAACACCCGAAGTTCTTCAGGGCTCTGCTGTACTGCCCACACTTCTAAAGAGCTTGCCAACCTGCAGGTGTTTCCTCTGTCCCTCAAAGTTGACAGCATTGCTCCTATAGTCCTCCAGCATCACCTCAAGGCCGACAATGTCTGCATAGACTTCCATTTGTCCGTGCCATCATGCCAGGTGAAAAGCTTCATTGTTGCACTGAGACAGCACCAAGAATTGGATGGTGGAGCCGTAGTTGTTCAGCCCCAGGAAGAACCTAGCAACCATATGTACTCTGCAGGACATCCTGGTTACACCTGCTATACATGCTGCTAGAATTCATTATTGTGGGTCATACCCTTTTCATAGTGTGCTCGAGTGTTCACACAGTCTTCAATAAACTCTACATGAACGATGTAATCTTTGGATCGTGCTAACACGAGAGCACTGTTCCAATGCAACAGGTCTCTCCTCATCTCCAGGACAGTGACTGGGCAGCTGGAAGACAGATACAGATCCTGGGCAAGGTCACCCAAAAACATGGCCAAATGTCCTGCCTTTAAATGAATGTCCTCCATACCCAGGATGCCCTGCAGTGACAAGACCATGCTCACATTGCCACTTGTGCAGTAGGCCTGGATGGCTAGTTCAACCTCCATGTGGACCAGACAGACTTTTCCTAACCCTGCCCAGTCTGTGTTACCACCTGTAGACTTACCCAGACCCCAGGCTTCGTGGAACCTCTCAAGCTTCAGCACCTGGGTGAGCTGCTTGCTGAGCTTTGGCACTGTATCCATCAATGTGCTGGAGGAGTGTGCTCTCAAAGCCACTTCACTGGTCTCACCAATCGCTGCATAACATGACAGTTCCGTTGGGGTGAAGAGGGAGCTGAGCCGGAAAGTGAAGCTTTTGATTTACTGGTCCATCTACATCCCAACCCTCACCTTTGGTCATGAGTTGTGGGTAGTGACCCAAAAAATGAGATTGTGGATACAAATGGCTGAAATGGGTTTCCTCCGTGGGGCCTTAGAGACAGGGTAAGAAGCTCAGACATCCGTAGGGAGCTCAGAGTAGAGCTCTGCTGCTCCTTCACGTCGAAAGGGGTCCATTGAGGTGGTTCGGGCATCTGATCAGATTACCTCCTGGGCACCTCCCACTGGTGGTGTTTTGGGCACTTCCCACTGGTAGGAGGCTCCCAAGGCAGACCCAGAACACGCTGGAGTGATTACATATCTCATCTGGCCTTGGAACGCCTTGGGGTCCCTCAGGAGGAGCTGGAAAGCATTGCTGGGGAGAGGGAGGTCTGGGGTGCTTTGCTAGGCCTGCTGCCCCCACAACCCAGCCCCGGATAGGCGGATGAAAATAAATGGATGGATGGATGGATGGATGGATGGATGGATGGATGGATGGATGGAGTCTAAAATGTTCAATCAATGTGATGTAGATTGGACTGGCGTCATAGAGAAAATATAATTTATTTTTGGAGTGGTATGGTCATTTTGGGTGTTTTTTCAGATTTCTTTGTGAGACAGTTATGAAATGACCAAGAGGAAGCTGTGGTTTTGGTCTCACAGTGTTCATTTATAACATCACAAGCCCAAAAGTACAACGTGTATTCTCATGTACTGCTTGCATAAAAACCTCACTAAAACAAGTTGAGGAAGCTGAGTTCTGCCAACACAAGTGCAGAGTGCACATAAGTAGTGGTGTCTGTATGTTGTGGTGCTTCTAAGAGAATGAGAGAGAGTACACATACTGACCTGTATCTGGTACTATCAGTAAACAGTCAAATTTGCTATAAACAGTGGAAAAATCCTAAAGATCAGCTACTCTAAATTCATGGTCCTGTCCAGCCAGTTGGGGGTACTAAAAACAGAAGCCCTGTTTAAACGGAGCTACAGCAGTTTTAAAGCTTTTAAGAGTGACTTCACATCCCTTGAAAAGCTTGTTTTTGCTGACCTTTTTTTTTGGTATAGTTTCTGACCTTGCTGCAGCGATGTACCGGTCTACTCCAAGATCCTGTGACATCAGTGCTGGGTGTGGTTACAGGTGAATGAATAACACTGAGCTCTGTATCCTCATTGCTACACTGCTGCCTGCTTTAAAAATGTCACCACCTTCAGCTGTTTAACATTTATTTGTTATTATGAATTTTTCTTTAATATGTATTTATGTTCAGCGAACATTGTGTATCTCTCATTGTGTGTGGACGGCTGTGGCTCAGAGGAAGAGGTTCAATCCCCGGCTCCTCCAGTCTGCATGTAAAAGTATCCTTGAGCAAGATACTAAACCCCAAATTGCTCCCGAGGATGCTTTCATCGGTGTGTGAGTGTGTTAAAAACTGAGTAGCAGGTGGCAGCCTCAGCCACCAGTGTATGAATGTGTGTGTGAATGGGTGAATGTGACTTGTAGTGTAAAAAGCGTTTTGAGTGGTCGGATGACTAGGGAGGCGCTATACAAATGCAGGTCCATTCACCATTTACTGTTCTACCAGGATGGTTTGTGAGCTCACTAACAGTCAAGCTTGTGTGCCAAGCTTGCTCAGATTTGTCTCAGAGGAATACAGGATCAGGGCAATGCAATCACTAGAAAAATGTTGGCATTGTATGTTTCTGCAAACCATGGATATGTTACGTTTGCACATCATCATGTAGTGCATGCACTGAAACTTTACATTTTAACAACACTGTGGTGATGTGTGGTTAGTTTAGGCACAAAATCACTTTGTTTTTGGTAAAGAAAAAAATCATCCTTTGGCTTAAATAGCAGGTTTTGGGCACTAACGCTTTTCATGGCACTGTCACCATATGAAAAATGACCACAGGTTTCTTGGTTGGGGTCTCGCGTTGGTATAAAGCCATCAACCATACCTTACCACCTCCAGTTAACAAAGTTAGCTCATATACTATGTCACTTAAGAAATTTTGATATCAGATGTATGACAGACACAAATGTTACGTAACATATAAAATAACATTTTCTTCTGGTAGCTGGGTGGAAGCAGGGCCACATTGCCAATTTGAAATGTGTATTGTCATTATCAGATTAAACATGAAATGAGTATCTTGATGTAATGAGAAAATAACAAACTCTTGTTAAGTGAGTAAGATGTATATCTTATCTTGTGCAGATGGATTTAAAACATGGGGAGACAGTAAGCGAACAGCAATGGATTTTCTTAATTCTTGATTTACCAGCTCAACAGTCTCAAAAAATTAAGTACTGGGTCAAATTAAAAGATTTGTGATTTTAGTCTGTATACAAAGAGGCCTGAGAGGCCCATATTTGGAGCATATATATCCTTAGACTAATGAGCTTTTTTGTCTGTTAAATATAAAATTATGTCATCAGCTTATAGAATTACTTTGTGCTCATTTACAGCAGCATTGAAGACAGAAGTGTTACTTTGTTGGATACAGAATACAAATGGTTTCAAGACAAAATCAACACAAAGTGGGAATAAAGGACATTCTTTGCTTGTTCCTCGTTTTGGTTGAAGCTGCTTTTTAAATTATGAAAGGGACAGTGGCTGCTTTGGTCCTTCAAATGCCTCTTTAACATCCAGATTAACGACATCACTAAATTTTCTTCCCTCTATTTGTATCATATGGACCATGGGTGTTTGTTAATGGGTGTCTTAATCATAATGACATCTACACAGTTCTAACATAGCTGCCTCAGCCCTGCACCAAATTACCACTGTTGCTTTATGAAGAAGGCTCCGGCTTCTGCTGTTAGAGACTACTGCCTTAAAAAAATTGAAGTGACCAAGAAGTGACCATATCACATACTGGACTTAACCTGCTGCACTGACATCACTCCCACTAATCTTGCTGTCACCGATTTCCCCATTTCTGACCACAAAGCTGTACTTTTTGACTTTCACACCCAATTACACAAAGCCAAAGAACAACGTACCATCTCCTTCAGAAACATCAAACACATCAACACCACAGATCTCTCCACCCTGATCAGCTCCTACCCCAGCCTCCTCCACTGCTGACCTGGTGACACTTTATAATAACTGTCTCTCCTCTTCCCTCACCACCCTGGCTCCCCTGAAAACCCGCTCAGTTTCATTCACACACACTGCTCCCTGGTTCACCCCTGACCTCCGCCAGCTCAAAGCCACAGGCCGTCGACTGGAGCAACTGTACAAAAAGACCGGACTCACTGTACACAGCCGAAAGTATTCAGACCACCTTCACCACTACAAGAACACCCTCACCACTGCCAAATCCTCATACTACTCCAACCTCATCAACACTGGTACAGGTAACAACAGAGTCATCTTCTCAACAGTCAGCCACCAACTTCAGCCTCCTAAAATCCTCCCTCCAGACATTTCCACTGATCAGTGCACTGCCTTCCTGGACTTCTTCAGCTCCAAAATCAACACCATTCACCAACAACTGGTCTCATCTTGCACCTCCTCAAATGATCCACCCTGGATGATCACCACTGGCCAACCTCAAACAAACGACACAAACAACCTCCACGAACCCTTCCAATCCGGTTTCCGTCCAAAACACAGCACTGAAACAGCCCTGGTCAAAATCACCAACGTCCTCCTCCATGCAGCCGACTCCGGACTACTCACCATTCTCATCCTCCTGGACCTCAGCGCAGCATTTGACACCATCTTCCACCCACTACTCTCGCACTATCCTGGTTCACATCATACCTCACCGACCGTCAACAATTTGTGCAATTAAGGAACCACAAGTCTGGGTGTTCGGGTGTTTCACTGGGTGTCCCCCAGGGGTCAGTCTTGGGTCCACTTCTCTTCATCATCTACCTCCTCCCCCTGGGCATAATCCTCCGTCACCATGGGGTCCATTTTCACTGCTATGCCGGCGACACCCAGGTCTACATCTCCTCCAAACCCACCACTGCCATCCCTCCCACCTCCCTCACCACTTGTCTTGAAGACATCCGGAGCTGGATGAGCACGAACTTCCTGAAGCTAAACGGCAATAAAACTGAGGCCCTGCTCATCGGCTCCAAATCCACCCTCACCAAGTCACAACACACCCCAGCTCCACCCATCATCATCGACGGATTTCCTGCCCTTCTCCTCCCAAGTCAAGAGCCTCGGCACCATTCTGGACAGCACCCTCTCATTTGCACCTCATATTCAAAACATCACCCAGACTGCATTCTTCCACCCTCGCAACATCTCCAGACTCCACCCATCACTGTCCCAATCCAGCACCGAAATCCTGGTTCACTCATTTGTCACATCCCGCATCGACTACTGCAACGCCCTCCTCACCGGCCTCCCCACCAAACTCATCAACAGACTGCAAATCATTCAGAACTCGGCTGCCTGGATCATCACCTGCATCAAATCATCTGACCACATCACCCCTGTTCTCATCCAACTTCACTAGCTCCCTGTACAATATCGCATCCACTACAAAAACCTTCTCCTCACCTACAAAGCTCTCCACAATCTAGCCCCCACTTACCTCTGTGACCTCCTTCATGAATACACCCCCTCCTGCACCCTCCGATCAACCTCTGCTGGACTCCTCACCATCCCCACCTCACGCCTCAGTACCATGGGTGCCCAAGCCTTCAGCTGCTTGGCACCCAGACTCTGGAACTCCCTCCCCCGACACATAATCAATCAATCAATCAATCAATCAATCAATCAATCAATCAATCAATCTATCTATCAATCAATCAATCAATCAATCAATTTTATTTATAAAGCCCAATATCACAAATCACAATTTGCCTCACAGGGCTTTACAGCATACAACATCCCTCTGTCCTTAGGACCCTCACAGCGGATAAGGAAAAACTCCCCAAAAAAAACCTTTAACAGGGGAAAAAAAAAAACGGTAGAAACCTCAGGAAGAGCAACTGAGGAGG
>NC_065515.1:40474442-40499383 GCF_006386435.1 Epinephelus moara | reverse complement strand
TGGGGAGTTTTTCCTTATCCGCTGTGAGGGTCATAAGGACAGAGGGATGTCGTATGCTGTAAAGCCCTGTGAGGCAAATTGTGATTTGTGATATTGGGCTTTATAAATAAAATTGATTGATTGATTGATTGATTTTATCTTCTATGCTCTGTAAGGTGACCTTGGGTGACTTGAAAGGTGCCTCCAAATAAAATGTCTTATTATTATCATTATTATTATTATTGTTGTTGTTATTATCTGGGCAAGAGGATGCCATTGGCGAGGGCTGACTGAGAAGCTGAAGACAATATCAGCCTGTCACTGAAAGCAGCCTGACCTTAATTATGCATAACTTTGAACCTCTATGAAGTGTAAACGGATGAATTATATAAAAAATCACCCCCGTACGTCATGAATGGGGAATGTCAAATCCAAGACCAATCCCAGTGCCAAAACAAGGCAGTTTATTGGAGATATGGCATACAAAGGCAGTATGGTCATCTACATCTTTATTCTCTTACTACTCTCGCTGCGCTGTTGCTGGGCCAGACAAAATTACGGCACTCTGCAAGCTGACTGTGTCATCTTCACTCAATGGAGTCATCAAACTGTATATTCTGTAATCCTGAGTAATGGAAAAGCCAATATACCACCTCTCAGCCAACCAGGATCTACAATGAAATCTTCCCGTCCATACTACAGGCTGACTGGCTATCTGATGATTACGATTCTACTAGCAGGTAATGTTCATTCTAACCCAGGACCAGTTTACAATGTTGAACAAAAGACTGTTGACAGATACATCTGAGCTTGTAAATGCTACTGAACATATACCTATACACCTACCTCTACCTGGGTATCATGTTTTTAGGAAAGATAGGAAATTAGGCAGAGGAGGAGGAGTTCTCATGTATGTTCAAGATCATTTTAAATGTGAAGAAGTACAGTTCTCAGCTCTTTATAAGACATGGAAAGCATTGCTGTCTCTATTATATTGTCCCCTCAAATGTCTTTTACTGTTGCTGGCCTGTACCAACCCCCTAACTCTAATAACACTTTCTTTGACAAACTGAAATCCTCATTAAAGGAAACTGGTACCAAAACTGAGTTAATTGTATTAGGTGATTTTAATATAAATTGAGCTGAGAAAGCAAACAGGAAAAAACTCAAAAGTATATCAGATCAGTATAATCTCACACAAATAATTCAAGGCCCAACCAGGGTTACTCAGTTATCACAAACACAGATAGATCTTATTTTTTAGTAACAAACCTGAAAGAATCACAAAATCTTTAATTGTAAGATTGTAAGAAAACTGACAAAACAATGATTCTTATACAGACAAGAGGGTAAAAGGTTTTTCAAGGTTAAACCCAAAAACTTAGTTAGCTCATTTGAGGATAAATTAAAGCAGCTGGACTGGAATGATGTCCTGCTGTCTGATGACATAGAAAAGGCATCTAATATCATGATGGCCAGAGTCAGTGAGACTAAAAATGAATTTTGCAAAAGGGTGTCACACTCACGTAAATATAGAATTTACCATGGTTAAATGAGCGTCTTTGGAAGTTAATGAAGCAGAGACACTTTCCATTAAAGGCAACTCTTAAATCTGGATTACCGCATTATAAGAGAAAATTTCAGGAATTGCGAAACAATGTAGTTAATGAACTGAGACAGGCCAAAGCTGATTATTTTATTAAACTTATCAATGAGTCTAAAGGAAAAAGTAAATTAATTTGGGAAAATATCAATAAAATCACAAAGAAGGAGGGACAATCAATTCAAAATTGGGCAATAAAGGAACAATCAAAAGGGATTGAAGATAAAGAACAAAAAGCTACAATCTTTAATTCATTCTTTGTGAATTCAGTACAGTGTTTGTCCAAGAATTTTGGTGTAAGATTAAGAGTTCTTGAACCTGCAAATAATGAATTTCCTGTTTTCACAATTGAAAACGTCTCAGACAGTACAGTACAGTCATGAAAGTGCTTGATTGGGTTAACGCATCCAAGTATCCTAAGGATGTCTTTGATGTTGATGCATGGTTCTTTAAAAATTATAAATCAATACTGTGTAAGCCTTTAACTCATCTGATAAATGTATCAATAACAAATTCATATTTTCCTTCCTCCTGGAAGACTGCAGTAGTGACTCCAGTTTTAAATCAGGTGAAAGGACTATCCCATCAAATTACAGACCCATTAGTATCCTCCCAATAGCTTCTAAAATTGCAGAAAAGGTTGTTTGTGATCAGTTAGTCTGTCATTTAAATGAAGGTGAACTTACTATACACCCATTGCAATTTGGTTTCCGAAAGCATTATTCGACAGAAACAGCAAATTGTTTTTTTTGTCGAACAAATCAAAAGTTATCTTGATAAAGGTGGTGTTGTTGGAGCCGTGTTTTTAGTATGTCCAGATGTTAGCACCCAAATGTATGCTGATGATACTGTGATTTTCACCCATGCAGGATTTAAAGAGAATGCTGCAGCTAAGCTGACAGCTGCAATGAACAAGGTGTCAGATTGGCGAGCAAATTCATGCTTAACCCTCAATGTAAGCAAAACAGTTTGTATGTATTTCACTGCAAGGATCAATAATTTAGTTAACCCTGATATTTTAATTAATGGTGAGGTCATCAAATGTGTGACACATGTTAAATATCTAGGCATTGTAACTGACACAAACTTGTCCTTCAAAAAACAAGTTAGTAGGGTCATCATAAATGTTAAGTTTAATCTGAATAATTTTAAGAGCATCAGGCACCAGTTGTCTCCGTCCACTGCAAAACTTATCATCATTGTAATATCCTGAAAAAATATAATTTTCTTGACTTTGATAACTTCTTATTTTACTCTGACGCATGCCTGATATTTAAAATTATTCATAATCTCGCACCCCCTGCCCTTAAAAGGATGCCTGTCCTACCCCAGCAGTGGCAGTGCCAGCAGGACTAGAGCATCTGCTTGGGATGACTGGGTGCCGCAGTTCAGAAGGACAGCTTTTGGTCAATCAGCTTTCTCGGTTTAAGTAATAAGGAAGTGGAATTCCATGCCCACAAACATCAAAGACTCAGGAAGCCTTGCAGTGTTTAAGACCGGCATCAAGCTCTGGCTGAAGTCAGCACAAAAATGTCACCACCAATGATTGCCTTGTATGCATTCATTGTATTTATCATACTGATTTTATCTCACACTGATGGATTTTTATGTATTGTATTGTTTTTATGTATTTATGTATTTGTTGTTTTGAGGTTGTTGTATTTTTTGTCTACCTGCCCAGGGACAACAGATGTAAACTAACTGCCAGCTAACTCTGGTGCAATTCTTTCCTTAATTGTGTGCTGTCCCTGTAAAAATAAACAATAATAATAATAATAATAGTAATAATAATAATAATAATAATAATAATAATAATAAAAATGAAAAGAATAAAGAAAGAAATTAGCTAGAACTGTTTTTTGACCAGTCTGTACACATGTTAAGTTGGCCATTTTAAAATGGGAGTCCATGGGGATTGACTAGCTTCTAGAGCCAGTCTCAAGTTTTTGGCACTTCTGTGTTGGTTTCATTTTTCAGCTCCGGAGACTTCCACTTGGTTTTTCCCCACAATCTCTGTCTGCTGTTGCTGGCTAGCTGTTTACAGTCCTGTAAGTTTATCCCCACCAGTAGCATTTGCATTGTTTCTCAACTCAGCTGCCTGTTCCACTTGCAGTGACTGACCTCTGGTGGCACTTGTTGAGTACTACATACAATATATCCTAAATACACCATCTCCGTATGAGTTTAAGAGAAAGAGCAGCGCCTGTATTTTTGATGAAAACGATTGAAAATTGCACTGTCACGAGACCCTGATATACCATGATACTATGATACCTCCCAAACCTGTTGAATAGTAATGACATGTAAAAATGATACTCCACCCAAACTCCTTACTCCAAATACCAACCGACTGAAAGTGTTGAGCTGGTACATTAGTAATGTTGCACTGTGGCATACAGTGTTGTGTTTGGAACATGTTGAGCATGCATCTCACTTCTGTCTTGCTCTTTCTTGCTCTATGGACAAGAATGAGTTCAAGCATTAGCACAAGAATCCATTTTTACCAACATGAATTCATTTGCTGTTCTCTTTACAGCCGCCTTTAATGGCTGTAGATGTGCTGCTGAAAAGATCACTGCTTGAGAGTCCAACAGAAACCACTGCGTTTACTCGAAAAGTTAATCAAGTGACTTCAGTATCTTTCTCTCTTTCTGCCCTCCCCTCCTCCTCCCACATCGATCCGCCTCTCCACCCCACCCCCTTGGGAAAGATGGCGGGGGAGTGTAGATTATAGTTTATCCCTGCTCTGCTCGACTCTGCACTGCCTCGCTTTGACAGCAAAGCCCTTTCACCTACATTCACTGAGAGTCTGCCAGCCTGCCGAGCCCCACACACACACACGCACACACACACACACACACACACACGCAGTCTGCCTGCCTGATCTTGTCATGCAGAGTGCAGCAGTGCTCTGCAGTCTGACATGGCTCCCTACAGGAGGGAAGTATTTACCATCTGTCTACATTTACATACCTACTCTCTTTCCTTTCTCCTTTACCCTTGTCTTCCTTTCTCTCCTTCAGCTTTCCCTCTCTCTAAAATAGATACAGGAGGAGTAAAAGAAGACAGAGGTGCAGGGAGAGTTGGAGAAAATGCTGTACGAGGAGACCAGATGAAGTAAAGGAGAAGAGCTGTGCACCACAGTTGGCTGTTGCATAAGCAAAGTGGTGATTATTTACCTTATTACTGTATACTGTGACTGATGCGCTGTCTAAGATTACATTCATGAATTGAGCCAGTATTTGCTCTGCCAAAAATGAAAGCTAGGGGAACACTGAACACTTTTAAAATATACAAAAGAAACAGTCTAATGTAAACCCTGACTATCTATACAGTAATATCTATTATATATAGTTTTAACTTAACACACTAAATAAGTTGTCCCCTAGAGCCTCCTTGGAAATGAGCAGTGGGATCATTTCTCTATGTTAAATCGGAATAAGACAAATGGTGTTGCCAATTTTACAACCAAGCTGTATATAACAGATCTACATTTCTCTAAAAGATATAAATAGGTCTTGCAGCAGTCATGGGTAACATCCATTTTCTAAATATCCCTTTTCAAGAATTAATTTGAAAATTAAGTTTATGGTGGAAAATCTTAAAGGGTAACTTTAGTATTTTTCAACCTGGCACCTTTCCCATATTTTTGTGTCTAAGTGACTTGTGGGAACAACAATTGTTAAAACTGGTTCTGTATTGAGAGAGAGGGCCGCAGGCAGCAGTGGTGAAACAGGCTACGACGTAAGCACTTGAGCAGGTGCACGCCCTCAATTTAGGTCCATTAAAAGTGCTTGTCTTTGCCACTAACAGACTCAGATCCTTATTATAAATTTTTGACATTACAGAAAAGAGCCTACAGAGAAACAAAACGTTTTTTGTGACGTGAGTTGTTGCAGGAAGACAATGGTGGAAACGGAGGCACCCAGGAAGTGTGCTGGGCTCTGAAGTCATATTTTTGTAGGAATTGTTGGAATTATAACCTCTGGGTCTGTCACGTGATTTTCCCATCGATTTACATGACAAAAAAGAAGTTTGTAAATCAGTGAATGTATTTTTTTCTGAGCATTACAACTCTCACAAAATGACTTGTTTCACTGTCGGAATTTAATTGATTTGGTAAGATAACATTTGGGAAGTCTAGAAGGGATACATAGTTTAATTATTTTATCCCCATTCAAGTTAATTGGGCACTAAACCAGAAGTAGCCAGCTCGGCGGGTGGGAGTGTCTAGTGCGCCTGCTCTATTGGCTGCACAATGCAGAGGCAGTGCCAGTTGTCCAGGTAATTTTATACACGACAGTTGAACCATTTTGGCTTTGTGCGCCTCTGAGCAACTTTCATAGGAGTGCTGCCAATGCTGTATCCAGTTCTCCATCCATCTGGAAACAAGAGAATAACAGTTGAAGAGGAGTTTCTGGCAAGAGTTTGTGTTGGAATATAAAAAGCATGTTGTTACCTGAAAAAATAAAGTAGAACAATGTAATTCCAATTCCAGGGTAAGTCTCGGGTGGAATTCCGGTGTTCTGTAACCCAGCCACCACCCCAGCCTACTTCCTTACAAGCGCTCAGGACTGCTTCCTTGTTTACTGCCGTCAGCGCATTGATCAAGTAATCACAGCCTTTCAAAATTCATGGGATATGTATGACTTTAGGTGCATTGCTTTTCACAAGAAACATATGAAAAATTTGTCAGAACAGCCTGAAAGAATACTTGGTGGGACAGGGACACACTGAAGTTGTGGCCAGGTGTGCTACAAATTGGTCCTACAGTAACACTCCCATCTACACACTATGCCTTGCAGACCAACAGGTTTGCAGTGACCACTTTGAACAGGAGGACTACTGCCAGCCAAAGAGAAGCACTTGAAAAAAAATAAATAAAATGAATGCTGTTCCTGTTAGGTTAAAGAACGACAGGTGGACTCAATAATGCAGACAACCACAGAGCTCAGTTCAAAAGGGTTTATTTGCTCCACTGAAAGAATTATACTAGTAGTCCAGAGTGGGTTTTGAACCTGGGTCTTCTGCATTCAAGGTGGCAACACTGCTGTTGGACCACATGGACAGGTAGTACTCACTGGCTGGTACCACAGATAACGAGGACCGGGGAGAGGACGGAGCTGGACTGAGGCAGGGTGGGGGAAAATCCAGGATTGGGTGTCAGACGAGTGGAGCAGGCAGTGGAGCAGAGCAGGCTGAGGAGGATGCAGCTTGAGGCTGGACTGCAGCGGGCACGGACTGCAGCGGGCACAGACAGCAGCAGGTGAGGCAGGTCAGCAGCCGAAGTTCCGGAGATGCAAACATACAAAGGTTGACAACGAACTGGCGACGACTGCAGAGAAGAGCCGGTCTCAAATACTCCAGGTGGATTGCTGAATGATTGCAGGTGTGGAGATGATTGCTGCAGCGTGCCTCACCTGCTCACACTCACACAGAAAGGAGGGGGGAAGGGAAGAGGGAAAGGAAAAACCAGGTGCAATCCTAACAGTTCCAAGATTTCAAAGATTGGAGAGACCTACTGCAGAGATAGTGGAGACAATGTTATAAGCTTAAGATATTGTGTTGACTTGGCATTAGTACACACAAAAGCATGGTAGGGTAACAGCAACAGCAACAAGCATCTTTAATGGACCGCAACTGACAGAGTGCACATGCCCCAAAAGGTTACATTGTAGCCTGTTTTTCTGATATTTTAAGGTTGATGATCTTTAAACTAGCATTACCAAAATGTCTTTGGCTAATCGGATGCAGCAGAACAAAGCAGCTAACACAACAATGGCCTATCATCCTGTTGATATAAGTTGATATATGTTGGCGAACAGTTACTTGCAAACAATGAGAAACACTAGCATTCATTTGGAGTCATGTTTCTTGGTGGGTAGTCATCAATTTTTTATGGGGGCTTGGTTTGTGTTTGTTAATTTTGGACCTCATGACTTCAGTATTTCTAAAACACTGACTAGTCACACAAGTTATACAGTATCTGGCACTCATTGGTTTGTTGCAGCTCTGAGCACTAGAATAAAGGTCAAGTGCAGCTCATGGTTTTTGTCTTTAAATAAAAGGATCAAGAATAAAGCTGCCTTGATGAACAATAACGCTATGTGTCATTTTGCTTTTCAATGTTCATTTTTACTTGGTGAGTATAAAACACTGTTTAATTTTCGGAGGATATGAAGGTTTTACTGCAGTGCCTCTTGGTTTCTGCTAATTGGATTCTGTGCACGTTCTTTGTGCGCTTCTTTCTTTTTTTGGAATGATGAAAGTCAGTGTGTAATTTCTACCACAGAGAGCCTCGTCTCTGGTGTGCTGTTGCGCAGATCAGAGTCTCCACAAGCCTCTGAAGTTTCTCAGTCGTTCTCTGAGTATTTGGAGTACATATAACTACAGTAAACTAGATACAGTGCACTATATAGCACTGGTTCTCACAAGGAGCCTGTCGCACAAAACTATTACATCAGCTGATTTTATTGGTTGAAATACCCTTGACCAGAGAAGAAGAATCATCTTCAAGCCTTAAAGAGAAAATAATAAAAAAACATGAAAACAAATTCAACAACTAAAACCTTTCATCACATCTGACAATACAAGTGTCAGAACAAACAACATACTGATGTTTTGTTATTACCAGAATCTTACCAGCAGAGGAAACCATACTGATCCTGAGAGTGACACTCCAAAAAGAGTTATTAATTTCAACATGAAATAGAACATGTATATGCTGAACAAAAAAAAATCATAATTAATTCATTTAGATTAGGAAATATTTTGTGTGAAATGTGGACATTTTGACCTTAGACTAGTTCTAGTGCAAAGGTTCATCCTCTGGAGAGCATGACCAAATTCAGTGAATTTAGTGTCAATCTGTTTAAAAGACATTGTTATCTCTTATGTAAGTGTAGCATATCTGGCTCGTCAACAACATAAAGATCTGGGTTAACATCTGCTGGGGCTGCATCCGCTAAAGGTTTAATTTTCGGAAAAAGACAATCCAACGATGTAATTGGCCAGGTATGTGGTGGTGTGGAAATAGTTAGGGTTTAAACTTCCATCAAATCGCCAGAAATAAGGTAGGCATTGTTTGTTTCTGCACACCTTGGATACTTTACGTTTGTACGTTATTAGCAGATCTGATAAAACTTTCAGGTTCTTTATGTATCAACAACACTTCGGTTAATGTGTGGTTAGGCTTAGGCACAAAAAAACACTTGATTGTGGTTCGGAAAAGATCATGTTTTGGTAGCACAATTCCAGCTGGAAACGCAGCTCTGTCTTAGTAAAAAACAACTGTTTCTCATGGCAACAGAGTCCTGCAGGGGTCCATTTTGAAAACCCACACTTGCCCATGCCCATAAAGCTCAGTTCCAGAACTGACCCATTACCTGTCATCATAGGGGTGGGGTCCTTCATGATACATGATGCTCTGCCTGTGCACCTGCTGACATAAATGTCCTCCGAGGAAGGGAGGCTGCTGTTGGTTATTTTTTTGAGCAGATTTAAGCACTCGTTGCAGCGTCTTCCTGCCAGCCGCAGAGCAGTTCCCATACCAAACAGTGATAGAGGATGTCAGTATGCTCTCCATTACACACCAGTAAAAGGTGGTCAGGACACCCAGGCTGAGGCAGGCCTGCTTCAGCCTCCTCAAAAGGGGGAGGCATTGGTGGGCCTTCTTTATGATAATGGCTGTGTTGGTGGCCCACGTTTCTCAGACCCTGTCCCGGGATGTTGTCTGGGCCTGCTGCTTTACAACTTGTTTAGTGAATTAAAATCCCTAACCTATTTTCTGTGGGACATACGTGCAAGTTACCAAAGCAGCAGCCTCTGCAAACATTTATCAAGTATGGCCTCGAGGCGGCAATATGCATGAACAGGTTGAAAAATTAATATAAGCAATCATCTAAATGCTGGGAGATGTTACCTGTGGTTGAACAGCTTGTCGGGTTTCATGCCCTGCACATAATAACCAAGTAGGATGGTGCAATTTGGAATAAATATCACCTTTTCTCCCTCCTGTCTTCCAGCAGGGCAGCTGATTGTTAGCTCTGTCTTCATTAGGGTGCCTCAGGGTCGGCTGGGACTGAAATTAGACCGTGCTGATTTGGCCATCCTCCACATCTTTCTGGCTCGCTAACACACACGCGCATGCACACACACTCACACACAATTATTTCATCCTGCTAAAGCTTCCTGTCAGCAACTGAGAATATAGTGTGACTGCATATAATAACTTCCAACTCATATGTTATCACTCTCATTTGCTCTTAAATTTTCTGCGTTGCAATGCAAACATGCAAACAGGCATCTTATCAATATACTAATGAGAGCATACTGCACAAATTGAAGACTATAGATAGAAAGATCCCATTACCAAGTCAAGCACCCAATTCTTCATGCATGCAAATTAATGTTAGTTGTAGAGGCATTAATAAAAATAGTAATAATAGCAGTAGTAGCTGAAATAGTGGGAAGTAATTGTCACAGCAGTAGTAGAGCTGTTAGATTTAATCAGTATTATTAATTTGTAAATCCAACCCTATGAATTGATTTATCTAACAGTAAGACACCAGAGTGCACCGGTGACAATCAGTAAACAGTCATCAGTGGCTGTGGTGTTGGTGAAGCCTGACTACTACTACTGAGTGTTGGCTCCTGTACAAATCATATTAAACTTTGAAGCTTCATTTCAACAACAAGCACCTTCAGGCTCTTTGTGAAAAACACTGGGTCATTATATTGGTAGTGAGTGTCATCCAGGATGATATAAACCGTTGACAGTAATGTTAAAGTTTTACAAATAGCACCAACATTTTTTTTGCTTGCCAGCGGGGCCAACATATTTTAACTGAGCAAGCTAAGAGAGACAAACACTCTTCATTACTTATATAAGTGTAGTTTCCCAGTCCGTTCTCATTACCAGGGCATCAAATACCGTCGCTTTGTCACGTCCCTTGACATGCGATATTGACGCCAAAGGCACCTTTTGAGTGCACCAGGCTTTCAGCTAACTCCAACATAAACTCATCTGCGGCAATACATGATGCTGAGAGCAAGTGACATAGTATAGAACGTGCAAAAGTAATGTCCATGTACATGGCAGGGAGGTCAGGGGGATGGGTCAAACAAAACCAGACCTTCCATACCATACCATACCATACCATACCAATTTATTTATATAGCACATTTAAAACAACAGAGCTGAGACCAAAGTGCTTTACAAGTAAAAGAAAAAACAGGTAACAACGCACAATCACAACTCATAAATAAGAAACATACACAGCGTCACATGAAGAACACCAATCACTCAGGCTGTGCTTGAAAAAGCCAAAGAATAAAAATGTGTCTTGAGGTGTGATTTATACACCTGCAGAGTGGGGGCTTGCCTAACATGCAGTGGCAGCTCGTTCCAAAGTTTTGGAGCTGCCACTGCGAAAGCCCGATTTCCCCTGAGCTTCAGCCTGGATTTAGGGACAGCTAGGAGAAGCTGATCGGAGAACCTAACCCTAACCCTTGGAGGGACATAGGGTTCCAGCAGGTCGGAGAGGTAGATGGGTGCCAAGCCGTTAAGGCACTTGAAAGCAAACAGCAGAATTTTGAAATCAATCCTATAGCACACAGGAAGCCAATGGAGGGAGGCAAGTACAGGACTAACGTGCTCTTGCTTACGTGTACCAGTTAGCAGACGAGCAGCGGCGTTCTGGACTAACTGTAGGCGAGAGATGGAGGCCTGGCTAACACCAACATACAAGACATTACAGTAGTCAAGGCGAGATGTCATAAAAGCATGCATTACAGTTTCAAAAACAGAACGTGATAGAAAAGATTTAACCTTGGACAGCCTCCTGAGCTGGAAGAAGCTCTTTCGCACTACATCATTTATCTGTTTGTCCATCTTTAGGTCAGAGTCGATTTTTACCCCTAGATTGGTAGCAGTTGGGTTCACAAAAGGTTCAAGGGGGCCTAGATCACCAGGAGGAAACACATGTGCGCTGCTGGGACCAAACACCATAACTTCAGTTTTGCTGTCGTTAAAATTTAAAAAGTTTAAAGCCAGCCATGCTTTGACATCCTCCAGGCATGTAAACAAGGGTTTTAAGGAGTCAGGATGGTTTCGCTTTAGAGGCAGGTAGATTTGACTGTCATCCGCATAACAGTGGAAGGAGACACCATGTTTTCTAAAAATGGATCCTAGGGGGAGCAGATATAGCATAAACAAAATCGACCCAAGGATTGAGCCCTGCAGCACTCTGCAGTGGAGAGATGCTGTGGAGGATGTAGCGTCTCCTAGGCTGACACAGAAGCTTCTCCCAGACAGGTATGACCTGAAAAATTCCAAGGCTGAACCTTTAATGCCAACCCAGTGCTCCAGACGGGAAAGCAAAATAATGTGATCTACAGTGTCAAAAGCTGCAGTGAGGTCTAACAGCACAAGAATGAGAGAGTCACCAGAGTCCGTGGCCAAAAATATGTCATTGAAAATTCTTAGGAGTGCAGTCTCGGTACTGTGGAGTGCTTTGTAACCGGACTGGAACACTTCCAAAATGCCATGAGTGTTCAAAAATGACATCAGTTGGACAAGCACAATTTTTTTCAAATATTTGGAAAGAAAAGGGAGCTTGGAGATAGGCCTAAAATTGGATAGGACAGAGGCATCGAGACTAGGCTTCTTAATCAGCGGTTGCACCACAGCATGTTTAAAATTTGCTGGTACATCTCCTGCCAGGCTTTTATTCATGATTCTTTGGACATTTGGCCCTATAGCCCTGCTGGTCTCTTTAACAAGGCGAGGGGGAAGGACGTCTAAGGGGGAACCAGAGGGTTTCATGTGGGAAATTATTTCCTCTAGCTGGGAAAGAGACACAGGCTCAAAATGGCTAAAAGTGGCGGGGCAGGTGGCCATAGTAGAGGGGTCATGTGTCGGGGTAGTGATGCTAGCTCTAATGTTGGCTACTTTGTCAATAAAAAATTGTAGAAAGAGCTCACATGTTTCAGAGGGGGCATCCAGACAGACAGACTGGGGGGCATCAAGAATATCATTAATAGTTTTAAAAAGGACCTGAGGCTTGTGACAGTTGGTTAAAATGATATCAGAAAAGTGTTTCATCTTTTCAGCCTTGACAATTTGCTGGAAACTACGCCAGCTGTCCCTCAGAATATCAAAAGACACCTGTAGCTTGTCCTTTTTCCACTGACGCTCAGCCCTCCTGCATTCTCTTCTGGCTTCCCGTGTACTGTCATTCAACCAGGGCTCGGTTTTAGGTTTAGCTCGTCTGGTTTTTAAGGGAGCGACAGTATCAAGGACTTCATCCAGGAGACCACAGTTTGTGCCCTGTGTGAAACCAAAAGTCAGTCCTGTTTTATCGTAATGTTATACAATTTATGTATGGTTGTCACACATCGGCAATGTGTGACAACCATACATAAATTTAAAAAATAAAATAAAATACGACATTGGTCACTCACATGACATATTTATGGAGCACTAGATTACATTAAAATAATATTTATTTCAACCCAAAACACGTTTTTTTTTCTCAACTTCACCAAGTAGTTTTGTTATCTAAACTCTAACCGTGTAAGGTTCCTATATCAGACTGTAAAAATTTACTCTGAAAATCCTGATTTGGTTACAGCCCTGATTACTGAATTCAGGCCAGCTGATTGAACTGACTGCTGATTAAAATGGTCAGTGGGCACTGTGTTTAAATAAAGACGCTATAAAGAGGTTTGTCTCTTGGAGCATTTTTCAAAGGGAATTGATGGTGTGATAAAATCAGACCTAAAATACAGTTTTTCATTTTTTATTTAAGTGTGAGCAGCTACGCAGCAAGGGTTGCAGAGGACTGAGGTGGTGGGGCTGAAGCAGGACATGTGGTCCAAATAATGTATAATTAGGATTTATAAATAAGGCTGGATAAAAACTACACATTACAAAACAACAACAAAAGTAAAATTATGTGGAATATAACATGCTCTTGCCGAAAAAAATGGCCATACCATCAACTGTGCAAGCAGCTTATTATGACCAATACTTAGATTTATTGTAAGACAGCACTCTAGTGGCCATTGTTATTATTACAACAGCAGAAGAGGAAGTGAGGTGATGTAGTATAAAAAGCAACTAAGTCGGTGTTATGTTGTATTAGGATGGAAGAGGTCCCTATAGAGTGGGCATGAGGGATGCTGGATGGGTCAAACAAGCACAGGACTTTCACCCAGGAGCATGGTGTTTGTGCCCCAAAGTCAATGCTGACTTCTTTTAATAACAACATAGTGTAGTATGCTAGTACGAGTGATGTGACATCTGTCACCGGACTGGTGTGATGTTACATTAGTAACAAAAGTACTTATTTAGGGGCGTCGGTGGCGTGGTGGGTAGTGCCGGCACCCCACGCGCAGAGGCATTGCCTCGCTGCCGCGGGTTCAGGTCTGGCTCACGGCCCTTTGCTGTGTGTCAGTCCCAGTTCTCTCTCTGTCTCCCAATTTCACTCTCTGTCCTGTCATTAAAGGACAAAGCCCACAAAAATAATCTTTAAAAAAGTACTTATTTAAAGCCAATCCATGTTTTTTTCATAATCAGTCACCTAGTTTTGTTGCCAAAACCTAACCATGAAGTTTTATAGTGTAACTGCTACCATTTCTTAATGTTGGGGACGTGTTAAAGACTGTGACTGTTAAAATGGTAATATATGTCATTTTGGGTACTGTTAATTTCGCTGACAAAAACTATGCCGAAAAATATTGGTCAACAATCTTTTTTCAAAATGAAGATGAGATGTCAAAAAATAGATTTTGGTAATAAAAACTTTGAAGAAATAAATGTTTCATTTTCATTTAAGAGATGAGACAAAATGTTAGTATTGGACTGTCAGACATTCAAAATGAGATGAGAGGAGAACTGAATAATCGATTGTTTTATGAAATGAATTAGAAAAATGTTTTAAATTAGGAAGCCAAGAATGGCAGTGCTTCCAATTATCTTCTAATGCTGTATGAGCGGTATGAGATCGGGCTGAAAACTCTATTAACTAGTCAGCACCAGGATGTTCCATTAGCCTGCAAAACACTCACACCGGAGCAGTGTCAGCCATTAGCATGAGTTGTGAGCTGTAATTCAGCGGTAAATAAGTTGGAGTAAGTTGCAGTGGTTGCTGTTGGCAAGTAGCTCCGCTTGTTAGCCGCTGAACGGCAGCAGAGTGAGCAGCCGCCAGAGGCCGGTCTTCACATCTGTTGATCCCCACAGGACCCCACCCAGATCCGGACTGTCTAAAGAAGGTTTATGGTTTGATGCTGTTTGATAGGCAGGTAAAAGGCTTGGTTATCTGTGAGTGTAGCTGTGCGGTGTGTATAAAGAGTTTACAATGAATCTGGGCACATGTGGGAATAGTTGTCTAGTTGTCTTAAATTAGTTATTTATGGTCTCAAACTTTTTGAGACCATAAAGGGAGAGATTTTTAGCTTTTCAAATGATGATCAGAAAGTGTGTGCTTGTAAATCATCCCGTAAACCTGTCAAAACTCTGATGGAGAAATGCAGGTTTGCAAGTGTGTGGAAATTATTTGTAGTTGTAGAAAAAATTATTAATTCATTCATTTATTAATTTTCTCTGTAACCGCTTATCCTTTTAGGGGTCACGGGAGCCTATCCCAGCTGACATTGAGCGAGAGGTGGGGTACACCCTGGGCAGGTCGCCAGACTATCACAGGGCTGACACATAGAGACAGACAACCATTCACGCTCACATTTACACCTACAGCCAATTTGGAATCACCAATTAACCTAGCCTGCATGTTTTTGGGAGGAAGCTGGAGAACCCGGAGAAAACCTACCCTGGAAATCCAGAGTTCTCGCGAGAGCACAATTTGAATTTGCTCAGCGAGTCACTCTGGCAATCAGTAATGATGCTCATTGCCCATGCCGTTGGAGCTGAGCTGCACCATTCACATCGGTGTATCTGATATAGGCAGGCCAGAGGTGAGTTATACAGATGACGACAGCGCTGCGATGCCGAAGTCTGGAATCAGTCAGTAAACATTGCAAGATGGCTACGGATGAACACCAGTTGTTTGAAACAGCTTTGGCTGCTACAGTGAACGAGTTAGACTTGGCTTTTTCTCTAAAAGAGGAACAGAAGATGGCGCTTGAATCTTTCCTTTGCAAGAAGGACGTTTTTGCTGTTTTGCCGACCAGATGCGGCAAGAGTCTAATCTACCAGTTAGCTCCGCTGGTAGCTAAGCTCTGGATACGTCACCCTGTGTATTGTTCTGATTGGTCGTAGTGTTATCCACTTGCGTGCAGTGATATTTTCAAATGCGTGCTTGGTGCCGCCCCTTGAGGTGGGCCATTTGCATTTCTCATAGCCGGACCCTAAATCTTTCTCGATTTGGGTCTGGATTTCCAGGCTAGAGAAAACCCAGGCTGACGAGGAAAGAGCAAACTCCACACAGAAGGGCTCCCCAACTCCAACCACTGAACCACCATGCCCCAGAAAATGACTAAAAAATAATGACTAAAAGTTGATTAAATGGATGAAATGACTAAAATATGACTAAAACTAATAAGCATTTTCACCTAAAAAAGTGCAAGCACGAGCAGCTATAACTGAAGCTGCAGAGGACTGAGCTGAACAATGTAACGCAACAGCTGAGAGTATTGTGTGGACATCATCGTGGCTATGAGCATTGCTAATGAAAGTCATGTTTAATACTGTATCATGAGCTCAAATACAAAATAAGGTGAGAGTGGAGACAGATGTAGAGTGCTGTGATAAGCCTCTCATTGGTTGACAGTTGTATCCTGCCTCCTTCCTCCCTCCCTTCCTGTCTGATAAATAAGAAACAACAGAAGAAGGAGGTCACGCTAAAAAGCTAAAAGGTCATGATGGAAAGCTTTGGCAAAAAATTGTCAAATACTATTTGCTAAATGTTATAACTTCAGATTTGTTTGGGAAATTCAAACAATCCAGAAACATCCCAATGCAAACTGCTGCATGGATCAGCGGTCCACTTAATGCGCCTTTCAGTTTTTGAAGATGAATTTTTAAGCTGGAAAACCTATAGTTATGGATGGTGCTTTACGTGCCCACTGAAGGATATTCTAATGGTGATTCTGCATTGGCTCTGTCTCTGATGATTCTCCATGCACAATAGTTTTAACATCAAACAGATAAAATGATTTCATATTCATATGCATCTCAAGGCTTTAATGGTAATGCTGTTCATGCAACTGCTTTTGAAACTGCCCTACTGCAGATGTTGTAAAACGACAAAACAATCTGAACTGTACATATACTGTATACGTGTTTTTCATCCTTTTGATTCTCCCAGAAATAGCAGCCCCATTCACAGCAAAGGTTGCTATAGTGTTGCCAAGGAAACTCAGGATATGTCTGTTATTGGCTCAGCTGTATCCAGGCAGCCTACATTATCACAGACACACACATACAGAAACATTATAATGCCCTCCCTCTTGCACAAACATTTTGCATTATGCTCGAGGGGTGTAGCAAAATCGACAGAATTCACAGGTCAGTTCAATTTGTTCTGCTGTTATCACATATTGAATACATTTTACATGTTACGTCTTATGGGCATAATAAGAAGTAACTATTAATACACACGCCTTGCATTTCCATTTTCAGTTTACAGTGTTATCAGGGTATAACGTAGGTTTTCAGAACTGAAAACATAGTTTTACAGGTGCAAAATAAAAGCAGTGATTTACATACAGCTGAAATAAAACCAAATGTGATGACAAAAACAGGTGATAAAGAGGCATTTTAAAGGCCTCATATGCATAAATATGTGCTCTGTGGTAATGCTTAAATAAAACAGCATGGGTGCCATTACTCTGATGATCAGTTCACAGCTGTAGTGGTTTGGTGTAGAGTTTTTTTTCTTATCAGATTATTGGCACTACATATTTAATCCATATTAATCAGTGTCCAAGAACATAAACAAAAATGGTTAGACATTAAACTTGGTTTAAGAATAATGAATACAGACAAAAAAAAATTTTAACAGATGGAAGCCAACACGTGCCAGATATTTCCAAATCAGATGGCTGCCATCATATGCGAGGTGTAGGTTATTATTCAAGAAGGAAACAGCAAATTATTTATGATCCAACCACCTGAAATATCTGACCAGCTCTCCTGCTCCAAACAACAGCCATATCATTGCTTGGTGAATGAGTTAGAAATTCATCTTGTGTACTGTCAAATTTCAGCTTTACCATTATTTTGGAATTTAGGCTATTGTAAGTCTCTTCTAAATGAACTGTTTTCATTATAAAGCTATTAGGCTACACTAGCCACAAATGGCACATTAAAATCTGTTTTTATGTTAGAGAGGTAGCAGTGTTATACTATACTTTGATTGGCAGTTCAGCTCAACACACAAAAAGAGAAAGAGAAGTGAGGAAAGCAAACAAGCAGCTAAATTCAAGAGGCAGTGAAACAAAAACAAACTTGTATGAGATAAGATTATTTTTTAGCAATTGATCTCTTTAGCAGGAATGGTTTGTATTTATTTGTGTTACTGTTCGCCAGCACTTGATGAATAGGCCTTAAGAATCTGCATACGAGCCACGCTAAGGGCTCTATTGTGTTCACATCAAACGCAATTCGAAATTACACGTTGCCTTACATGCGCAAGTTTCAGCGCTAGAATATTTTGTGTTGACTCACACCACACGCATGCATAACTCGCGCCATACGCACTGAATCTATGAATGAATTTCTGCCAGCACATCCTCTGCATCATTTGTCCCCAGAGGATCTCAATGCTGATTGGCTATCATGGCAGGAAGTGGTTGCTTAAAATTATATTATTCCAGCTCTCACCAATAAGCATATGACACAAAATCATGCTAATTAAAAATTAAATTAAAATTAATGGCGCTTAATTCGTGTATTATGCATCATTTACGTATTGTCCTTCGTGCTGCCCAGCTGGAATTTGCTTCTAATCGTGTCTCTACATTGCTTTTACATGTAATTCACTTGCACAAATTGTTGTACTCACGCCTGGTGTGAACACCACATTAGGCTATACTTAGACATAGTGGTGCTTTGAGCTAAATGGTAACATGCTAGCTTGCTAACATGATCACAATGCTATTGCCAACATGCTATTGTTAAACAGGGATAATATAATGTTCCCCATCTTAGTTTAGGGTGTTAGCATGCTAACACTTGCTAATCTGCATATTAGTTATTAAGTAATTCATCCTGTGGGGAACATGAATGTCTGTACGTGGTAATGAGAAATGTTCCATTATTCATTTAGAAATTTCACTCAGAGCCACAAATGTCAACTTGTGTAACATGTAACATTTGTTTTGTGTTTTATTTACTTTTACAAAATATGCATACTGCTGTAGATGCCATCATCACGAAGCACCCTACGACACAAAACAAAACTTGCATAACTGGAGGACACTCTTTGCTTTACCTTTAGAGCAAAGGCGGGGGGGATGTTAAAAATCCACCGGTGGATCCTGGGAGAGATGACATTTGTCTTTCTGTCTAGAGCAAAGGCCAAACAAACTGAGTGTAAACTGATGAAAAAAACATTTCCTGCCTTCCATAGGATATCAGCTTTTCTTTTCTTCGCTCTATTGTAGCCTTGTGTATATATTCATTTGTTGCTCATCAGTGTGTTGACATCTCTACCAAGACATATTGTTACTTACTGGAAGAAAAAATATTATTCTCTAATCATGTAATGTATCTAAATGACCTTCTTATTGGCACATTACAGTACTTGTCCTTTGCTTTGTTGAAAGGTACATGAAAGTTCACTCAGTAAGAGCAAACCAGTTCTTAAAATGAAAGCAAAACTGCACCATACAGCTTCTTCTCCTGCTGAACGGCCCACCTGAATCTATTACAGATAATCTGCCTGATGAAGAAAATTACCTCTCCTTATTTCTGCCTGTTGTGCTATTTCCTGCCACAGAGTGTACAGCTTTTATTTAGATTTCTCAGCCTTCATCTGTCATCTGACACACAGGAACACAAGCACAGGTGATGCTTTGCACGGTCCTGCAGATGGTTTCACACATGCCACTGATTCAAAGAAGCTGTAATGTGCAACAAAGTTATCACAATTCATCCTGAGGGGAACATGAATATTTGTACAAAATTTCATGGCAGTCCATTCAATAGTCTTTGTTTTGCAAATCCCAAGTAAGTCTCAAGTCTTTAGACTCAAATCACAAGTCAAGACTGTCTGAATTCAAGTCCCACGAACTTAACATTTAATTTTGAGTCCTAAACAAGTTAGAATGCGCCAAATGTAATGCCATTTAAACAACAGATAAATAATATATTACATTTACAAAAATATGAATGTGTATTTATTTGTCAAAACACGTTTGTACACAGTTGTTGCAGGGTCCATGTCATTGGTCCGACAGCCCATTGGTCCGACATCTCATTAGTCTGACGTCCCGTTGTTCCGATATGTGATTATACTAGGCTATACTGTATTTGTGTACCATAGAGGATCAGCAAACGCAACAAAAGTAGGCTACTGGTCGAGATACAAGTGTCATAGAGCGGAGAGAGTGAAACACCATAACCTCCTGTTATTAACTCTGGGGTCCGGGTTGTGTGGGGAGCTCTCCGCGGTGTTGAACGGCTCCCGGCGGGCGTATTTCTACTTGATGGTGCACCGCGACCGGCTCTGGGTCAGCTGGGAAAGGCTTGAGGCGAAGCAGGCTCACGGCTTATGTGTTTGCCACTTTCTTTTTCATTTTAACCCACACCATGATCTTTTCCTAACCCTAACCAAGTGGTTTTTGTGCCAAAACCTAACCAGACCTTAACCACAGGGCATCATGATGATTTCGGAACAACAGGACTTCAGAACAATGGGTTTAATATGGTCGGAACAATGGGCTGTCGGACCAATGGGCAGTTCCCGTTGTTGCATCTCCTTTGCCAATTTTAGATCAACACATTTTGCATACTGCAATTCGTTTAAGGTTTTGTTCACGGATGAAATTAACTTTATCATTTTTTTCAGCAAGTCCTCAAATTTATGACACAGGTCTGACTTGAGTCCATCTCAAGTGACTCGAGTCCACACCCCTGCCAATAGTCAATAGTTTCACTCAAAAAAGACAAATGTGAACCTCATGGTGGCGCAAGATTAACAAAGTCATTAGGGATTTTCCTCTGGGGACCATGAAGATGTGTACAATATTTAGAGCAATCTTCTTCAAAGTATGTGTTAAGATATTTCACTCAGTAATAATAACAACAAAAATTTAAATCCTTTTCAGAATCTGAATACAATAGGAAATGTCCTTCCATGCCAAGCCTCCAAGAAAACTGTAGTTATAACATTGGTGTGTCTGTGAACACTTGATTAAGTGGAGGAAGGGAGCAGAATTGTTTGCATACAGAGGAATCCTTAACTTCCCATCCTGGGCTTGAAGCATCACAAACAATCCCATTCAAGTGCCAAATGAAAACCCAAGGCTCTCTTTATCATTCGCCTTCAGAGACAGATCTAAAACTTTGTCCTAATCTCCCCAGTACTTGGTAAATGATGAGCTGTTATGTAAAAGAATCCGGAGCTCTCTGGAGATCCTGGGGTTTGTGTTGAAACCACGGTAGCTTTGCCTGGATAATCTCACCCCTCATATTAATGTTAGGATGCTGCAGAGGGGTGAGGGGCTTACAGTATGAAAGACAAAGAGAAAGAAGGAGAGAAAATGAAGGGTGGATGGAATGGAGGGAAATGTTAATTTGGTCAAAGCTAAAATCATGCACACAGGGAATCTTTCACCTATTCAACCTTCACACACACACACACACACACACACACACACACACATAGTACTAAAAAGCTGTCAGTGCAGTGCATACACAAAGGGATTCTCTTGTCAAAGAGAAGGGGTTGTTGAAACACCCGTAGAGATTTCTCCTAATCTGCCCTTACAGATTTCAAATATTTTGTGTGTGTGTGTGTGTGTGTGTGTGTGTGTGTGTATTCATGAAGAGGCAGCAGAAAGTGCCATGGGAAAGACCTTGTCGCTTCCAGTTTGATGCTAATATTTCACATCCCTCCATCTGTGTGTGTGTATGTGAAGATGCATTTGGATGTATTTGTGGATACCAAGAGCGGGAACATTTGCGTGTGTGTGTATGTGTGTGTGTGTGTGTGTGTGTCTGTAAATACTTTGATCTCCTGAGCTCCCTAGAGTTAAGCTCTCCTCTGCCTGAAAACAGGCAGCCAGTCATGGCAGCCTCTTTACTGAGCTGCAAGAGAGAGAGAGAGAGAGAGAGAGAGAGAGAGAGAGAGAGAGAGAGAGAGAGGAAGGAACGGGCGGTGTAATGGAGACATGGCACAGAGAGAGAGGGGAGTGGGGAAGAATTCGGCGTGTCCTGCCAAAGTAAATCTGACACTCATAATGACAGTTGAAGTGAAGATAAAACTGATGAAGGCAAATGAAGTATGGCAGGTCACTAAAGGTCACTTTTTCAAAATGCAAAACTAACAGGAAGGTCAGAGGTCAGGATCACACACACAGCTCCCACAGCTGCTTACAATTCAGTGTTTGGACCTTACCTAAGACATGTAAGTCCACCTGTCTCTGGTCTACATTCATTGCTATGGCTGCTGGTACCAGCATTTCCACGATTAAGTCATGTAGGACATTTACATGCAAATTAAAGGAGTGTACTATGGCTAATTTTGCACTGAAGTGGTGTATGGTAATAAGGTTCCATTTGTGCTGACTCAACTTCTCAACTTATGCAGGCTGTACATGATAACGTGGCAAATTATTGTCACAAAATATTCTTATAATTTAATTTATAATTTAAAAAAATTATTTAAGCCCCATTTCCACCAAGCAGTGCGATACAGTTCAGTTGGGTACGCATCTTTTCCATTTCCACAGTGAAAAGTTCAATGAAACTGTTCATAACCATCCGCATTTTCGGTAGCCCCTCAGTTGGGGTACCTAGCACACAGATCTAGTACTAAAAGGTGGAGCTAGAAACACTGCAGTCCATTGATTGATTAATAGTGGACAGTCAGTCTTACTCAGGGCTGAGTTGTGGCTAGTTGTGAAGCTTATATAACCACTGTTCACACCGTGGCAAGTCTTACATGTGTTGGGATTTACAGGACCACAGATGATTTGTCATTTGTTAAAAATCTAAACTGGACGTGTGAAGGCTTTTCTTCTCTGCATGCTCTTTGTTCTTCAAACAAAGACAGCTATTTGACACTCATCTCCACAGGAGGTCATCTCACATCTCCCAGTGAGACCAGTCGTCAAGCTTGATTGGACAGTACTGTTACAGTGACATGCCCCTCTGTGATGTCACCAGACAAACTCTAAGATAAGTCTTACATTCTCTCAGAGTTCACTCTCTTTTCTGCTGGGCTGGGACCAGCCCAGATGCTGTCTTGCTCTTGAGCTGCCGAGCAGCTCACATCTCTTCAACCTGAGCTGTGGACCAGCCCAGAGGTGCCCAGACAGGCCTCCTTTTTCTCCTGGACTCTGACCAACTCAGAGGCCATTGCCCCAAACCACTAAAGGGAGGGCAATTGCTCACAGACTCTCTTAACCTGATCCAAAGAAGTTAGAGGTACAAGCACAAGGTTTGCGACTAACTTTCCAGCAACAAGGAGAACCGAGTTGTGTTAGCACACCAGCATCTAACTCTGCAAGGACCCTGAGCGACCAGCTTCCTCAGATCTGCACCTTCAGAACAAGGACACAACAAAGACTGCTTCTGGAAATGCAGCTCTTTCAAGCCTTCTTCTGCCAGCTAACAAAAGCAGCACACCACAAAGCAACTCTTTCTTCCATCCATTCAAGGATCGATAGCTTTATCACAGTTGTACAGGCTAAGCAAGACTGTTTAACTTGTTGAATGTGATTTAATGCTGTTTCTTGAGTAATTGTGATTGTTTGCAGTTAGGTCATTGGTTAGTTGGCTTTGCCAAAGCTGTGTTTAGACTGCTAATGCTGTTCACAGACGTCTTGCATGCAACTAAACATCCTCTGCATTGACCCAGACCATTTGCAACACATATCACATTCTCATAGACTCATTAACGAATAGGCTTTCAACAGAGCTACACCCAAAGAGGCAACTCAAAGTTCCCGCTCCTCTTCCTTTGTCTTTGTTCTGACCACACGGTCAGACAAACACCTCCCCCGATCTGAAGCCAGCTTTGATTCAGCCATCTTGTAGTTCTCTGTTGTTAGCCAGTTTGTTTTGTAGGCCACACGGCCCTTTGATTACCACACCTGCCTCTCTCTCTCTCTCTCTCTCTATCTCTCTCTCTCTCTCTCTCTCTCTCTCTCTCTCTCTCGCACAAACACCCACACACACACACACATACATACACACCAAGCTTGTATAATGAATTTGTGTGTTTTGGTTTGCTTTGCTAGTTTGTGAATAAATATAATTCTTTGGAATCATACCTGCTGTCTGTTTAATGTTGTACAAGAGTGAATGAATAGTCAACCTCTGCTGCGTCAAGATCTCCAAAATCCTTCAAGCTGTACTATTAAATTTGGTTACTGTTATTAATTTAATTATTAATAGAAATTCCAAATTGATAGTCAAGTGAATTTTATGAGACTGATATCTTTAAATAGGTATTGGGGTGGCTGCGGCTCAGAGGTAGAGCGGGTCGTCCACCAATCGAAAGATCTGCGGTATTAATGTGTGTGTGAATGGGTGAATGTGACTCGTAGTGTAAAAAGCGCTTTGAGTGGACAGATGACTAGAAAGGCGCTATACAAATGCAGGTCCATTTAACTAGCTATCATTTTCCCTGTTCGGGAATGGTGCCCCACGAGGTGATTTGATGTAAATTAAGTCACATTATTTAACATAATTACTAATTATTATTAATAATTATTAATTATTTCCGATAGCCAATTTGATTCTTTAATTGAAGATTTATTACAAGGTCAGGCCCATGTTAAGGCTTAAGTCCCAACCAGTGGTGCCGCTGTGTAAAACATAGCACTGGTGCCTAGATCACAACACATTGTATCCCCTCTTTTATACACTGAACAAAAATATAAACGCAACACTTTTGTTTTTGCTTCCATTTTTCATGAGCTGAACTCAAAGATCCAAAACATTTTCTATATACACAAAAGACCATTTCTCACAAATATTTTTCACAAACTGGTCTAAGTCTGTGTTAGTGAGCACTTCTCCTTTGCCGAGATTCTAAGTCTGTGTTAGTGAGCACTTCTCCTTTGCCGAGATAATCCATCCCACCTCACAAGTGTGGCCTATCAAGATGCTGATTAGACAGCATGAATATTGCACAGGTGTACCTTAGGCTGGCCACAATAAAAGGCC
>NC_065515.1:40458017-40473597 GCF_006386435.1 Epinephelus moara | reverse complement strand
GGCAAAGGAGAAGTGCTCACTAACACAGATTTAGACAGATATTGTGAACAATATTTGTGAGAAATGGTCTTTTGTGTATATAGAAAATGTTTTGGATCTTTGAGTTCAGCTCATGAAAAATGGGAGCAAAAACAAAAGTGTTGCGCTTATATTTTTGTTCAGTGTAATATCACCAGAATAATTTACAACATAAATCTGCCCCTTGGTGAGGCCTAATATTGTTGTTCCCAACATAATTGGTGCCTCCGTGTGACGCCCAAAATGTTGTACCCAACGTATGTATTAATAAAGTATAACTATAAAAAATAAAGGATGTTTGCTGCCCCTCGCAGCAGCTGTTGACTGAGAAAGAAATGACTTAATTCACTGGGTCGACTGCAGACAACTTTTAAGGTGGAACGTTTACTTATTATGTTACTCAATGCATGAGTTGATGACATGAAACCATTAGCACACCTTAAATTTCAATATGACAACTTTGACCTTTCCATTTTTATTCTATTGTCTCTCCTGGATGGCATGCACTTTTAGTCATAAGTGGATCAAAATGGAATTCAACCATCTTTAACTGTACTGTATTATTTACACCAGTGCTTTTCATACTGTGACATGTCAAATTATCAACTAGAAAAGGCCTACTGTCCTCAGGTTTTAATTCAAACATTGCTAAATCATAAGTGGTACATGGGAGTATGTGACATCACGTTTTTAAGAAAATCTCTAATGTGAAACCAAAACTGTTCTCAAGGCCTAAAAGTACTGAAAGCCTCCAAAATGCATGTTTTGAAGAACATTTAGTGTTTTTCATGGCAGAACATGCACCAAATCCATTATGAGGTGTGTCAAAATGCTTTGAGGTCCCTACTCAGACCTTGTTTCAATTTTGGAGTGTCAAATGATGACCCAGCGACCAATGTCTAGAGGGAGCTTAAAGGAATGAAAAGATAAGGACTTTCCTCATAGAGGACAATATTTAATTAAAGAAATTAATTGAAAAAATACTAACAGGCATTAGCTCTGTTAGCTTAGCTGAAAACCATATGAACAATACAATTTTAATTCTAATTACAATTGAAATTTTAGCTTTTCAGCGCTAAGTGAAAAACAACTACTACCGCCAACAGATATATAACTGTAAATCTTAGATACTAAAAATAAAAGCCCCTTGTTAGTGAGTTAACATAGCAGACCTGTCCTGTATCATATCATAAACATTTACTGACATTTACTGTCATAAAACTAGAAAGTTATGTAGCAGTGAGGGATGTCAGCAGTTACCTGTTAATTGGTTGACCACCGAGAATACTTTTGGCTGGTTCCACACGTCTGTCTATAGATTCATTTTGTTACTCTTCATTTTACCACATTGCACACCACCTGGGTCTGGTGGGCGCTAGTTAGCGTTGGCAGAGCTGCTAGTAATGTCATCCTGACCCAACAACTTTGCTGTGGAAACATTGTGCCCACACTTCGGCCATCCCAAACTCGCCCTGGTGAGTAAGCAGCCCACTTTTGAGCCCTAAAACCCCCTTTAGCATTGGTGGATATGTTGTCATTGTAGCAGTGTCAGCACAGCTAGTGATGCTAACACAGTAAACAATGCTAAAAGTGTTCTCAGATTCAAAATGAAGCTGCTTAATCACCAGGGCAACCTGGGATGGAGACCGGAGGGTGGGTACAATATTTCCATAGTAATGTGTTCTGCCACCAGGACAGCATCACTAGCTGTAATCACCAAATTAGCAGTGCTGCAAACTAGCTGATGTAAGCTCCATCCCAACCCAGGTGGTGCGCAGTAGGCTACAGAACAGCCAAGAAACCAGCAGAGACCAGAGGGTGGGCAGTGGAAGCTATGTTTCCACATGTTAACATGGCTGGCTTGCTGTCTGTCATCAAAGACATAAGGACATAAAAGGGAAGACATTTACACTGCATAACATTTAAATTTCACCACCTCTAAATGGATAGTGGTTTAAAATTACTTAAAATTACTTACTACTTAATTACTAAAGCTCACAGAGTTAAAAGAACTTAAAAGAAAGGCCTCTTGTATTTCATGTCTTTTTTATTTCTTAAAGATCAACATGTTAGTTACCAGTTAATAGGTGTCGGCCTTTCAAAAGCAAAATTAACGGAAACTGACATCCCTAGCAGGTACATAACGATAATATGAGATGGCTGGTCCAAAGTGGCTCTACCGCTGATCTACTGCCAACCAACTGACCACTAGCACAGACCTAACAGTTGTCCTCTTGCTCTATAAAACATTATCAAGAACTCAAATAGAAATGTATAAAGAGATTAGTGGGGGTCATCTCCAAAGCATACAAAATGAGTGCCTGCCCACAAATAAATAGTGACTTTTTCCTAACCTACAGCTGGTTCTGTGATGTTGGCATTTCAAATCTGATGCCTGCATTGTGCCATGGGAGCATCAGACGTGTCTAATATTGCCTTCAGTGTGTTTGGTACGTTTGGTAGAGACTTTTCAGGTACAATACCCCATTGCTTATACTAATTAATTCATTGACAAAAGAGACTTTCAAGCCCTTCACAAATTCAGTCATTTCAGATTACTATAAGTATTGGTGAGGACCGTTTTTTTTTTGACATTGCATAGGTTCCAAGTCTACTTGTAAACAAAGAATGCCATCGTCTTTTGATGTCTAATATTGGTGGTACATTTATGTCTATAAATATAGGTAAGAAGGTATAACAATGCACTATTTTGAGCCATGTAAATGTTTAATGGAACTCTGACCCTGATCTAATAACTTACATTATCTGTTGTACAGTGAGCATACAGTGATACATGTACTGTATCCATTGAAAGAAGCAGGCTTTTTTTTTTTTTTTTTTTTTTTTTTTTTTGCTTTTAATTAACTGGATTTGGAGTCATGCACTTACTTATTAAGACAATCAGCTAACATGATGAAACAAAACAGACTCAACAAGCATGCCTTTGCATTCTGAATCTCACATTCTTCTCTAGGACTAATTTTCAGACAGAGCCTTTTGACTGAGGGTGTGTTCACACCAAGCGTGTTGGAGCAGATTATATGACCGGTGACTGTGTTTCATAACTTTGGTTTGCTTGGCCAAACGGGAACAATGCCAGTGAACTTGGGTGGCACCAAGTATTGTAAGGCTGAGAATGATTGTCTCTGTTCACTTCCAGGACAACTGCAGTGTGTTGAAAGTGTTAGGAGGAATTTGGGTGAAATTGTACCAACATACAAGGGTTTAGGGGTATAAGGAGACAGATGCTGACATCTGATAGTCAGGGGTTTGTCATGCTTGGAACGCCTGACATAACAAAACGAACTGAGGGCTGACCACAGTCTGGACTAATAATTATCAGTTATTTCTGCGTATCTTCTTACCTTTTAAGAATACAAGGGAGGGGAAATCACAGCAAGACTGTAGACGAGTACATAATTCCAACTTCCAGTGACTGGACTCAGATCTGTTTTGACTAAAGAAACCTGGCAGGATAACAAAATAAAACACTCTCCAAATAAAACCATGCTTGTTAGTCCCTGTAATTTATTTTTACCAGGGTGTTTGGTTTAGATGTAATTGGAAAGTGTGAAGCCAATTGAATTAAATTAGATTTTTCCACCCTGGCAGAGAAGACAAACAGTAGGTGTGGTTTGTTGTTCCCCTTAGTTTGTCCCTGTTAGCTAGAACTGGGACAGTGCCTTGTTGAGTTGGACCCAAATAACAGTTCAATTCTGATGATAGCCTTGGTTTTGAAACCGTACCATGTGTACTGTATAAATGAGCCCCTACTCTCCTCTCAGTTCCGACCGATCGAAAACAGCATTCACGTTGTCTGCTAGAAGTAGGCAAGCAAGTTGAAAAGAAAAAATTCCATGTGCAGCAGCCCACAAGAACCACAAATCATAATGCCTGAAAAGAAGCAGCTGACGTTTGTTTCCCCCAAATGAGCCACTTCTTTTTAAAGCATGGGTTCTCTTGAAATTCCATCCAATCCAGATTCAGTACAAGGTGCTCGCTAAAGAGAACCATCTGTGACAAAAGAATGTGAGGCTTGGATAACAGGGTGAGTTTTTTTTTTTTTCTTTTTCCTTGAGAGGGTTTTATGGTGGTTTGTGTTCTGCCAAACATTCCTGCCTGCATGATTTCCAGCAAAAGCATTTCCTCAGCCTCTAAGACACATCTAAAGTCACCTCTGTCTCTGTGTGTTTCTGTCTGGTTTAGCTTTTTTCTTTAAAAAATCTTGAATATGTCCAATGTCAGTCCAATACTTGTTGGCAGACATTGCATTACAAACCTGTAAATCAACCCATAGGTCAGTGATGATCCACCACACCCTCCCTTTCTCCCTAAATTCAATTTAAAACCACTGTAAAACAAGGAGCTAGCAGGTCAAGCTTTACTGGAGCACCATGGATAAAATTATATCAAATCAAAGTTTATTTATATAGCACATTTAAAAACAACCACAATTGACCAAAGTGCTGTAGAGAATAAAAGAATGACACACAAATATATAGCAAAATAAAATGCACACAAATATTAAACAGAATAAAAACCCATGAAAACAATTACAAACATGAAAAGATTATAAAATACTAAAATATTAAAACCACTGAAAACAACCAAAGGCCATTGAAAACATGTACATTTTAAGATTTGTCTTAAAAGTGTCAATTTAGGGGGAGCATTTGATTAAGAGTGGAAGGCTATTCCAAAGCTTTGGAGCAGCGACTGCAAAGGCACAATCTCCCTTACCCCCCAGCCTCAATTTCGGAACGGTTAAAAGACAATGTTCGGAGGATCTGAGAGGTCGGGAGCTAGAGTAAGGGCAGAGGAGGGTGCCAGCACATGCATTGCTTTAAAAAAAAAAAAGAAGACCCTTAAAATCAATCCTGTATTTGATGGGTAGCCAGTGCAGGGATGCTAGTACTGGTGTAATACTGTCTCTTTTTTTGCACCAGTAGGAAGTCTCGCGGCAGCGTTCTGCACCAGTTGCAAACGAGACAAAGATGACTGCCAGACACCCAGGTACATAGAGTTACAATAGTCCAGCCTTGAGGAGATTAGCACAGTGATTACAGTCTTTACGTCATTGTGTGAGATGATGGACTTGAGTTTTGCAATGTTTCTAAGTTGGCAAAAACAATAACCTCTGTTAGGTTATCGTTCAACTGAAGACAGTTTGTTGCCATCCAGGATTTCACATCCTGGAGGAAGTTCAGGAGGGATGTGACGGAGCTGGAATCCCCTCGGGTTTAACGGAAGATAAATCTGTGTGTGGCTACTCCACATTTCACTTAAGAGGTCACCATTAGGCTATGTGCAGCCTATAGTGCAGCTATGTTGAGAATAGCCAACGTGCTTCATAGTGTACAAACCACAGACTGTACAAGATGGACGACGCGTCTCCACAGTCCACCAAACGTTAGACGACCAGAAAGGTCATTACTCACCCAATATAACTGGACCATGTGGGAATTTAATTTGAAAGGACAGACACAGGAAGAGGCCATGCTCAGCAGTCAGACAGGAATCACTTTACAAACCAATCACAGCCGAAAGATATCCTTCCCATCTTCCATAAAAATTCAGTCTGTGATAAATACCGAAAAGTATTTTGGTGCAGGGCTACTCAGAACTTTACATCTCTCCCATGGGTGATAGGCCCACACCCTTACAAACAGCACCTGGAAGAAGATCAGCTCTGCACTCATACAGTGCTTGTTAAGGTAGCTTAGCAACCTCAGACACAACCTGCCGCCATGCTCTAGAAAGCTGGCACAGAAAAGGCACAAGAGTAGCACGCAGCCCCCGACCAAGCATTTTCCAGGTGGTTAAAGACATGGCATGTGCACAGCCCCTAATTTACAGGTCTGGTACCTGCAGTTATTACACAGGCTAGTTAATAACATGTCGGGCAGGAAATCCAAAGTGTGGGAACATAGTCTCGCCACCAGACAGTCAGAGATCTCCGCCTTCTGATAGTCTGGGGACACTCCTTTCTTAAGTGTGTTTAACACACCGGAGAAAACGGCCGGCAACAAAGCAACGCCTCTTGCATTTTTGAAAAGGACACGCCTTCCCGGAAATGTGCGCTCCCCCTTTTCTCGTCTGCAAGGACACAAACACACAGAGCGCTTGAAAATGGATGCCGAGAGATTTAACTCCGTTTTATCAAACGTGTGCTCAGTCCACAAGATTGTGGAAATGAAGGACTTACAGCGACTTTGTTTAAAACTTTTAACGCAGTCGGACTATGTTTACGAGCACAAGAGTTCAGCGAGCCACCGAAGGACCGCCCTGCGGATTTACTATTGGTTCTGCAACGTAGGGAGTTTTTTTAAACTCTGAAATTGTATCCGCCCATCTAAACACAAAATCAGGGAGAAAGTCATCAGTCTTTAGTTAAGCAAAGCGTCTAAAGACTGACTTGTGAGTTTAGTGGGAACATGACGTACATGACGTATCATCTGAATCATGTAAGTAGCCACATGCCCATAGCCACTTAGCACAATCATTACTGCTTTGCTGACAGCGTAATTAACAGACCCGGCTCGCTCAGTGTGTGACGTGCACTTGTCAGTAAAATATCGGCCTATATTAATGAAGGTTCATTAGTACGGTTTGGTATTTCTCTGTAATGTTTACTGCCAGCTAGCAGACCACTTAACTGTGTGAACCATCATTAGTGTTATCGTATAGACCACACTGGCAGTGGGTTGAAGATGTTTTATAAGTGTTTGTTTTTTTGTTTTGTTTTTTCAAATATAACAATGGATGCTTTTTAGTAAGAATTAATTATTGAAAATAATGTGTTTTTGTCTTTTATTACAATGACATTAGTCTCGCGTATCCAGACCACAGCGCCGTGTCAGCACTAGAAAAAGGTCTGAAAGGATAGATTATCATACTGTCATAAGGGAAAAATGCTCCAAATTGTATGTATTTCTTTAAACCAATCACAGTCATCTTGGGCAGCGCTAATCCCAGGATGCAGCAATGGTGCTCTTGAGAAATAGTGTCGGGGCTGTTTTGATGGAACATTCGCATGCGGGGTGGCAAGCACATTAAAATGGCTGATTGTCTACACTACAAAAAGCAGCAGGTCATCTTTTACTCATAAAAAAGACAAACATAATTTGATAATCAGCACCTCAGAGGAGAAGTCTGCCTATACTTTAGCTCTGGAAGAACTCACTGAATATGTCAAAACCCTAGACGATTTCCTAGCTGTTTGTGGCATTTACAGAATTATTTTGATGATATCACAGAAGCTCAGAAGACTTCACTAATTTAAGGATCTGTAAATAAGTGAATTCACTGTCACTGCCGCACACTGATGCCAGAGTTAAAAGATATGGCAAATCAACTTCAACAGGTCACGTAAGAAAACGCATCACAAGTTGTTTTAGTCGTTGTAAATCTTTACAATTCACCAAAAGAAGAAAGCAGGCACGCCTTATTGCAAAATCCAAATCTTCGTCAAAACATGCCATTTTCAGTGTGAATGTTGTTAGCTTGGAGATTGTTGTTGTTGTTCCCTGTAGCAAAAGGGGTTTTGAAAAATGTTAAAACGCTGATAGCCAAAACGGGGGAGAATGCCAACCTTAATAGCCAGCCATGGCAGGCTTATAGCCGCAGACATCCCGTGAGACAGTGACATTGAACTGTGCCTTGTTAAAGTGCCTTGTGTTCCTCACTTAAAGTAACACCTTCCACATTACAAATAGTCATTTGAATATAAAAATTAAGATTTGTAAGGTTTGTATCAAAAGCTGTCATTAAATTAAGTTAACTTTTTTTGCATTGGTGTTTGTAAAAACAGGAATGCCATTCCGTCTATAGGTCTACACATCTGTTGTTCTAATATGCTCTGAGGTTTTATCTAGTGTGTCTATTGAAGCATGAAACATCTCTGTAAGCAACTGAAATTGAACAAATATTCTGCATTTTCCATTTGACTGAAAAATTGGAACTCAAGGTCTACTTACTAGTGTCTTCCAGAGCTTTCAGTCACATCTTGCTGTTTCAGCAAATTGAGTTTTTTAGTTGTCACAGAGATGGCTTAGTTGTCATTATATGGAACTTCAGTCACATGGTAACATCCAAACCTGAAAGATTACAGTTACACACAGAAACCTACTTAGATCATGACAACTGAGTAAATATTATGGCTCATATTTACTCTGAAACTGAGGTTGGTGCATAGTTTGACATATTAGTCATTTCCAGTGAAACAACTAGGATTTTTATTTTTTTATTTTTTTACAGCCTAGAGAGTGGTGTGCTCATCCAAAGAGGGAACTACAAGTTATCTGCTTTCTGGATTTTACCAGAACATATGTGAGAAGTGAAAATGGGAGACAGTTGTGTTGTGAAGCTCATGTAAAGCCATGATAATAAGAAAATACAATAGAATAAAAACAGGACTCTTATTCTGCTGACATATGCAAACAATTTAGAATGGAAGGAGTTGAAATCCAGCCAGTGTTTGAATTCATAACAGAAGAGCATGCTTCCCAATATCATGTTTGCAGAGAGACTATTAATAGTACTGGTTTCAGAATCCTAGCACTGATATTATTTGGCGTGAAATAAAATCAGTAGAAAATCGGCCCATCCGGGAGGAAGGATCTGAGGCGGTTTGTTTAATAGAGAGGGGGGCTGATCAGACAACCAAAGGGTTAAAGGGTAAGTGATGAGAGCTGAGGCAGAGCTCATCATCAGTCTGGCAAATAAAGCCAGACAGCTCAAACCTGGCAATACCAACAACAAGCTGGCTTGCAGATCTGTTTTTGAAAAGGGACATATTGATGTTTGGCTGTCACATAGAAAAGGGCCAATTTACTGGTAATATCAAATATTTATCAGAGCAGCTTTTTTTTAAAAAACTCACCTTATCATGAAATAAAATGAAAATGAGGAACATTACTCTTTGATAAGAGTGTGACAAGAATACTTCATCCTTCAGTAGAGTAGGCTGATGATTTGTTGCAGTGCGACATTCTAACTCACCTTTTTAAGACTGTTAAAGATTCAGATTAATGTTAAATAGTCCACTGAAACAAAACTTGACCCTTTGAAAGTCTCCATTTAAATTCACTCATAATGTTGTGTAATTGCTCCCTTTTCCCTCTGTCCTGCAGGAAAACATGCACACACATCCTGTGTGTTGCTCAGTTCTTCCAGTTGGTCTTTCTGGGTTTATGTAGGTCACTGCTGTAAGCAGGCCATCTGGGCTATCACTGCCCCGGCTGAGGTATCTGTTACTTGGCACTCTGTATACATGTGTGTGTGTGTGTGTGTGTAAGATGCTATGCTTAGAACTAGGTGTATATCTGTGACAGTATAAGACTTGACACTGTTGTGTCTGGGAGTTTCCTGCTGTTCAGTCTCTTAAGGAATAGTGTCTTGTTACAGTGTCACAGATAATTATTTTCTCATTAAGGCTACATTATTATTTTCTCATTAAGGCCGTGTTCAGACATTAGCACTATGTGACAACGGCCTGACACAGAGGGCTCAGACAAAAATGCGGGATTGTTCAGCAAAAAAAAGCTGCATTCGGCTCAACATTTGCTGTTGTCAGCCCTAACATGTCAAATACTGATGCTTTGTCAGTGATATTGGCATCACATACCAATGCACAAAGGCACCTTATGTGGTGATATGATACGCCGCCAGCAACTACGTGATATAAAGAGCTGGAAGGTACCTATACGGTGGGCAGGAGGGGAGGTGGAAGGGAACAACAAACACCAGACTTTCATCTAGGAGTCTGCTTCCCATGTGAGTTTTAAGCCAAACCATGATGGGTTTTTTTCTAAACCTGACAATGTGCTTTAGTTGCCTTAACCTAACCACATGCTTTTTTGCCTAAACTTAATCATAGAAACCTAACCAGGAAGTAAACATAAAAACAACGTGTTTTACCTACACTGTAAGTGTATTTTGGAAAAGACTGTATGCTTCTAATGAGCAGAAACTGTACATTTCCTGTGAAAACAGAACTGTATTTTGTTGTCAATTTTGTTTACGAAAACTATGACAACAATTTTTCGTCAACAACCTTTTTTCAATGGCAAAAACAAGACGATGACAAGCTAAAAATAGATATTGATAATAAAAACTGGGGAGAAATCTTGTTAGCTTGTTAGCCACTGAACAGCAGTGAAGCAAGCAGCCACTGGCTGCCACACTTCACAGCTGATCCCTCTAAGACTCGGCTCCATCCAAACTCAAGGTTTATGGGATGCTGTTTGACAGGCAGGTAGGAGGTTCAGTCATCTGTGAGTGTAGCTGTGCTGTAAGTAAACAGTCTAAACTCAGATCAGATCAGTTTTCTCTGACAGAGATTAAAGTTTAGATTTAACCACCAACTCTGTGAGAGCACGAGTCAAAACCTCCAGACTAACATGTTGCAGTTTAAGAAAGAATTCAGGCTTTTATTAAGTTATTTCTCTGCCTCTTAGCAGTGAAATCCTTTGCTAAGACCTACCCCTCTATTCTAGCACTGCACACAGGTAGTTTACAGTGTCACTGCGATCACTGTTCTCTGTCATTTTTTAAACAATGGATTTCAAACAGAAGAAAAGGAGCGCTGGCTTCTAATTTCTAGCAGATGATGGCTAAAAATTATGTTGCTTACAAATTTTACCAACTGTAGCTAGCTAGTTAATTTCTTGAGTCGGCTGAAAACTCTGTCTCAAGCTAACTTCAAATATTGCCAGCTGATTTTCTGTAACTATGTAAGATGATAAAGAATTACACGGGACAGTGGTTGTTGGCATGTAGAGTTCCCTAGACCAAATAAAAATGGGCCTGAGCATCTAAATTTAGCCTAAAGTCGCATATAGCAGCTTCTCACCCCTTCTTGCTCTCAGGTCATCAAATACTGATGCTTTGTCACGGCCCTATGCAGGTATGGTAAATGGTAAATGAACTTGCTTTTGTACAGTGCCTTTCTAATCTATCAATTACTCATACAAGTGTAGTAACACATAAAATTCAAACAAACACAGATTCCCAACCAATGAGACTGATGTTTGTGCCCCATGTGAAACCAAAAGTAAGTGCTGTTTTAACCTGAAGTAAATACAATTTTAACCTAACATTATGTAACTTATGTTCGTCCATGACTTACTTACATTACTCATGTGATGTATTTACAACACATTACTTACTTATTTCAACCCAAAAAATAATGAGCTGTGTATCACATACAGGCGGCAACCTCCAGGGCTAAAAAATGAAGCTAACACAGATATGCCAAATACTGCAGTTCTTTGAACAGCCATTTGAGGCCGTACTCCAGAAGCATGTCAATTCTTATAGACCCCCATGTTAAAATGTCCAACTTTACAGCAGAAATAAACATGTTTACAGCCTGGTACAGAAAACAGTTTTGGTCTCTATAGCTAATTTCCCCCATTTGTAACAACTGTATGGGGGGTACATTTTTATATAATTCACCCATTTACATTTTAGTAGGGATTTAAGTTATGCATAATTAAGGGCAGACCACTTTCCGTGACAGGCTGTCTGCCGATAGTGTCCTCGGCTTCTCAGTCAAATCCGTTCTTCACTCCTACACATTGCCAGGCGCGTGTCCAAATATGGTCACTTCTGGCTCCAAAAAACTGAGATGGCAACAGCTGTAATGCCAAACTCGAGGCCTCAAAATGGGAGTCCAGAAACCAGTGGTTGACAACTATGTCCATTATTGTTACAGTCTGTGGTCACATACAGGCGTGAAGGATGCATCAAAATTTGATGACCTGGGATGAGAATACATTTATCATCTTGCTCCCATACAGTGAATGGGGCTTTTTGTAATTTGACCTGTAAACCCACATGATAATATTTTTAGCTAATGATATGCTCATTGGCTTGGGACGTAACTCTATGTTACTACTGTTGGATCTAGTGATGCTAATGTTGCACCTCAGAACCAGAATAGACAAACACACAGTTTAATCCAGGCCAAAAAAAAGACACCATCCCAAAAATCTTAGTATACCAATATTTGCTCGAGTGCTCCATGCACACCATTTCAGCATAAAGAAATTCAAAGCTTTACAAGCCTGATGCCTTGTCAGGATTGCTAAACTATGATTAAACATCAGTTGATAGAACCAGGGATTTGTGTATGGCAAGTTGTGGTATCTGGCCTAAAAACAAAGAGGTTGATCACAGAGAACTAAAATATTACTTTCATTTATCTGATTCATACACACAGTTTGATTAGGTTTCCCAGCAGTAGTTAAAACAGCAATACCACTCCTGAACCAGCAGACAATGGAAATGTCTCTATCAAGATTTATCAGTTTATTTAGACATTATCTACTGCCGGCCAGCGTGATCCCCACACACACCATGTAAGGATCTACAGAAGAAAGGGTTTCTATGTTCTTTGACTGTGTGACAGTCAGATATATTTTCATTTCACAGCTATGAGATAAAATCTAAAACAAGAAACTCATGTGTGAAACATGAGACCTGACAGGTCGAGGAGGTGAATATCACTACAGTTGGAATGTGCGCTCTCACCAGGTGTTTCTACTGGGTTATACTGATTAAAGCAACTGATACTAGCCCCTTTTTAAAAATGAGATCATCTGTCTATTCAATGTCCTCTTTGGCAAGATATTGTGCAGGTAGACTGATGGTCTATTTATTGCATAAGTGATCAGCACTAAATGTCTGCAAAAAAAAGAAAAAACACAATAAAAACATTCCAATGTGACTTCAAATCAGCATCTGTAAAAGCTTTCATTACAATGGTTGTCAGCAGAGGTCAATCAGTTAATCAATTCAATCGGTTTTGTCATTTCGTCATATATGGTACAATTCCAGTAATGCAATGGGGGGATATAGGATCCTAGCAAGCGCCTGGGCCATAGTAGTCACACATGGAATCACAACTTACAGGACCGTCTTACAGGACCGAGGCTTCCAGCTGCCTCTTTTTCAGCTGCACTAAGGTTATGCTAAATTTAGGCTCTTGTGTCTATTTTGAAAGTCTGTGTCTGTGTGGACAGTGAAGGAGTGGGGCTGCAGGTCATCATAAGGATGAGGAAATCAACTCACCAGTCTGTAAACTCTGCTTTTGGCGACTTCTGCTAGCTAGCCTGCAGGTCGAGGTTTTCAAAGGTAAACATCAATAAACATCAAGGAAAAGATGGAGAAGAATGGGCACCAGCTGAACTAGCATCCTGCTAGCCATTGTACAGGTGCTGGAAATAAACTGACAAGCTTCCGTGGCGCATCAACTTCCAACAGGATGTCCGGAACTGTAATATTCTTTGATTCACCGAAACTTGCAGAAGACCTGGATGATTTCATACTGCAGATTCTTTTTGACTTAATGCGCACTGGTAAACTTTCATAGGAATAAACAGCTGTGGATCCTAGTGGTGTGATAGTAGAAGCACCCCCTGAGCCTCTCATTGCTGGCCTGGTGTGTCCATAACCATCTTTCTGAACTCAACAGGGAGAAAAGGCCATTATCCAGGTGGCAGCACTGGGTGTAAATTTCCTTTAGGCAGGTTAGAGCTGTAACTACAGTAGAGCTGAATGAACCACTCTTTGCAGGGGCTTGTGGTCCTGTGGGGTGCTGTTTCTGTACCAGGCTGTGATGTTCCCCATCAGGACGCTCTCGATGGTGGAGGAGTAGAAATTCCTCAGTACTTCAGGGGATACCTTGAATTTTCTACAGCGTCTAAAGGTTAAACAGACTCTACCTTTCCTTTCTCTCTACTGAGTCAGTATGCAACACCCAGGTTGGGGTTCTATTGTCGTCTTGCTGACAAGAAAACTTGAGTCTTTTTATTTGCTATCCAGCTGGGCGACATTAAAACAGCCCAGTTTGAATAAATCTAAAAGTATTTTCCAGTAACATCTGTGAGTAGCTTAAAATTAGGATTGGACCTTCATATCACACACTGTTGACTAGTTTACATGTTGTAGCTTTTGCAGTTGTCACTGCCATTCACACCAACTTGTACATTTCATTGGCTGTACTGCAACAGGAAAGCAAACAGCTACAAGTCAGCTTCACTTGGCCGTGAAATTACCTTAATTTTGTCCACTGTGCAGCCCACAGCAATGGAGTGAGGGAGGTTGGTGGGGATTGTGTGTGCGTTTTAGTCTTTATGTAGCTTACATCACTTTAAATGTGGGTTTTCAGTCATGCCAGAGGTGTGTGGGAGTGTGTTTGGGATTGTCCGAGTCTTTTGACTTTTTGAAAACCTGGCATGCATTCCTCTTTACATTTAGTTTTTGATGTATGCAGTATTTTACTCAACCACTCACTTTGTTAACAAGTGCAGTATTCCCAGTGTGATCAATGTAGTGTACAGGCAAAGGTAGCCATGCACCTACTATGTCACTTTAGGAAACTTGGGTGCTTTATGAAGCATCTAAATTCACAAAAGTCATAAAGTAACAGTCAAAACTCAAACTGGGATTAAATGTGAATGATTGGAGCACTTCCAACATTTATCCTTGACTCTGTTAAAGACTATCTGATGGTGTGAATTCTGACACTCCCTTGCAATCACCACAGCTGTAGAGACAGCTAGTGCCAGCTTTTGTACGGTGCCATGCCATTGTTACCATCATAATTCTGAAGCCCCAGTGGTTTCAAAAATTCCCATTGAACTGAAAGGCCATTTGTCTGACAACCCTCAATCCCGAAAACAAACGCGAATTGCTCCAAAGGGCCGTTCCTCCAAGCCCGCTCCGAAACGGAAGCACATGGCTCATTATTATGAAGAATGATGTCATTGGACCTTGCTTGATTGGCTTCTCCTGATGTTCTTACCCTATCAATTACCGAATATCACTCATGCCTAAACCTAACTAATTCAACCAATGAAGCAATGAGAACTGGTCAGTCAGAAGCAGAGTAAGGCAGGCCATGTCTTTGCTATAGTAGGAAGTACTTATGATTGATCATTCTGCATAACATAGCCATGTGCTTAGGAGAGCATGTAGCCTATTTTTCGGAGCAATGCATGTTTGTTTCAGGGAAACAATGTGGCAGACTCTGTAGAAGAGGACCTGCTCCATATGTAGATATAAATGGCTCAGTCTAAGGTCACGAAAGCAGGAGGGCAGCTGTGGCTCAATGCGTTGTCCAGTGATCAGAAGGTAATGGTGCCAAAAAATTTCACACCTACATTTGGTTCGGTTCACTTTCACACTGCACTTTTTAAAGCAGACCAAACCGCTTGGACCACATCACGCAGTTACAACAGCTGCTCGATCGAGCTCATCGATTAGCCATGACCGAAAACGGAAATCCATCCCCTTCAAGCGGCAGCTAGCATCTGAGATATATAGTCCTCTGACCATATATCAGTAAGCGCCTGCACCTCCGGAGCCTTTGTGCTCCACTGTCTCTCAGGTTAACTTATATTGCAGCGGTGCCTGGATGGTGTGACGTGTGTGGTTGTGCTGCTGCCGTGGTCCTGCCAGATGCCTCCTGCTGCTGCTGCTGTTATCATTAGTCATACTTCTACTGTTATTATACACATATGATTATTGTCACATATGTATACTATCAGATATTAAT
>NC_065515.1:40435366-40457830 GCF_006386435.1 Epinephelus moara | reverse complement strand
ATTGATTGATTGATTGATTGATTGATTGATTGATTGATTGATTGATTGATTGATTTGATCCAGTTTTTTCTCTTTTTACCTCTGCTTCCCCTGGCTCACGCTGTTGGCTTTGGGTTTTTTTTCAACCCAAAATGCACTGCGCTCTATGTTACTTCCTCTCTTTGGTTCACTTCCTCGCTTTGGCTCACTGGATAGTCCGCTGCATTTCCCACTGTAAGCGAACTGCACCAGGGTTCACTTGCAAGTGAACCGAGACCCCCAGTTTTCAAGTGGACCAAGGTTTTGCTCATTTGGTCTGCACCAGAGTTCGAATGAGTGTTCACACCACTCCAAATGAACCGAACTATCTGTGGAAGCAGACCAGGGTTAATTTAAAAAGGACCAAAAAGCGCCAGTGTGAATGCGTCCTTAGTAGTTTTACTATTTCTTGATTTTGTTGCTCAGTATAATGTGGCATAATCTGCTGTTTTTGTACTTTTCTTCTCACATTATACTGACAGAGTTTTAGAGCTGTGGATCTTGTTTACTGTAAACTTATGTCATCTTACAGGAAACACAACAAAGGAAAGAAAAAGATTTTTTTGTGTGTGTGAAAATGATTGAAAATTGAAACAACAAGCTGTATTTACTACAAACCTGTGGCTACTGCCCCCTGCTGGTCAAGTTGTAGCAAACAGACTTTTGATTGCAGTTTGGGGAAGGCAGAGCAGTGTTGCAGCCATGGATTAGCAGCTGAGCTGAGGGCAGCTGATCTGACAGAGAAAGCCTTTCACTGGGGCCCCCTGCTACAGCAACATCTAAAGCTTTTTACACACGCACACACACACGCGCGCACACACACACACACGCGCACACACACACACACACACACACACACACACACACACACAGCTTCCTGTGTGCAGTGGGACGAAAGCAACACCAGGCTGGAATGCTGAGCCCGAGTGTGGAAAATTGATTGGAATGTTGTGTAGGCTGTGTGTGTGTCTGTGTGTTCACAGAGGCCAGGGTGTTCGTGTGTGTGTTCGTCTCTGTGAAATGGGGGAAGGGCAAGGGAGTTATGGCTGAGACACTGATACTGTGTGTGTGTCTGCCTGTCTGCCCTTAAAGGAATCATACAACATATTTGGAAGTAGGCTTATTTGCTTTGTTTATTTGAGTGAGATGAGATGATGGATGTAAGCCTCATGTCTGCAATAACAATGAACATAGTATGAGGATGTGGTTAGACTGGTTTAGCATGAAGAGGAAAGCAAAAGGAAACACTAGCCTTCCCGTGTCCGAAATTCAGAAATACACCCACCACTAAGGTTGCCTGATTTGTAAAATGTTTCTTTTTTTTGCCATGAGATGACAGGGCTGTTTGCAGTTTTTTATGCTAAGCTAGGCTAATCACATACCATCACCAGCTCCATACCTAAAGGTTCTTGGGGAAGTTTTGTTGTTTGTTTGCTGTTTTCAGAAAGTATTTCTCACCAAAATGCATTGTGTCATCCTGCTTTTTTACATTGCCTGTTCAAGGTGGGAATTACACGCTGTTACGCCGCAGCGCAGTTCTTTATAAAAGATACAGTTGTGGAATGGCGAGACAAAGTTGTCTCACCTTTAAGCCAGCATTGGAGGTAGTAACAGTGCTGAAACCATGTCTGTGTTAAAAGGACAGCCGGCAGGTTGGGACCATGGATGGGAAGGGTGTGACGTTTTGACAACATGTTACGTGTGCGACCCAAGATTTAAAAAGAAGCAGTGGGCAGCTAACTCAAAGAAGAAGAACAGCGGCCGAAAATGTCCTCATACTGCGAAAACAATGAGGTCCAGTAGCTCCTTACTCTCCAAGCAGAGGATGAGATCCACTGGCGTATAACAGGGATGGTCAATGATTTTTATTGTCATGTTAACACCATTTTAATTGTTTAGAAAGTGCTGATGACTATAGGGGTGTAACGATCCACTGATCTGGACCTATATATCAATTCAGTGATCAACGATCCAGTATCATCGATGCAAGGTGAAAACAATGACCCATATCGTCATCTTTAGGTTATGCCTTTATTTTGAAATTCAGTGTCACTGTCAAACAGTACCAGGCAGATGGCAAGCGGTCAAGAGAGAGAAGATGAGGAAAATGTTACTCAGGAATAAATCAGCGGTATGGAATTATTTTCAATGTCAGAGAAAATACGGGTCAACAGACAAAACACATGCTGTACATAAACAATGCTATTAACGAGATAAAACATAACACAACATCACCTGCCTCATCGGGCATCTCACCCTGCGAACTTCTGCAACAACATTAGCTGCTCTGTTTCAGCCATGTCAGGCCGAAAAAACATGCATGAAGCCTGAAATTCAACCGAGCAGTTCTGTCAGGAGCAGCAGTGACTTAAACAAATACTGAGTAAGAGAAAGTATACATAAATACATGTAAATTGTTTATGAGTAGATGAGAAGTCCACTCGTGGCTAGGCTAATATTTGCTATGTAAACACGCTTAAACTAATTATGACTGACTAGCAACTGTTTATGAACCTCAACAGCTATTATTAAGAGGAATTTTATAATTTAGTTAAATGATGTTGCTGTTAAATCATGTTGTATGGCTGTTGTGAGAAGTTTGCCTTCAGGGCTTTAAGCCAGAAAACCCTGAAGTTTTGAAAAAAAATCATGGTTTGTACAAAATGAAAACATTTCTTCCAGATAGGGATTTTAGAAGGTGAACTTTTCCCATGTGCTGCTTTATATGTGTTAACGGAGTCAGTTTTTCCCATGTGCTGCTTTATATGTGTTAACGGAGTCAGTTTAAAGTAAATTTTACTGCACTTGGTTAATTTAATTTAATTTTTTTTAATTTTATATACTTTATTAATCCCCAAGGGGAAATTCAATTTTTTCACTCTGTTTGTCAATTACACACAGGTCCGAACACACACATGCACAAACAGGACCTATACATGCACTAAGTGGAGAGATGTCAGAGTGGGCTGCCCATGACAGGCGCTCAGAGCGGTTGGGGGGTTCGGTGCCTTGCTCAGGGGCACCTCGGCAGTGCCCAGGAGGTGAACTGGCACCTCTCCAGCTACCAGTCCACGCTCCATATTTTGGTCCGGACGGGGACTTGAACAGGCGACCCTCCGGTTCCCAACCCAAGTCCCTATGGACTGAGCTACTGCCGCCCACATTTACATTATTTTAATCTGTTAGGGCCAAAAGCAAAAAAGAAATGGGTGCCAGCTTCTTCTGAATCAGACTGTGTTAAATGGGCAGATTATATCATTTCATGTTAATTGCAAGCCCCTGAGTAACATTGAATCAAAATAATATCTGATCGTTGCCCAAGGGTTACGTCAGTCGGAGGCCTCCACGTGGGGAAGACAGACAGGACGCTCGGCCAGTTGGTCTGAGTTTTCTTAGAACCATATAAGAATGGTATAATTATGAGTTTTTTATTTCTGGTGGAATTCACTTACATTTTAGTGTGCCATCAGCTTATTAATAGCATTTTAACCTAAACAAAGAAATGTGTAAAATTTCTAGAAAGAAAGAAGAAAGAAAGTGTCACTTTAATAGCCAAGGCTATTATTTGCTAAAATCACTGAAATCACTAGGTTTATATTTCAGACAGGCATTTACATGGAACAGGCCTTTAATTACTTTCATACGAAACTGTTGCTCAGCAAGGGTTGGGAAATACAATTACATTTTTTATTTGAACCGTTATGGATATTACTTGTTTAAAAATTAAGCTTCAGATAACATATCAATAATGAATCATTCATTTTATCTTGTTCCGACAGACAGTGCACCAGAGAGAGAGATAGGGGTATGACTCCCAACAAACTGACACAACATCACTTTATCCTGTTAAAACAATACTCACAACTTGGATTATGTTTCATGAAAACCCTTTTGATCCTTTCGATCTGAGGACCCTTACGGACTAAAGGAATATGAATAACTTACAGGGTAACCGAGGAATGAACACATAATTTGAAGTAGCCAACAACCTGCATTTATACATCCAAAGAACTTCTATGAAAAAAATCAACTGCTTGGCAACCAGACCATGTATTTAATTGAGACAGGCCTTTATCTGTCAAAATATGTAGCCACACCGGGCTAGTAAAAGGGACTGGGCCTTTTTATTTGGGACTAAGCATTAAATTGAAGTTTTGGTCCTGCATAACATGCATCAATCTGAATAACACTGTGTATTTTGCGTGCACCAAACCATGAACCATGTACCATTACAGTGTGCTACAAACACATTAACCATTACAACCCTAAATTTGTATTTTCCTATTGTCCAAATATTGTGAAAATGGATATTAAAAATGGTTGGAGAACACCAGCACCACTGCTTTCACAGCATACCAAAGCAAATTGTGGAGACATAACATTACCAGCAGCAAAGTGGTTATAAACACTACAGCCAAAGCTAGCATAGGTGTCTCAAACTCAGTGTCTACCATCAGCTCACTCCCACTACCCCACTCACTCCATCCTTTGGCCCATAATCTCAACAAGTGCCAGACAACCTCAGTAATGAAGAGCCTGTGCAAGTGAGTCTAAATAAATACCCATGTTTTTTTTTAAAAAAAAGAGAAAAGTGAAAATATTCAGAAGAGGATTGCTTGTTTTACTGCAATTCCTACGCAATTTTTCATTGCTGTTTGCGGCCCACACTGTAGTGCACCCCAACAATTTACAGATGCACCCTAAGTCATTTTGTTTGGGTGCCGGGCCTGCTGTCAATGCCACAAATCAGAGTGGTAGTTAGAAAAGAAAAAAAATCTGAGTGGTAGTGAATTGAAACTGAATTCAACCTGGCCTATAGAGCTGAGCATTAAGACCAGAGTCGGAGGGAATCAGCAGTCTAGTTCTCTGCCTGCTAGCACCACAGACTCCTTAAAAGTGAAACTGAAACATCTCGATCACCCCCCTTGTGGTATAGGTCAGTATAGGTCATAAACTCCGCACCCTCTATGTTAGAGGTTGGGACATGGGCCAAACTAAGAAAATGAAAGTAGGAGTCAAATACTTTTTTTTGAGAGATGGTTTCTGTCATTTTAGGCAGATCGCATCACGCTGATAGTTTTGCAAGACTTCGTTTTTCTGTTAAGTTTGGTTTTAATTAGTTACTTGATACTATAAGGGCACGGTCACACATGAGTGAATGCAAGCGAGGCAATAATGTGGGCAACACTGATTGTGACGCAAACAGAAAGCTAGCTTGTTAGCAAATATTAGCTAGTTTGCTAATAAATACGGCAAAATATGATGTTATTTGTACATTTTCTATTTTCTTATGTTGCATGTAGCAGTTTGTGACTTGCAGGGTGGATAATTAATCTGTCTGATCAGATTGATGGATGAGAGGACCAACGGTTTGTGAGTGAAAGCAGACTTTTAGACCCAGCAAAATGAGGGGTTAAGTTTCACTTTCGGTATGCCTGAGATTTTGCTTCTCTGTTTCTGCCTAGAGTACACTCTGCGCTCTGACAGTGTGGTGCTATAAATAACTGAAAGGCATATGCATATGTATATATATATATATATATATATATATACTTGTGGATGTTTCAATCATGGTGTGGGAGACCCTGCCTTTGCTTGCAATGAATGGATGTAAACAGGACACTAATATTCACCAATGATAATATAACACATGTTTGACTGTACCCTAAAAAGACGGTTTGATCTCATAATTGACAGCCATTTATGCTGATGGGTGTGCTCAGATGGTGCTGCTTATGGCTGGTCAGATGGGTGACTGGGTGGGGACTGGATAGCGCAGAGATCACTGATGTACAACCTCTAGCTCCAAATGGGGTAACCAGCGCAAGATGGCAGCTGCCGTATCCAGGATATTTTGGCTTCATTTTTGTACAGTGGATGTAAGTGGAGACGCATTATCTATCTTGAGATAAGTCTATCAGCTCCCAAAGCTAACTAATGTAAACTATACATAGCCCTGTCTCCACCAAACACTTTTGGTATAGTAGCCTACCCCTGCAACCAAAAGAAACCCTTCAGACATGGTACCCTGGTGTTTCCACTGCAAACAGTACCCTTAAATGTGGGCAGGGTTGTTGTCACTCACTGCTCCGTCCAGCACTCACTGTATTTCCTCATTATAGGTGACAGAGATGGAAGTCTGCACCTCATTTATCGTCCACAGAACCGAGTTGCACATCGAAATTTTTAGAGCAAAATGAAACAGTCTGCAGTGATAGTCTCCCTCCATGGGATATTTAAAAACAGCAGGTTTGTGCATTTAGTTTTTCTCAGGCAAGAGCAGGGGTTTAGAGTAGCTGGAGCCCACAGGAACGACGCTCAAAACGTTCAAAATTAATCTATATCTTTTAACTTTGGAAGATTCACTCATTACGAAAGTGCGTGTCATCCAAGAGAGACAATGAAAACTAATGGAAAGGTCAAAGTTGTCATTTTGAAATTTAAGGTGTGCTGATGGATTCACGTCATCAACTCATACATTGAGTAACATTACAAGTAAACGTTCCCTTTTCAAAGTCACCGGCAGTTGGCCCAGTGAATGAAGTTATTTTTTTTCTCAGTCTACAGCTGCTGTGAGAGGCAGCAAAACAACCTTTCATTTTATAGTTATAGTTTACCAATATATGTAAGACTTGACACGGTATGAATAGTGGTTACATAAGCCTCAAAACCAGCCACATCTCAGCCCCGAGCAGAGTGACTGTCTGCTGTTGGTCAAACAATGGACCAGCGGGTGACCAAAAATGGGTACGGTAAGCAACAGTTACATTGGTACCATACACTTTTCACAGTGGAAACGGAAAAAAATGTGTAATGAACTGAACCGTACCTGACTGCTCGGTGGAAACAGGGCTGTTGTTGTTTGTTTAACCTGTACATGACCAGAAATGACCAATGACCAAAAAATATGATTTGGAGTTTTTAGGGAGTGACTGTAAGTAAGTAGAGATTTTAGTTCAGGTCTCTGTCCAGACACGACGTTAGTGAGCTAGCCAGGTGTCCAGGCTTTGCTAAGCTAGCTAACCAAGTCCCGACTCCAACTCCGTACATCACACTGATACATTAGATTGATATCAACCTTCTCATCTTACTCTTTGAAATGAAGCAAATAACCATAGTTCCTAAAATGGTGAACTAGTTTCAGATTTTTTTGTGTAATAACATGACTGTGTGTATAGCAGCATGTGTGTGCATGTAAGAACGTGTGATTGTGTGTACATGTGCATACTAGGGTGTCCCTGTGTATGTGTAGGTAGATGTGCGGTATGCATCTTAGTGTGTGTGTGTCACTGATACAGCCAGACAAGAAAAGCCAACCATGTTGTTCTTACCCTCCCCCATCCCGCCATCTCTCTCTCTTTCTCTCTCTCTCTCTCTTCTTGTGTCCACCTATCTCTACCTCTGCTCCCTGACCTGCATTCGGTCGCTCGGCCCCCAGCCTCATCAGTGGCACAGAGGATGCTACTCTCTCCCTCATATGGCTGCTACAATAAAGGCAGCACTGTATCCTACAAAACCAATGATGATGTCAGCTTGTTATTGACTCTCCCAGGTCTGAATGACTGAGCAGAGGATAGGGGGTGGGGTGGAATCTATCTATTGCAGTGAGGTGACCAGCCAGGCACAAATGAGCTCCAGTGTGTGTGTGTGTGTGTGTGTGTCTCTGTGTGTCTCTGTGTGTCTCTGTGTGTGCGTGTGTGGTGTGGGGGATGGGTGGGATCCTGCAGTCCTCGTTTCCGCAGACATAATCTGTCCCAGTTGCTGCACACCTCTTACAGTTTACAATAAGCTCTCTCTCTCCCTCTCTCTCCACCCTTCCCCCACTCCTCTCTCGCTCTCTTGGTCTCTCTCTCTCCTCTTGTGTAGAGATGGATGATTCCATCTGAGTAGCGAGGCAGAGAGATGGACATCATGGGCAGTGAGACAAGAGAAGAAACACTGAGAGGACCGACAATAATAAAGCTTCAATTCCACTTTTGGCAAAATGACCTTGCCTCCACGATAGCACCCCTTGTTGGACATTTCTAGCATACTGTATCTGTATCTGTTTCTTTGTAAATAAGCAGTAAGAAGTAGTACAGGGCACAGCACACCTCACTACAAATAAGGCCTGATTTAACTGAGTTTTAAGAGCCATTTCGGTAGTTATGCATGCTTAGCTTATTTACAATACAGTAACACACACACACACACACACACACACACACACACACACACACACACACAGAGGAACATAATAACACCATCAGCTCCAAACAAATGAGAGGAGAGGAAAAAACAAACATAATTTATAATAAGAGTGCAACACAGGACAAAATTTATGTTATACATTACATATACACATATACATGTGCACATGAATATATGCACATACATACTTAGCCATACATAATTATTTGCTTGATTATACGGACAAAAAAATAATGTATTTACATTCCTTCAACTGACTGACTTCATACTTGCAGTATTTATTTATTTTTTTCAAGTTTCATTGTTGTTGTATGGTAATGCAACTTTTCTATTAATCAATCAACACTTAAATTGCATTACTTCACAACAATAACACTGATAAAAATGTATGTCAACTTGATGTCATCATGATTGACGATGCACCCTGAGCAAGTTTTGAGAGCCGATACTTTTAAGAAAATGAATGGAAGACAGTGGGTTCTTAGAATGGTAGGGAGAATACAAAGAAATATACAACTGTGAGCCATGTGTTTGAATAATGGTCAGCAAACTAAAGTACATGTTTTGGACTCAAAGAGTTAGGCCCCGTTTATACGACAATGATTTCAACTGAAAACGGTACATTTTAGTTGCGTTTTGGCCAATTGTTTACACGACAGCGGCGTTTTGGGTGGCTGAAAACGCAACGATTCGAAAATGGGTTCCAGAGTGCAACTTTTTGGAAACGGCAGCGTCTCCTTTGTCATGTAAACTTGCAATATGCAGTTCCTCTGAAAACGGAGACTTTTCGCACATGCGCATTACGGTTCCAGTCACTAGGCATGCCGACCGTGACAATAACAATGCTCTGTTTGTGCTGCTCTCCCTGTTGATTTGAAGTGAAGTGTAGATCTATTACTGTAGCAACTCCACCTCGTCATCCATCCAGACAAAGTTATCTGTGCATGCTTTCGCCATTGTGTCTTCTTTGTTTTGGTTTGTAATCACCGCATTGTAGAGGAAGGCGCTTCAGCGCAGGCGCATGGTGTCATGCCATGGTGTTGCTTTGCAAATTTACACTGCCACCCATTGGCCTGGCGTGCATACTACAGCGTTTCCAGTAGATTCTGCGGCTCCGTGTGAACGGGGATCATTTCAATAACGTTGTCATATAATCGCAGACGTTTTTTAAAACGCAAAGGACAGACTTTTCTGTTTTTAGAGAAACCGTTGTCGTCTAAACAGGGCCTTAGTATTCTCTTGTGGACATAGCCACTGTGAAGTCACCCAATGGTTTGTGGAGTACTATTGGCCATCGGCATCTTGTTTGGAGCGAGAAGTGACCATATTTGGATAAGAGGGTGGAGCAATAGAGGAGTGAGAGAGCCCGAGGACACTGCCATGGTAGCAAGCAGCAACCTCCGAGGCTAAAAAAAGGAAGCCAGCATGTACGTGCCAAAAACTGCAGTTCCTCCAATGGCCACTTGAGGCTTGTTCCAGGAGCCAGTCAATCCCCATAGACCCCCATGTTAAAATGCCCAACTTTACAGAAATAAGCATGTTTACAGCCTGGTACCCAAACAATTTTGGTCTCTATAACTTATTTCCGTGTTCATGACAACTGTATGTGGGATTAAATTTTAGAGAGTTTAGAGTTTATTTAGGAAAATATTCAATTTTCATTTCAACATTTCAAAATACTGTAGCTTGAAAGTGGTGAGAGATAAAGGCATACTGTAAATGAGAAAATTATTCATTATGACCCAAAGTTTGTGATGGGAGTAAATGAGCTCATCTAATTTGCATACTGTGGCGTCACTAGGCGGTGGCCATATTGGATTTCATAAATCTCAGTAAAACTGAATTTTGAACATATTTACACAGTAAATTTTTAGACTTTTACAAGCCCCATGCACAAATGAAGTGACAATGAAGCTTTCATCTCAGGGACAGTAACGTCATACCAGTCATTGAATCTGGATTTTGGTTTTATCTGTACTCTGGATAAGAACTGATTAGCATTTATGTTGGTTTCATTTGTGATAAGGGTCAAATAATATTTAAATAAATCAGTGGGTTTAGCATTTGTGAGATCCGTGTCTTCACGATAGCCAACAGTCCCTAATCTACCTGTGATCCACTTCCTCATTTCTCAAGTAAACTCAGCCATCATCATCACTGTTTACAGCCCTGCTTTTACCACCCCTGCTGCCACCCCGACCAAGGTGAGGTAAAGTCTGGTTATTATTGATGTCATGTGCTGCTTTGTGTGGACCGTCATCGTGCATGTGATGCACAGACGCGCAGACAAACCGTCACTTTCGTCACTCAGCAACCGATCGTCATCAGAGGGCAATTATTTCCCATCAGAATCAGAATTGGCAAGTAACTGACTAAGTACTTCATCAACAGTGAAAATTTCCATAGGCATTTTGTGTGTTTTTGCTGTATTTCGCTGGCCCTCGCAGCGCTCTCTCTGTTCACCTGCTGTGTTCACTCCGCTTGCTGCGCTCTACCCCTCCCTCCATGTTTCAAACTCTTTTTTTCTTAAACTTTTTGAACAGAAACACACCCACAAATGATGTCAGGATTGAAGCTGCACATATTCGTCACCTAGGAATCAAAGTAGTAACAGGATTTGGCAGTATATTTGGAGCTATGGTCTGTTTTATTCAGCAATGCTGCTTGTCGCAATATTGTGACTTTGGCGCTTAGAGGGTTAGCTCTAATACTGACATTGTTTTCAACAAGCCTACTTCTAAGCACAAGCAAATTCCTAACATTTAATTATGACTTTTGGTTTTGGTGTGCCACCCCAAGATTTTTAGTAGCCCCATATGGCCACCCTCTGAAAATTTCTGGGGGCACCACTGCTGCTGAGGTAATCAATCAAGTGAGAAGTATAGTAATTTTGTCATAGATTTCTATACAATAGGACTTCATTGTGCAACTGATGGAGTCGCCTCTTGCTGGCCATTAGAAAGAATGCATGTTTAAGGCACTTCTACATTGGCTTCACATTTCAGACTCAGAGATAATCCCTTGGTTTTAGTGGTAACAATAGCAAGATGGCTAACTAGCTTCCACTTTTCAAGTGGAATACAAGTTTAACAGACTAATAGGCCCAAACATTGGGTGTTGTAAATGGACAGACAACTCAAATTGTGGTTATGTCATGGAAATATGCTGACTGACTCTCATGTTCGGGGTTCCAAATATCATGTGAGCACTGTGGCTCTTTCTGAACAGTCCTATTGTGTTTGAATAGAGCCATTGAGAAACACGTACCTAAAAGAAGCCTGTAATTATAAGCCCAAAAGCAAGTTTTTTTCCAGACAGATTAAGCAAGCAATGTTACATATTCCTGGTATGAGGTGGCTTTAGTTAGGTGGATTGAGAGTCACACATTTGAACTGCTCCCACACACTATTTGATATTCACCACAAGGTTCTTGGTCATGTCTTCCCTGCCTCGGAAACCTTTTTGCGTGCTCTCCATTCTCAGGGTCTCTCACCTTTTCTGTCTTTCATTGGAGGCACTGCTTTTACAGAAAGAGCACCTTCAGCTCTGCTTTGTTTAGGTTGTCCCTGAGCACATACTGCCCTTAGGAAATGAAAACATAAAAAAAAATTGACAAAACTAATAAACAAGATGGAGGCCATTTTACACAGTTGAAAATCAATGAAAGACCTTGTATTGAAAACCGTTCCTTAATAGAGATATGAAGAATTCACCCACTGATGTTTGAGTAGATATAATGAGTCTGTGATGTTAAAATTGTGTTGCTCTGTAGAGTTCCAGTGAATCTTTTTAGTATTTCCACCACATCCTTCATATTGAATTCAATTTCTCTTCCACATATCCTCATAGAAGGGTTCACACAACAGTTCATAAAATATCCTACAAATTAGCACAGCGCGGATAATGTTATATCCTTAACGTACAGTTACGTAATTAATGTGTGTGTATCACTGAGCTTAGGTTTAGGCAAGTTAAGTACTTCCAGGGGAAGTCACGGGGGAAGGCCCTGTGTTTTGTGATCCATCGACCCTCCCAACCTGCCTCCTTACAAGACCACTCAGGACTGCTTCCTTGTATAATTTTATCAGCGCATTGGTCACGTGATCACAGCCTTCCAAAATACATGGAAATACATTACTTGCTCGTGATTACATGGGACTTGTAGAAATTTGGGTACATTACTTTACAGTTTATACAGTTTATGGGAGAAGCCTGCCCAGATCGTCAACTATTGACGCTTTGTCATGTCCCTTGGCATCTGATAGCCACGCACAGGGCATCTGTTAGTGTTACTGTGTGATGCACAGCTTAAATACGTGGTTAATGCTGAGACAATCGCAGGTAGGTTTAGGAAACAAAGCAACTCAGGTTTAGATAAAAGATGTTTTGGGTTAAAATAAGTACATTTGTTACATAACATGCGCAGTGCATGACATTAGGTTAGAGCAATGGTGACTTTTGGTTTTACACAGGACATGAACTGCGGTCTCCTGGGTGAAAGTCCTGTTGCGTTTGACCCATCAACCTCCCCTCCCTCTGGCCCTATACAGACTCTTTTGCTCTCAGCCTCCACTATTGCCATGAAAGGATTCACACTAGAATTAGCAGAAAGTCTGGGGTGTCTCATAAAGGCTTTAAAGGCTGCCTTTGGCATCAATATCACACACCGAGGGGCATGACAAAGCATCTGTATTTGACACCCAGGAAATGAGAACGTGCTGGATGCCACCCTTCAGTTAAACAAAACTCTTGTGGCAGCATTACATTCTAATTTACTGAGAGTACTTTAGGGCAGAAACATTCTTTCCTGTTTTTAATGACCCAGTTAGCAATGAGTTCATAATTTGCAGGTCAAAACATGTCTGAATGTCAAGGTTGTACTTATTTTAATAGTTGTTTCAAATTCTGCTGAACCAACTTGGTTCTCTTTGGTACTGAAGGCCAGAGACACCACAATGTTACATTCACTGTTGTTTTACATGCTGCTGACAAATTCCATTATAAATATCGACATAACATGATGATGTGATCAGATACACATCAAATAATTTATCACTAAACAAGATTTCTTAAGAAATGGAAAATATAGCATTGGATTTTTAATGGGATGTATTCCTGTAGGTACCGTCTACCAAATTATATTGTCACTCAATAATTTCAATGTTCATGCTCTCAAGTCCTGTTTGTTATTTCCTCTGCAGCCCATAGAGCATTTTCCGCAGAGATCACCATGATGAAATATACTGGTTTTACTAGACTAAGTAAGGCTATAGTTGCACAACTCCTGAGTGCACTGAATTGAACAGGGTAAGTTTTATTGCTCATAAATGTAGCATGACATTAGTAAGAGGAGAAATGTATTTCCAACTTGAAGAGTTACGCAGTATTGCTTTAAGAATACTGACATACATTCATATGCCATGTTATATATTTACATGACATGTACATCAGTGTCCAAGATGTGAAGGATTATTGTGAACTTGTGAGTGCCAGCTATGATAACAAGGGGGAGACTGTTGACTGTGTGATTGATAGAGCAACAATAGAATTTTACAGCTCAGTGATAGAGGTCTTGTTTACACACTTGATGCATTGGCCGTCTGTTAAACTGAATACATTTAAATCATCTTCAGGCATCTCACTATCTCAGTAGTATTGTGTGCTTTGAAGATCTCTTAAAAATGAAATCACATAACGGGAAGCCCACATCGCTATGTGTTGTTTAGAAAAGTCGTAATACTGTTTTAAATAGCATTTCACATTATATAAGGAAGTTTGTGGGACCCTTGGCTTCTGAGTTCTTTGAGGAGGAGTTGTTTCATGAGCCAAAGTTAAAATAAACTGAACTCTGAAACCCCAAATTACTGACCTTTCAGTACAACGTCAGTGGCTTCACAGAAGACAGTCACTATCTTTATAGTGCTGTCTTAATTTTTTTTAAAAAAAAGATACTTAGCTCTTTGAGAAAATTCTGAAAGCACATGAGGAATTCTAGTGAATAGTAAAGTTTATCCAGATGTCTACATCAAAGGGTGTCAGTTACGGTTTTATTATACTGTGATCTTGCTCAGGTGCAATCCACTATTTGTTAAATAGTGCAACCCACTACTTCTGAGTTCAGTAATCCATTTATTACAGGCAATCCACTATTTCTTTTACTCATACAACAGCTCGATACAGCAGATTATATGACATTTATTTCCGATTTTATGAATGATTATGTTGTCTGTTTTTTACTTGCTTGTTTTAACGACTAGTTGGCACCTGTTTAGATGTAGCACTCCTGATCTCACTGTATATTCTGACAATAAAGGCTTTCTATTCTCTCTGATTGCCCAGCCACCACAGTTGCTCCAAAAATCCAAGATAGGAACAGCCAAAATGCCAAGCCCAGCCTTCAAATGGGAGTCCGCAAACCAGTGGGTGACATCACAGTGGCTCCATTCATTACTTTTATACAGTCTATCGTGTAGATGCTTTAAGCAGCCTTAGAGGAATACCTACAGACACTATTTTTTTCCCAAAGTTATGGTTATTAGCAGGGCAGCACGGTGGTGTAGTGGCTAGTGCTGTCGCCTCACAGCAAGAGGGTTCCTGGTTCAATCCCAGGAGGGAGCCCCTCTGTGCAGAGTTTGCATGTTCTCCCCATGTCAGCAAGGGTTTTCTCCGGGCACTCCGGCTTCCTCCCACAGTCCAAAGACATGCAGGTTGGGGAAAGGCGACTGTTGACTCTAAATTGGCCGTAGATGTGAGTGTGAATGGTTATCACTCTCTATGTGTTAGCCCTGCAATAGTCTGGGGACCTGTCCAGACCCTGGACCTCTCGCCCAGTGTCAGCTGGGATAGGCTCCAGCAACCCTGTGACCCTCAAGAGGATAAGCAGTTACGAAAATGGATGGTTATTAGCTTCATTGTGCACTACCAGCACTTCTCAAGCTCACTCATTAATATGCTAGAGATCATAGATCTAAAGGCTGATTATTGTACATAGGTACAGTGTTGATCCAATGCAGAAGTATAAATCCTGCTTAACTGTTTGCCCCCGCTTCCAGTCTTTATGCTAAGCTAACCCGCTGGCTGTAGCTTCATACTTAGCGCAATTCTTTTTGGTGAAATACACTGACTGTAAAAATGATGTGTTTGTAAACAAGAAAATTCCACAGAGTACCTCTAAGTCAGACTAAGAGAGGTGGTCCAACATATGAAGGTATACCCTAATTTATATATTCACTGTATTATCTCAAACTTACATCTGGCCTGGATCCTTATTACTGCTGGAATCAAATATAAATCCATATTTTACCTCGGGGCTAGAAACAGCAGAGTGAGCTTAAAATAAAACTAAACCCCCACTGCACAATGTTTGGTCAGTGTAATATTATTGCTGCACTGTGGACTGTCTCAGATTAATGCACTTACACAGTCAGCATGCTGCTCCTTGCAGACCTTTCAAGAGGAGATACACTATGTGGTATGAGCCATCACACACAGCCTCTCACTGCATTTTGTCAAAGTGTTCCCCACAGAGCAGCCCTATTTATGAAAGTCAATCATAATTTGTCATATGACATGACTTGGACGTGTTAGACGGCACCCAGTGCTGGTGCTGAAGATCATCAGCAGACAGCAATTTGTATAATCGATTTATTGTTTCAGTCATTTATCAGATGTGACTATTTGATTTTGCTCCTTGTTTGAACTGAATTTTGGACTGTTGATCAATCAAACAAGCAATTTGATGATGTCACCATGGGCTCTGGGAAGTGATGGGTAATCATTATGTTCAGTAAGCATATAATCGGCAGATTAACAGATAATGAGAATGAACATTAGTTACCCTAACTTTATGGCCACAGTTGTGAAGTGGGAGGAGTTATTTTAGTTGCCCCTGACTCTGCAAATATAAGTCCTGTTTTTTTTTCTTTTCCATTTGATACCTAGTACCTTTACTTACCTAGGTTTACAAATTAGTTTCACGGGAAACTTCTGCTGTCCTGTGAAGGAAATCAGACAGAAGGCAAAAGGGGCTTTCTATGCCATCAATCCAAACTCCAATGAGGACATGGCTCAAAACATTTAAATCGGTGACAGAATCGATGCATTGTATGGCAGTCAGGTATGGGAATCCCTACTACAACAACGTATTATCATACAATGGTTCATATGATATGCTTTGAATTAGCACTCCCCCAATGAGGTCTTCTTTTGCATAAAGTTAAGTACTTAATATAAAGTTATATAGGTTAGGTTAAGGCAATTTAAATGACTGTGGTTAGGTCTAGTAAAAGACACATGGTGATGACATGTTGTAAAATGCCTGAACAAAGGTCTCCTGAGAGAAAGTCCTGAGAGAAAGTCCTGTGTTTTGTGACCAATCCACTGCCCAAACCTGCATCCTTGTGAGGATCGCCTACTTCTTTACTTCCATCAGAGGAATGGTCACATAATTGCAGCCTTCCAAAATACATGGGCTATGCATAAATTACTGTCTCATGATTATGTGGGATATGTACGAATTTTGGTGCATTACTTTTTATAGGAAAACATAGAAACAGTGCATGAGAACAGCCTGACTGCAAAATGAATGGACAGAATGGGACAGAAAATCCTGTCAAAATCCTGAATGCAGAACTCTGCAAAAGAAATTCCTGGGTACAAAGAAGAAACTCTGCATGCAGGGCTGAATTAGGCCAATATCCTTTACTTTTATTCAAAGAGATTTATCAGATTCCGGAGCCACATTAAAAAAGAGCAACCCTGTCTGTTTTCATTATAAAGCCCTTGCCTGCCAAGAGAAAAGAGCCTCCTTAGCCAACTGGTCGGGAGGCTAGCTGACCCTTTCACCTGCTGACATTACAAACGCCTGCCAGCCTCAGAGCAGTTACACTTTAAATCAGAAGATTAGACCAAAAAAAATTATAACTAAAGAAAAAGAAAACTCCATCAGTTATTGGAATGATACTGCACGCTCACAACCCAAACTAAGACATATCTGGCCCTAAATAGACAGTAGGCTCTGGCACAACTAACCACCATAGCTAAAGAACCTGAGAAAAGCATAGACACTGTTATTGTCACTCACTGCTGCATCCAGCACTCACTGTATTTCCTCATTATCGGTGACACAGAGGGAGGTCTGCACCTGGTTTATTGTCCACAGAACGAGGCTGCACGCCCATGGCCATAGCCAGCTATGAGGTCACTGAGGTCTGGACCTCAGTAAAAATTTCAAAGAGAAAAAAAATAGAAGAAGCCCCAAACAGCATGGTGAACATATTAACACACCGGACAGCTTTTATTTTGAAGTTATCTGATGTATCGGCAGAACGCGGAAAACGACAGACGAGGTGAGTGGATGACAGTTTTTTTTATTTTTTTTTATTATTATTTTAGCGACGACTAAGCAGCCCACTGTAAATTAAAGTTTAAGAAAAAGTTAAGTTCTTGCTAAGTAACGTTAATGTTAGAAGCTTTTAGCTGTGACACAATGGGTTGAAAGCTACTGGCTAATCATGCATGATGTGAGCTCATTAAGTCATTGCCATGCTGCCGAAGGTAACGTTATTTAACGTTATGCAGGTGGCTGTTTCATGACCCAATAAGGTTACGAGAGGTTAGGTGATGTAGAAACTTTATTTGTTGTTGTTGCATTACTCTTGCTAGCCTAGAATTTGATAATAATCACATGCAATAATTCAAACCCTTCATTCCAAATTATCTTCAAGCATTATAATGTAATGTAATCAATAAGGTCTGATCAACCTCCTTGACACCCCCCTGCAGGAAAAAAACAAATCAGACAGAAGAGGGAAAGAAAGATGTCAAAAAGAAAACATTTTCTCCAGAATACATTAGATTCATTTGTTAAAAAAAAACCTAAGCCATCTGACAATGAGGACAGAGAGGATGAGAATGGACAGAAGAGAGAGGAGGATAGAAAGTAGTGTGGAACTGCACAGAGTGGAGAATGGAGAGGACAGAGCAGAGAAGACAGGAGAGCAGAGAGATCAGAGTGGAGGACAGAAAGGAGAACGGAGAGAACACGGGGGAGAACCAAGAGGAGAACCAAGTACACAGAGAGGAGAGACAGACACACAAAAACACACACACACACACACACACACACACACACACACACGTGTTAAAATGCATATATAAATGCATATATTTTTTTAGTCAAATAATGTGAATATTTTCTGCAGCTGGGCCAAATCTCTCCTCCTCTCCTCATCAGGCAAGCTCTGAGGTTCAGTGTTGTCATAGCTCAACACTACGCAACCCTTTTTTTTTCCGAGTGAAGATCAGAATATATGCAGTTCACATAACCGGCCGAAATGAATACATATAAACACTTGAAGATCCACTCATTACTAAAAGTGTATGTCATATAAAAACTTAAGTAATGGTCAAAGCTGTCGACATCTCTCCACTTAGTGCATGTATAGGTCCTGTTTGTGCATGTGTGTATTTCGGATCTGTGTGTAACTGATAACGGAGTGAAAAAACTGAATTTCCCCTCAGGGGGATTAATAAAGTATATAAAATTAGATTAAATTAAAATTATTTAAGGAGTGTTAATGAGTCATGTGGTCAGCTTGTGCATTGAGTAACATTACAAGTTAATGTTCCACCATAACAATCCTGGCAGTTGGCCTGGTGAATATTTCTCAGACTCCGGCTGCTGCAAGAGGCAGCAAAACATCCTTATACTTTATAGTTACAGTCCACTAATTAAACTCTGTGGCTTCTGCCTCAACACCAGCCACAACTCAGCGCTGAGCAGAGTGACCGTCCGCTACTGACCAATCAACAGACTGCAGTGTTCACAGCTCCACCTTTTAATACCACATCTGTCTGCTAGGTACCCCAACAGAAGGATACCACAAATGGTAAGGGTATGGAACAGTTCCATTGGTAATATCCACAACTTTTTGCAGTGGAAGTGGAAACAAAGCATACTGAACTGACCCATACCGTACTGTACTGCTCGGTGGAAACAGGGCTTTAGTCTGGCAATAAAGAAGGACAGACACAGGCAGACCTGGCTGCCCAGAGGGGACAGGGTGTGCTGTCAGTAGCTCTTTGTACACAGTGATCATATATAGGGCTCTGCATTTTTACACAGAACTACACAACAGTCGCCTTCATGTGTGATTTTAGACAGCATGCTGGTGTTGTATGAAAATGAGTTTCCCTGTCGCATAGCATTTACCGCCCTGTTAATGTGTGAAGCACCCCCTCGTGGTTAGGGTTAGGGCTAAGGGTCTGGGTAAGGTTCAGGTAGGGGGAAACACATATCGACAGAGAAAGAGACTTCAACACAACACCAGCATCACAGAAGCAAAGTGGCAACACAACAGAGTCAGCCTCTTGTGTGACATAAAACATACACGTTGGCAGCTCTTTATAAACAATAACAATGATATTAACATGGCGATAACAATCATTTTAACATCTCTGTTATATGACGGCTGATCTTGTCCTCTACTTGGAGGTTAAGAAGCTCCTAGACCTCTTTGTTTTCCTAATTTGCAGACATTTTTATCTGCTCTTCCTCTTCTTTGAGTTAGCTGCTAACTGCTATCAGCTACTTTTTAAATCTCCCGCAGTGGGTCACATGCATAATATATCATCAAAACGTCATGTCCATGTCCATGGTCCCGTCCTGCCAGCTGTCTCTTTCACACAGATTTGGTTTCTGTGCCATTACTACCTCTGATGCCGGCTTAAAGGCGAGACAACTCAGTGAACCCATTCTGTAATTGTTCCTTTTATACAGTACAGCGAGGCGCCATAGCAGCATGGAATTCCTGCCTTGAAGAGGCAGTATAAGAGGGACTACTGTAATATTTTGTTCACACCAAATGCAATGCGAATTTTCATGTCACATTACTTGCACAAGTTGAACGCTAGAATATTTTGTGTTGACTCGCTTCACATGCGCAAATAACGCACATCATACGCACAGGAAAATGCATGTACGCAAGTGCCCAAAAGAGTCTGTCAGTCTGAGTTCTTTTTTATTCCTGTTTTTATAAAAGTACGACGTAGTGTCGTAGAGCTCGGGGTAGCCACAGACAGACACAATCAGCTTCTCTTCCATTTTGTCCTTGGTCTCATATGTCCCCAAGGATCTCAATGCTGACTGGCTATCCTGGCGCAAATCAGTCACTGAAATTCAGATTTTTCAACTCTTGCGAATAAGTGTATAACATGAAATTGCACTACTTGCATCATTCACAATGACTTTACACATAATTCACTTGTGCAAATTGTTTTATTCATGTTCAGTGTGAACACAACATAATGAGGAAGCTATAGAGACAGAATTACCCTTCCTAACATAATGTCAAACATATAACAGGAATTCCTTCCAAAATTTGAAAAAAATTGCCCTGAGTTCTAAGGTCCAACAGAAAGAGAGAAATGACCCCTTATTCTGTGGAAAAGGAAGAATGTGCAGTGTTGGCTGCTAAATATGTCACTTCCTGCCACAACAAAAGAGACAACCACCGGGACATACTGTAGACATACAGCCATTTATAAATGTACTACAGTATATTCTACTTACTACCACCATCCCCTTCTTGACTTTTTTGTCATTTTTTTCCCACTTATTTTTTTGTTTGTTTGTTTATACCAATCCTAACTTGATGACTTAAATTCACTATAAATATGTATTTTTTGTTTCATTTAGGCAAAGCCTCCCACTCCAGTCTCTCCTACAGTTGGAGCATCTCTACAGCATGGATCAGCATCAGACTTCCAGTAAAATAATCTGTACAAAAGATGAGCAACTGTAAATATCTGGTTAGCTGATTTAAGGACAGTGTCAAATAATATTCATATACCACGGCCTCCAGTTAGCACATCTGCAAGATTTTAGTATCTCTTCTCTGTTATCAGGAATTATTGCTGTTTGGAGTTTTAGTTGAAGACGACTCATTTTAAGCAGCCAAAATCACCAGTACTGACACTAGGTAGGTTTTATAACTCAGGTTTGTTTGCACACTCTGGGATTTATTATTGGTGTTTTCCCCTCCTCCCTCTGAGATCACTCCTCTGTCTTTTCATCTCCCTTTCACTCAGGAGAGTCTTTAACTGTCTGACTTGGATTTCCTTGTTGTAAATGTTAATGTGTAACGAGGTGAGCTGGGATCGATGAGGATATTAAACCGACTCTCCTCTCTTTGTCTTATCAGCCTGATGAGGCAGAACACGCCATGCCTCTTTCTCATTCGTTCACCCACAAACACACACACACACACACACACACACAGATGCACACATAAAAGATACAAGTAATTTCTTTTATTTTTTCTTCTCTCCCCTGCGCACAAACATAAAAGCCCCCACACACATTCACGCAATATCTGTTTGTCTCTGTCTCCATCTCTGCCATGCTAAATAATTTAATCACTTAACAGCAACAGCAAACCGTGCTCCTTCAATCTCCGCCATGGAGGGTAAATTATAGCTCCGTAGGTAGAGAACAGCCATTACTGTAAGGCCTTATGAAGACATATTATGGAGCCATGCTTTGTTGAGACCTTGTCATTGTCAAAGCACTAAATATGCCAGAGGTGGGGTAAAGTATTACATGTCCTTTGAAGTAGACATAGTATGATGCTGGTAAGGCTGAGGCTGTTATTGTTGCATGTGCAATGACTGAAAAAAGGTGTGTGTTTGTGTGTACTGTATATGTATGGCTTCTCCAGTTAGCTAGAAGGAAAGTAGGAGTACAGGGAATGGGAGTTGAGAGCACAGCAAATCTTGTCTAAGGAAGGCCTATAATGTGTTTGTTATGTGTTATATATGTATGTGTGTGTTGGGTTCTCACTCCTAACTCATCAAATACTGACGCATGGTCAGTGGCCCTTCACATCAAACAATGATGCTCTAGGTACCCCTTTGGAGTCACTTTTGGACGCTCAGAGATGACATGTCATTACTAAAAAAAATGAAATAAAAATAAAAATCATACTTCATGCGGTGTGTTTTAATAAATAAATGAATAAAAATAACAACATTTAAAAAAAGAAAAATTTAAAAATCAAAGAAAATTTTCTGGCATTTCTACTCCTTTGCGTGATACCACTGTATGGTACCAAACAGAACCATGAATTTTGTGAACTGTCACACCTAAACATACAAATGCACATGTGTATATATATATATACAGTGGTGTGAAAAAGTGTTTGCCCCCTTCCTGATTTCTTACTTTTTTGCATGTTTTCCGCACTTAAATGTTTCAGA
>NC_065515.1:40429164-40435352 GCF_006386435.1 Epinephelus moara | reverse complement strand
TATATATATATATATATATATATATATATACATGTATATGTGTGTATATATATATACATACATATATATATATCACAAAAAAATCACTCTCTCACCCCCTCTTAGGGTGGTATCTGTATCATCCTCAAGTTCAGGTCCTCTACCAGAGGCCGGGGAGTTTGAGGGTTCTGCACAGTATCTTAGCTGTTCCTAGGATTGCACACTTCTGGACTGAGGCTTCAGATGTTGTTCCTGGAATCTGCCGGAGCCACTCTCCCAGTTTGGGGGTCACTGCCCTGAGTGCTCCTACTAACATGGGGACCACATCAACTTCCACATCTGTTCCAGCTGTTCTTTCAACCCTTGATACTTCTCCACCTTTTCTTGTTCCTTCTTTCTGATGTTGCTGTTGGCTGGTATCACCACATTTATCACAGCTGCCCTCTTCTGGTGTTTGTCAACCACCACTTTGTCTGGTTGGTTAGTCAGCAGCTGTTTGTCAGTCTGGAAGCTGAAGTCCCACAGGATCTTAGCCCTGTTGTTCTCAACCAACTTTTATGGTGTGTCCCATTGGGATTTGGGTACTTCGAGGCCATACTGGGTACAGATGTTCCTGTACACTATTCCAGCCTCTTGGTTGTGCCTCTCCATGTACGCTGATCCTGCTTGCATCTTACGCCCTGCCACTATGTGCTGGACCATCTCAGGAGCATCTCTGCACAGCCTGCATCTTGGGTCTGATCTGCTGTGGTAGACCCTGGCCTCTATGGCCCTTGTGCTTAAGGCCTGTTCTTGTGCTGCGATGATTAGTGCCTCCGTGCTGTCTGTCAGTCCAGCATTCTCCAGCCACTGGTAGGTCTTCTTGATATCAGCCACTTCCTCTATCTGACGGTGGTATGCACCATGTAGGGGCTTGTCCCTCCATGTTGTTTGCTCCTCTAATTATTTGCTTTTCATCAGGTTTCTGTTGTCTGGGGCATTCACTTAGCATCTCATCCTTTGGGACCATCTTCTTCATGTACCCCTGGATTTTGGATGTTTCATCCTGGATAGTGGCTCTGATGCTCACCAATCCTCTGCCTTCATCTTTCCGCTTAGTGTATAGCCTTAGCGTGCTGGACTTGGGATGGAACCCTTCATGCATGGCGAGGAACTTTCTTGACTTGATATCTGTGGCTTCTATCTCCTCCTTTGGCTAGCTTATGATCCCAGCTGGGTATCTAATGACTGGTTATGCGTACATGTTGAGGGATCGGACCTTGTTCTGTCCATGCGGCCTCCTCATGATTTCCATTAGCCTGCGGGATCCAGAGGTACTTGTGACTGTCCTGGATATCTCCTATGTTGCCCTCTGGTAGGTCAACTCCATCAGTTCTGATCATCTTGCCTCTCTTTGATACTATCCAACCACACTTGTCTAATCTGAATGACATCCCTATGTCCTTGCTTTAGATCCTGGTGGTGTGGATCAGTGAGTCGGGGTGGTTCCCTTCTGGAGGTCTTTAATGATCAGGACTGTCCTGCCCTGTGTCAACCATTCAGGATGGGTCCTATCCTTTAGCAGCTGGGCCATCTGTGCTGCTAGGCGTTCATGGAGTGCAGTGAGCTTCTCTCTCCCATATGCCTTTCCAGTATGTTTCCATCTCAGCTCTTGGTGGGTCTGACCTGCTGTTATTTCCCTGCCACTGAGAGAACACCTTGCCTGGTTCAGTGGAGAACATCCTGTTTATTCTCCTGGCTTCTACTTGTTTGGTGTATCTCTTCAGCCGGGTGGCCAGAACTGTTAGTCTTTGTTTGGCAGTTTTAAGTGCCTCAGGAATGGAGAGCTTGTTGTAATTCCTTGGTACCCCTTTATTCACCATGTTCCCTCTTTGTAGCTCTGCTAGTTGATTAACTTCTCTCCGTGTTGCCTTTATCTTGGCCTCCAGCTGTCTCTTCCATGGAGGGTACCGGTTCTTATGTACCATGTCCATCTTGTATCCAAGCATCTCCAGGATTACTGTTTCTGTACTGTGAATCAGCTTGTTGGTCTCAGTGATGGTCCTTGTAGGGATGGTATTTAGGGCAGCATTCACATATTCTAGCAGATCATCTGAAGGTACTTGGCAACTCAGCTTCACTCGTCGGAGGCTCCAGTTTCCCAGTTTGCTCACGATCTTCCTTCTCGGGTCAGCTGCTCTTACAATGAGGCTGTTTGTCTCTATTGGGGCTTGGTACCCAATCTCGGATTGTGGGGGTGATGATGACATCCACCCACTTACCTGTCGTCCTGGCTCCCCGTTGCCATAGTATTGTTGAAGCAATTAATTGTTCCTAGTTGTGATAGTAGTTGGCGGTTGTGGATATTGGAACACTGTGCTACCAGATGTTTCTTAGTTAGTCTTGATTGTGGGTTGCGAAGTATCCATTGGTCCCACATTCTTTGCACATATTCCCTCTCTCTGGGATTGCTGGTATAGTAGCATTCCATCAATTCCGTGTTCTCCGCTCTTGTCCATGTATGTCTTGTTCCAGTAACCCATTTGTCATCAGATTGCCCTGGTTCCCTAGCAACTGACTCAGATCTTAGTGATCCGGGTGACGTCCGTGCTAGTATGACTCTATCAGTATTGTGATCGCTCTTATCTGAGGTAGGCAGGTATAGCATTAGGAGTCTTGCTTAAGGAGCCTTACTGGATGATGTTCACCCAGGCCGGGATTCGAACCGCAACCTCCTGTGTGAAAGTATATGTGTGTATGTATATATATATATATATATATATATGTACACATATATGTGTGTGTGTGTGTGTGTGTGTGTGTGTAATTTGTTCCGCTCTAGTCCATGCAAAACAATCAAATTCACAATCAAAACTTCTTCTAAATTCTAATACATATTCCATGAGCGAAAAGGAGCAGGGAGATTTACAGGACCTCACCTTTAACAAAGGGACAAGCTTCTGCACGAAAACTTCATATAGTCTCATTATTCTTTCTTACATTTTCTAAAACTGAAAAATATTTATACAACTCTTTATCATTCTGTAGAGAATTCCACAGTTTAACGTCCACCTCTAAAGTACGTGTACGTGAAGTATGTTTGCGTGTGCAGAGTAGCAAATGTGCTTTCAATCCTGCCTGACCATTCATACACAACTATGATTCAGTCTGACTGTTACAAGTAAGATATTCCTATGCTACTGTTCACCTTATTTTTCATGGCAGGTTTCACTACTTTCCCTGGCGTACATAATGCTATACAAATAAAGCTTCACATGACAGAAGAGAAATTCATCAGTGTATTTTCCAAAGGAGAATTCCAGTGTCACAGGTTGTAACTCCTACTTTTCCACTCCAGGTAAACACGGGTGAAAGAAACTCTGCTGACCTGTCAGTTCATACCTCCTGGCTAAATCAAATGACAAGTGTTTGTTGGTTGGGACAGACGACACAAAGCTTAAACGGCACAATGTCATTCCTTTGTAACTAGTTCTGTTGCATTCCTTTCAGTCATTATGGCAGAACACACTGTCAATGTACATGTGCAAACACATACCTACACAAGTTGAGTGCTCCTAATAAATCTAGTGTCAACATAATCCTGCTGGTCATGTTGTCAGTTATTATTAATTATTATTACTTTTTTTAATCAACCTTTTTCTTTAGAATGTGTTCACACTACAGATTGTATTTACACCTGGCTGAGGGCTGACCACAATGCATGCCTGACCACCTCCAGATGTAGTCTAGCCGATCTGATTGCATTCACATCATGATATTTTCTGCGTGCATTTAAATCTGCAATATAAGTTTTCCTCATCCAGATCATATATTGAGATATGCCTGACCATGAAATTGAATATTACTAATTAGCGGTTGAATATTTTCATTATATACTACTTTGTACTCTACTTTAAAACCGCAACTTGTTTTTGCATTTCTGTTTCTGTACTGATTAAACAGAATGTATCAACCATTTACTCAGTGAGTTTTTACCAGTGATGGAGTCACATTTTTATGCCTTGGGGCAGAGCCAGGCTAGCTGTTTCCTATGCTTTCCAATCTTAAGCTAAGCTAATCACCTTTTTGCTCTAGCTTCTTATTTGGCACACAGAGTGCTGTCGATCTCCTAATCTAACTCTTGACAAGAAAGCAAATAAGCATTTTTCCCAAAATGCTGAACTGTTCCTTTAAATACTTTAAATGCCATAGCTTCATGCCAAAACCACTGTTGAGTATACACGTAAACTCTGCCAACTCTTATTTAGTCTACCATTACATAGGAAAAAAAAGCTCACCTCTGCAAAATAAAATTCAAATCAGTCTCACTTTCAGCTCATCAATTATGCTTGGTCAGTGGCCCTTGGTGTCAAATACTAACCCACGGGACACACTCTGGCGGCAGTATGAGATGCACAGAGTCATGGCACTTTTCAATGCTCAAAGCAACTGCTGTAGTATGAGGAGCAAGAAGGTCCTAGGGGGTGTAAGGGGAGGTGGATGGGTCAAACAAACTCACCCAAGAGACAACAGTTTAAGTTTATTTACTTTATTAATCCCCCTGAGGGGAAATTCAATGAAACAGAAACCACAAGTCAGTTGAGTTATTTCAATAACACTGTAGTGAGCTAGTAGCATGCTAGGTTAGTGACATATGTCACAAGATGTTACATTATGTTAGTAACAAACACACTAATTGTTACCTTTTTTTTTTGTAAATCTAACCAGTTACATTTGCAGCCTAAACCTAAAGGAGGAAAACCAAAGACGAGATTTTTTACTTACGTTTTAGGTTCATTTTGAAAAAGACTGTGTGCATGTAACAAGTGGAAACTGTACATTTTCTGTAAAAACGGAAGTTAATTTTAAAAAAACACAATGCCTGTAACAAGCGTTAATTGATACGTCATCCCTGAGCATTCAAAACTGACACTGAAGGGGTACCTTAAGCGTAATATTTTCAAGTATAGGGCCACTGATCTAGCTTCAGTATTTGATGAGTTAAAAGTGACAATGTGTCGCAAAATCAAGCTAAGGACACATGTTAAAGGCGCTGTCTGTAACATTCAGAGCATATCTACGATTGTGAGCCTGATTCAGGTTGTCTGCACATGGCTCACAGCGTGGAGGTGGCTGAGCCATCGGCTAGCAGCTAATGGTGCTAGCTGCGCAAACAGCTTGAGCAGTGCTTACAGCGGCAACAGTGCTGACAGAGCTAGCAGTGTTAACTTTGGGGGGAACCAGACGGTATGCCCTACGCTTTCAATGCTGTTGCCATTATCAGTGGTACCCATCATACGAAGTGGGATTTATACTACTGCATTGAATTGATGCTGTACCCTACGCTGCAGCCTGCCGTGCACCTCCCCAGAAATGTAACTACTCGTCGCAGCGGAGCAGACCTCCTGGCTATTATTGTAAGCTGAAAACCATTACCCTCAGTGGAAACAAAGGTTTTATTTATTTTTATTTGACAAAGAAGGAACGATAAATTGTGAAGACAATAAAGTCCCCACAAAATAGCATGTTGTGTTTTGTGTGTGATTTATCCTGGCTTCATATGAGTAGAAAAAATCTCAGCTAGTTGCTTGGCCATTTTTTTACAATGTAAAATGCCGTAGACTTGTGCTAATAACATTAGCATGGTGTATTTGTTTGGGAAATGTGTTTGGTATGACAAGTGCTTTGTCTGTGAACCTTGTGAGTTGTAATGGAGCCGAATTTTGTAACGTTACCTTTGTTAAATGTTGCTGTTAGAGTTGCCACCCCTCCCGTTTTTCCCAGAATTGTTCTCTTTTTTCATCAGCTGTCCCGGGAAAAAAAAAATCTCTCCCGGGACACAATTTGTCCCGTTTTTTGGGGAAAATGCAGCAGCAGCAGCAGCAGGCCAAGGAGTCCATCCAGAATGACGCATAGTGCGTCCAAATTCACACCTGTTCTTCTCTATGGTTTTTCTCCGCGACCGTGCGAGAAGCCACGCATATCACGTGAAACAGCGGAATCGTAGCTTTCCGAATGTTTTCATAGCGAAAGAAAATGATAAAGTTACACTAAAATTATGTATAACAGAGCTTTCATGCAGCTTTGCACAAATGATAAAGTTACACTAAAATTATGTATAACAGAGCTTTCATGCAGCTTTGCACACACATTACTGTTGGATGGATTACTCGCGAATGCAGCATTGCACAGAAATGCCACACATATCACATGAAAGCGCAGGAGCAGAG
>NC_065515.1:40419333-40429113 GCF_006386435.1 Epinephelus moara | reverse complement strand
CTTCCAACTTGCTATGGTGAGATACATGTAAAAATGTAAGAATTTAGTAACACAGATTTGTTTTTTTTTATTGATATAAAAATTAATATAAAATACAGGCACATAGAAGGACATGAAATGATGGCAAATCTGGTCTCCTATGTCTGAATTTCATGTTCATTGGTCAGTCTGAACTGGTAATAACGGCCGAGCCCTCCGCCTCAAACATTTGGTTGAGTGTCCCTTTTTTTCACAAATCCAAGGTGGCAACCCTAGCTGCTGTTGTCCTTGGCTTCATATAAGCAGAGGAAATATCCACTAGCCACTAAGCTAATTTATACAATGTAAAATGCTATTGGTTCATGCTAATAACATTAGCGTGTTGTATTTGTGGGGCAAATGTGTCCAGCAAAAGACAAGTGCTTTGTCTGTGAATCCTGCGAGTTATAATGAAGCCGTTTTGTGTACTTGTGTTTGAAACTGTCACTATTAAGCCGCGTCTAATGTGTGTTTTGAATCAACTAAACGCTACAGCACTACACAGAAACCCCACTGCCGACTAGTGTTTTGGAGGTATAACTGCAGAGTGACACACACACACACACTACTGCACTAGTATTTAAATGTTCACCATGGCGTAGGCCACATGCGTTGACTATGGCGTAGGCTCTGCATAGAGCTGACACACAAGTATAAATCTGTCTTATGTGCCGTGAGAAGCGGTAATTAGCTAGGCAGTGTGACACACACACATACTCAGTTGAACTAACATTGTTTACAACACACACAGAAAGTGTGACTCAACTGTCTGCTCAGAGACACCATTACTCCACTACATCTTTACATAGCAAATAGTTGTTTGCTGCTAAAACAATACCCTGAATATCGTGTACACCCCCTTTATAAAAACTGAACTTTTTCACATAGTGAGGCAAGGATTAACAGATTATCTTATACATGAAAGTAGAGAAGTAATATCTCTTCTGTTTCACTTAATTGAGCTCAAGATAATGTGGTTTGTTTGCGGATTGTTGCATAAGAACCTATCGAATTACCTTTTATTATACTGTGTGTGTAAATACTCCTGTACAGTATTTTCAAGCACGCACGCACACACACACACACACACACACACACACACACACACACACAGTTTACATGTACTAATAGTATACTAGTTTTGTGACTTCATGTAGCCCACAGTAGCCAGAGAGTAGTCCTATGTTATAGTATTAAGATTTTCACAGGATACTTTATCAAAGTAAAAGCCATTAGTAGTGGTAGAGGAGGTGGTGTGTTTGCTGCAGAGGGAACAGAGAAGAGGAAAACACTGAGGCTGAGTGCTGCATATAGATGATGTGTTGTGGTTTCCCAGAAAGTCATTACCCTGACAGTGGACTGCTTCGCCCTGAGGTGCTTCACTTCACAATTTGCCACACTGGCGCTGTTTCCACATCACTGTTTTTCTCTTCATTCATTCAGCAGGGATGGGACACAAAGCAGCGGAATTACCTACCACTGTTAGGATTGCTGCTTTTCCTTCCAAAACAAAAGTACAGGCAAAAAAAGTTCATATGAGAGCAAAGTAAAATGATTGTCCCTATCAACATTGTAGGGGTCCTCTTGTACTACAAACCTCCTCAGGCATGTGAGAGTGAAGGCTGGGGAAATACACTGATGCCCCCCCCCCCCCCCCCCCCCCCGAAAGTAATTTCCCATCCTCCACTCTCCTGTTACAGCCATGCTAAAGCTCACACTACACACCACCCCAAGGCTTTCTGTCTGTTTGTTTGTCTCAGCTGTAGTGTGTTTGTGTGTGTGTGTGCGTGTTGATGATCATATGCTTTCAATTAATGCATACGTGCACGCCTGAGTAGTTATCTATTTTTTATTGTTTATGTCTGCAGAATGTGCATCTGTATGTGTTTTATGCATCAGTCTAGCAAAGCCTCCCACTCCAGTCTCTCCTTAAAAGATGCCGTTTACACTGAAAAACCTCCACCTCTACCTACTGCTACCTGAGTACACTTGCTTCATCATCTACGTATCGTTTTTGTTGTGCTACAGTGTAGAAAAGGGTACCGCATACAGACACTGCTCCCCTGGGGACCGTCATCAGTGGGTACCAGCGAGCCAGTGAGACAAAACTACTGGCTGGAGGAGGAGCAGCTGGTGTCAGCTACAGAGTTCTGTCTGCGGGTCGAAGGTGGCAACAAAGCCAGCTCTGGGTCTGTATGCAGTGGGCTGCGCTGCCGCCTGATACAGAGACATCAGTAATAAATTGAGCCTGTTTCATAACTGTTAAAAAAGTGTTTTGGGGCTACAGGACATCATGTGTTGGATCCCAGAAACTACAGTACCACTGTTTGGCCACTACAAAAATTGTCCTCAAGGCTTGGTGCACTTCCTAGGCGCCTGACTTAAATCCATCCGAACTGGTCCCTGATGTTAAAGCTTCTGAAAAGTCAACATTGAGTCATTTAGTCATGTGAGTTGTTAGTGATGTGAGTTGACTGATGTGACTAGCCTAACGTCAACCATGATCTTTCTCTAATCAAGTAGTTTTGTGGCCTAAACCTAACCACCACACCCCTGTGTCAAGATACGATATAAAAGGCTGCCGAAGTGTCAAAACATGACATGTTTACCAGGGACCAGCTCACATTGATTTCTTTATTTTGTCACTGGTTTTAGTTAAGCTTTTCAAAAAGATACAGAATAGGCTACTATGCTGCAATGGAAAATAAATATATTAGAATAAATCAAATCTACCAACTGAAGATCAGCTGCGATATGGTTCAATTACTTAATTACTACTTTGCTGACAATTTTGTATTTTTCAGCCCATTTGGGCAACTTTTTTTTTACCGATAACTGATGGACGATGATCAAAAGAGTAAGAGTATGACATTTTAGTTCATAACTAGACTAAAATTATTTCCAATTCAAAATATAATTATGTACATGTCAAATACTGGGAAATATATAAAGGAAGCAAGGGGGGAAATTTAATCAGGATAAATTAATTCATAGGCTTTACTTTACACCTTCTCAGCTCCACAGGATGGGTCTTCTGGCTGATAATCTTTGTTTGAAATGTCATAAACAGGAACATTTCTACATGCAATCTGGGAATGTAAATTGGTTAACCCTAGGGAAGTGGTTGGGTATGATGGTACGTAAATCACCAAGGGTATGCCTTATGGAGAACTGAACAGAATTGCCAAAGGTATCAAAGTATGACCTTGTTGTGATAAATGTAGGGGTCATCACAGCTGCTCGGGTGATCCTCAGATTCTGGGAAAATACATCAGCTCCAGATTTATTTATTTTTTTGGGGCCATTTTGCCTTTAATCGATAGGACAGTTAAGAGTGAAAGGGGGAAAGAGAGAGAGGGAGTGACATGCAGCAAAGGGACACAGGCTGGAGTCGAACAGGCTTGTATATGGGGCACCTGCTCTGTCCACTAAGCCACCGACGCCCGAGATTTTTTTTTTTTTTAAATGGAGGGAATCTATATTACGAGTTGTGTCATTTGAACATATGTTAGCTAGGGTCAACGATGAAGTTGAAAGCTTCAAGAGGTCATGGGCAGGCTTTTTTGTTTGTAACATGTCTGCTGCGCTGTAATGATATGGTGTTTAGTAGTACTGCTATGGTTGCTAAATTACTTTATTAGGTCTAAGAATGTGTAGCTACCAGGGGCCTGTGGATATGTTGAGGTCTAATAACAATGCTGTCGGTTTGTTCAGATTTGACTGAATAGATAAATAAAAATTTTAATTATATTTGGAGATATGGTACTCGAGGATTACAGCACCTGACATATTGACACAACACCTCTTTATCCCGTTAAAATAATACTCACAACTTGGATTAATTTTTACGAAAAACACTTGATTCTTTTGATCTGAAGACCTTTATGGACTAAAGGAATATAAATAACTTACAGAGATATCAAGGAATGGACACATAAATTGATATAGGCCTTTATTTCTCAAAACAAACCCAGGCTAAAAACAGGGACTAGGTTTTTAATTCAAGTTTGAGGGTAATTTGGTAAAGGTGCAGTGACAAAGTCTAAAAGGCTATTTCACCTGTGCATGCATATTGGTAAAGACTTTCTACTTGGATTTAACGGTACTTTTATGAATTGGTAAAGATACATTTTCATTGTTGTAAACAACATCTTGGGTTTACATATGGTTTAAATCAAAGACACACGTGGATCAGGTATAATTAGTCTATAATTAAAATTAACTTAATATTTGTATGACTAAATTAAAATGAATATATCTTAAATAATTCAATTGTGTCAGAAAAATGCTGGAACGTAATTTCAAAGTATTTTAGTTAACTGCTATTACTGATTATTCAGGCAATAATGTAGCTCAAATATTAAAAATAAACAACAACATTACATAATTTAGGTGCAACATACAATTTAATAAAAATGTGGTCTATATCTTATTTTATCTGTGGATTTCGCTTACAACAGCAAAACTAGCATTCCTAAAGCTACAATCCAAATAAGGCTATGTAGACTATTAATCATAATATTGAGCTTTAAAAATAATATTGGTCAAAAATTAATTTTCACAAAAAAAAAAAGTGTTTTGTTTGTGAAGAGTTACCGCCAACCTCGGCCCGACTACACCATCCTTTTCCATACTGCGACACCCATTTTGATGTTTATGTGACTGGAGTGTGCTTCCTGCAGCGAGGAGCTCAGGCCTACCTCATTTTCGCCTGGCAGGTCAGCTGCTCTGTGTTTCAGTCTGAAGCCGTTGGCTGCTACTGAACCGTTTGGCTCTTTTCTCTACTAGCGAGCAAACCTACAATCTAGACCCAACTGTCCATCCAGCTCATTTTTAAGGGGATTTATCATTATATATGCCCGTGTATCCAAAACACATCGGTCATTGGGGATTCCTAGCACCGGTTGGCCGGGTCTGAAGGCCGTTATAACGCTTTTTCGAGGTTTAATTAGAGCTAGAAAACAACGGTGGTGGAGGAGGAGGAGATTCCATATTAGGAGCACAGAGGAGAAGGCACCCCCCTTGTGTGATTTGGAGCTTTTGGTGAGTGTTTATCGTCATTTTACGTTATTATTGCCGTTATAAATTATACCACCGTATAGCGGGACCACATAGGACTGTATATACGAGGTTTGGGCGGGTTATTGCGCTGTTTTGAACGTTTATTTTTATATTTTCTCTCGGGGTGGGGGATGGGCAGCGTCAGCGCGTGAGTAGGCGCGCGCGCGCATTGTGCATGTGTTCGTAGGGCAGTTCTCGTGGTCGGTTTGTGTTTGTGAGCGCGCCCTTCCTTCCTGCAACTACTGCTAGCATTGAATTAAAACCACTTTAGTGATTTTTAATCGTCACCATGAAAATACCTTTTATAACATACATGTCATGCTATCAGAACCAGCACTGAAAATTAATTTGTTTTGCTTTTCAGTCTAACTTTTTACTTTACTATTTTGTTTAGTTTTTGTGAATTTAAATACTTCATACATTTTGTATTCATGCTTTTATTTCTTACTTAACATTACTGTAACTACACTGTGTTTGAATGCATGTTGTACCTGTTTTGATACATATTTAAGTGTTAAAATAAGTTAGAATATTGTTATAAACCAGCAACAGTTACGAATAGTTATGAATTGAAACGGAAACTGTAGTTTTAGCAGTGTTAGCACTGTGTCCTATAGTTGTACTCAACAGTTAGGTGTTGTTCTTTGCAGGCCCATAGTTAGTACCAGTTAAAGATGATGTTGCTGTTTAACCTTGATTGTCTGCAGCATACAATATTGTATTATTTTTCTATTAGATACTATTTTATTACCTTTGTGTCAGTCTTATTCAAAGCTTTCTACAGTGCTTTGCAGCTGGTTGTTCCAAAGCCATGGGCAATGTGGGGGAGGGGTGAATACACACACACACAACACTCACTCACACACACACACACACACACACCCAGGAGGGCCACTTGCCAACCTTGTGAAGCTCAACTCAATGACACAATGTACCAGTTCCAGATAAGCCTTCAGTATCTGTGCTAGCAAGGAAAAGGCTGGTACAGACTCTGTTTAGCTACAGTCAGAATTCACAGACCAACTGGGTTAAGGTACTTTCAGGTGTGACTTGAAATGTAAATCAAATATTTTGATTTTGTTGTTGAACAAACTTCTTTTCTAAATTACTTATAGTTTCTATTATCCTGTTGCCCACTTGAGTAATTGCTCTTGTTGTATTGTTCTGATCCAACAGAGTGTTGTAGGATGATGTTTTTTTTTTTTTTTGTTTTTTTTTTAAGGCTGTCGCAGAAAGTAGCATTGCTCTTGTTCCCTCGTCAAAAAGCCAATTGGGAAAATCCCATTGGATTTTGGATTATTGCAGAAATAAGCTCTGTGGCAAACAAACGATTATGATACTTACACATTTAGTTCAGCAAGATTATTAACACCACTGTTATGATTTTTGAAGCGCAAATGCAAGTGCAGATTTTCCCACAAATTGATTTATTTGTGGCAGCCCGCCATGATTCAAACATTTGCCGCTATGTTGTGATTAGGGATGCACCGAAATGAAAATTTGTGGCCGAAGCCGAATAAAATTAAACGCTTGGCCGAATACCGAGTACCGAATACTGTTTTTCATTAGTTTTTGCAGATAAACCCCCTCCAGATTAGTGTTGTCACAGTACCAAAATTGGGACCCCCGTTCAACACACAACCAGCGGGATTCTCCGTTTCGTTTCTGCTGCTGGTTGAAATCTGTACTCGCACAGTGTGCTGAATGATTTATTTTGCTCGCACAAAACTATTTTTAGTCGCAAATGCGAGTGCGGTGACAGACGGAGTAAAATATCGCCACACTGCCGACATTTTACTCCGTCCGTCACCACACGCTGTTTGATTGTGTTATCAAGACACGCCGCTATTATTCGGCCTTGCTTTGCACTTATTCCACCGAATACCGAGTGTGTGTTTTTTTGCAATATTTGGCTGAATATATTCGGTTACCGAATATTTGGTGCATCCCTAGTTTTGATGTTCTATGTTTGGAGCTGGACCGTTTATTTGGTGCACTGTTGTGATGTGTACACCATTTGGTTATTCATTGCACCAAATGTTCGTAGCATAAAGCATATTCTGGACAGAGAGAGAGCACGGGGAAAGTGAAACATAACCATTCATTTTGCTGGGTCTAAAAATTTGCTTTCACTCACAAACAGCTGCTCCTCTCACCCACTGATTTGATCAGCCCTGCAACTCAAAATAAAGTTCGACTACACTGTGTTGACGGGCCCACAAACAATGCTGAATTTGGGAAAGGGACTGATACACATGGACACAGGAAAGAAAAACACAAATGGAATGTCATCAAGGATACTCATTTCTGGGTTTTAGGACTCATTCCTGCACCACTCAGTATTGCTTAAAGTAGGTTATGTAGCCTAAATAATAGTATATAAGACAGTGTCCTGATGAGGTAGAGGTGCTTAATTCATTATTTAATATATTGGAAAACCTTTGAGTGCATTATCTCAAATAAACCATACCCACTTTGCAAAAGAAAGGAGATGCAGTGTTTACTGGTTGTTTGTCACAGAGCTCAACCAATACTGGCTTTTTGAAATTCATACTACTATGAGATTTGGAATTTATATCAGATATGTCTATGATTTTTTAAACATAAATACAAAACATAACATGAAGCAGAACATCTGTGGTCATTGGTTACCTGTAGTTATTGTATTTGGTCAGGAATCATTGACTTTAGTTGCTCCTAATTTTCCAGTATTTAGCTGGTTGAGCATGTTGATTATATCCCATATATAAGCTTTTTTCTGATAGCATGATATTAGTTTTTTTCCTTTTTGGATTCCCATCACTGACTACTGTCTAGTTATTTCCTCTCATAAAAGTGAACAACATATGTGCATGTCAGCTGGCTGTCAGTCCTTGTCATGTATTGAAGTGCAATTCATAACAGAAGATCTGAGGCAACACACCATTCGGTCTTTGTTTGTGCTTTTGCATTGAGGTTGGCTCAGTGTGTCAAGCAAGGACACCTGCCAGACACACAGAAACATGTTTTCCATGGTCACTGATGTATTTAATCTGTAGATGTTAAATGCTAAAATACCATATTCTGGTGAGTTGGATGTCTAAATTGTGTTAAAACAATTGTAGGGTCTGTTTAGCTTAGTGTACAAACAGAAAAGCCAGTGTCATTTGTTTGAAATGCTCTTTGCATTGATATATTGTGGAATGTAAGCTAGTGGAACTGAAGCTAGTACAGGAGCATGGTGTGATTTTGGCTCTGTGTTTGGGTGGCACTGTGTTGGAAAGAAAAATCCATTTTATTGAGACTGTAGGGGATAAGTAACACTAGATATGTCATCTATTATTTTTGTTTTATTGCTATCATGATCACAGCCTTCAGCTCCTTTTACTTTTTAGGTTTATTTATTTGACTGATATGAAATTAAGTACCAGAGGCCTGTACTACGAAGTAGGGCTGCTTGATTATGGAAAAAATCATAATCACGATTATTTTGGTCAAAATTGAAATCACGATTATGCAAACCATTATGCGGCGCACGTGATGACTTATTTACACGACGGCATGTCATTTCTGTCTCCACGTGGTTGCGCGTTTACAATTCTCCTCACGGCGGAGATCGGCCCTGATGTGCGCACACACACACACACACACACACACACACACACAGACCAACCTCTCTCGCTCTCCCTCTGCCATTTTTCGCACGCTGTTTTTGAAATCTTCGGTGATCACCTGCCCCTTACATTTTTCGATTTCACCTACTTGACTGGCTCGTGGAGTGAATAGAGGAGAGGAGGAGAGGGGGCGGTATTGCGCATGCGCGGCTTCCGGGTGCATTTGATTTGCAACACAAGACAACGAGAGTAAACTGACAAGAAGCGCATAATTGTTTTATGCACTTCTTGTCAGTTTATTTATATTTTGTTTTCATGATCGTTGAAAGGCCAAATCGTAATCTAGATTAAAATTCGATTAATCGAGCAGCCCTACTACAAAGCCAGTTCAACTTACCCAAGATATCTTCTCGCTATCTGGTTTTACTAACCCTAGTTTCGCTCACCAGACCTTTCTCAAGAAAAGAAAGGTCTGGCTGGGCCGACTCTCACTTTAAGATTGGAGAAAAAAAACGTCCCGGCTGCTTGTATTTCTTTCAACCAATCACAATCGTTCTGGGCGGTGCCACAGCAACGGTGCGCTTGCAAAAATATTGCCAGGGGGAAACAGGTTTTGGTGTAACACGCCCACAAAAATATCGCCTACAGGACGTGAACCATGGCTATACTAGACTATACTAACGCTAACACTGGCCGTCTGGATAACCGGTACTACAAAGCTGGTTATCAACCAGTTCAGTCAACTCTGGGTTTTCCTATCCAGCCAGTGCATGTGAAAGGGGCGGGGTTGTTAATTGTGAGCCTCATCATCAGAACCATGAATGAAGTAGGCACAAATTTGATGAAATGGTAGCGAAAATGTTTGCGTCTACGAGACTTTAAAATGTCAATGGCGCGGGATGTAAACAACAGATGTAATCTTAAAATGGAAGATTCAGAAGCATTGAAAACACCATTCAAAAATTCACCGTCATCTGAGATTTAAATTACGTACAGGTATCACAGAGCTATGGACCTGTGTGACATTAGTGTACACCGCGTTCCAAATTATTATGCAAATGATATTTTTCTCTGATTTTCCTAAATAGTCGATGCAAATGACAGTCAG
>NC_065515.1:40371652-40419316 GCF_006386435.1 Epinephelus moara | reverse complement strand
AGTGTAGAGTATTTTTTGTCGTTAGTTGGATGATGGTGAAACTACTTGAATATGTGACACAAAACATCTAAAAGTAATATCAGACTGTTTCTGCTGCTGAAGTAAAGAGTGGAAAAGTAGTTAATGACTATTGAGGTCTATCTGACTGAAATGTTACATCTATAATAATGGGAGCCAATTAACATTGTGTGGATTATTTTACTAATAAAATACCTGTTTTATTGTAGTTCTCATCACATAGTAGGGCTGTCAAAATTGCTCAAAAATGACGTTTGAATATTCCTTCTAAAAATAACTCATAGGTTCGAACCTAATACAAGGAAACATGCTTGTATATGTATTTATACAAGGAAACGTAACTACTTGTAGGTATTTTTATTTCAACATAAATGTCTTTGAAAACATTTACATACCTACACATTAAAAAACATAGAACAATTATCTATAACGTTACGTTATAAACGACCGCGGACCTCTTGCTCACCCCCCCTCTCTGACCCGTCAGGCCACACCGCCCGCGGAAGCGCTGCGAATAGCCTCGAAGCACTGGACCGTGACTGGCTCGGCGCTGCAGTGATCGTTTCGGCGTCTGGTCTATTTTCTGCGTGAGCCGCGAGCGAATGTGTCAAGCTGGGTGACGGAGACAACAGCTGGGAGCAGAACCGCTTGTCGACCAGCGTGGAGAAATGCGCGTCTGATGCCAACGCCCACTCGCAAAGAGGACAGCTGCGGTGGTGTTTTTTTTTCTCTCCACAATCGAATATCAATTTTCACATTCGAAGGTCCATTTTTTTTTCAAATTCGAATTTAAATTCGAATTTAGAATATTCGTTGACAGCCCTATCACATAGGTGTCTCGTGTTATTTTGAGCTGTAGTGATGGAATCAGAGTGTAAAAACAGCCCCACTGTCAGCAGTCACTGCAGACTGAAATAAACGTAGCAATTTCAAATAGTGCTAAAATCATGTGTTTAGTGTTGCAAATGATCTCTGTGTTTGTTAAAAGCTCTGTTTTAAAACCAGTGGAAATAGAGCCCTGGAAATAAAATGATTCTACTGACCTATAACGGCACATAGGCTCCTCTTTTTTCACCTGTCACTCTGGACTTTCATTCATGGATACTTTTTTCTTCAGTGATCTGATTGAAGATCACCTGATCTGAAGTTAACCTGCTTTGGAGCAGGTTAGCTGTTCAGCATAAGTTGCCACAGTGATTTATCCCAGTTAAAAGAGAACCAGCTTTGTAGTACTGAAAACCCAGAGTTAACCCTGAAGTTACCTCGCTAACTCCAAATCCTGCTTCGTAGTACAGGCCTCAGGAGTGTTAAATGTTCAGTAATTATTACCAGACTAATATTTTTGATGACTTTGTTGGTTACCATTAGGACTGGGTATCGCTACCCGATACCTCTCTAGTTTCAATGGCAATAACCTAGTAGTAGTTGCATCAAAGCTTTTCCAGTCAAACGACTGCTGCATTTGCTCCTTTTTGTACCCAGATCCAGCAAAAATGACTATTTGTATGGTTTTATTTGCAGCCAATCACCACAAGCATTATTTGATTTAGCCTAATGCAACTTATGATTGGCCCACTATCGCAACAGCTACAACCCAGACAGTCTGGTGTAGCCTTGCAATGGTATCAGATTTTCGTGGTTTGATAACTGTCTCAGAAAATTTTGCCATTTTACAGTATCATATATTATAGAATTTATTATCAGTCAGAATGACCCTTCAGTGAACGAAAATGGAAGGGCTCCTTTGGTTAAACAAGCATTTTATTACCATGGTTGAAACTATGGAGAAAACTTCAGGGGGAACTGCTGCAAAAAGGCATTAATTGAAGCACTCTATTGGTATTGATGTTATTTTAAGATTACTGGTACTGGCACTGGTATCATATTTTTAATGGTATCTAGCTCTACTAACCACTCAAGAACTGGGCACCTCGAAAATATAACCTCTCAGGTGTGTTACTGAAGCAGTCCTGTTGCTTAACTCACATCCAATGTGGGTCGATAGCTCATGTTAAAAGGTTGTCCTGTGTCCATTGTTGATGACCCACATTAAGATCAGGGTCATGCCTGCACATGTAATGTGTATTGTTTGGTAAAAAAGGGTCTGAGCAGTTAATTGGTTGATCATATGCACTGTGTGTTGGGCTCTCTTCTGTTCTCTTATGTTGTATTATGCCACAAATTGTATCTGATATTTTGTCTGCCCCCAAGTTGATCATGTTTTAACAGCAGATGTAGTTTTTTTGCTACTAAAAATCCCTTTTCGTAGTGGTTTTTCTCTGATGCTGAGAGGAGAAAACAAAGCTAATCTGTACCTGAGTGCTCTGTGGTCCTTCAGAATACATCAGAGAATTATGGAAGTAAACTAGACTGCCTCATCTGGCTAAAGTGATAAATAGTACATCTATAAGTATTGTAAACATAGATACAGGGGTGTCGGTGGCTTAGTGGATAGAGCAGGTGCCCCATGTACAAGGCTGTTGCTGCAGCGGCCCAGGTGCGACTCCAGCCTGCGGCCCTTTGCTGCATGTCATTACCCCTCTCTCTCTCTCTCTCTCTCTCCCCCTTCGCTCAACTGTCCTATCTCTAAAGGCTAAAATGCCCCAAAAATATCTTAAAAAACAAACAAACATAGATACAGGATATGTGTTATTGTCAGAAAGTGTTTTCTGTAAATGCAGAACACAACTTGTCCTGAAAGTAACAACTGCGTATTATTGGCTCCAGTAGCGGTAATAGGTAATGTTAAGAAAACTGTTACATCAGTAGAGTTATGTAAGCAACAGATGATCTTGTGTCATCAACTGGCAATGCATCTTTTCTGCTACTTTTGGTTCACCTTTCATGATTCCACAGTATTGTAAGTAGTAAAAAGTGTGACATGAATGAAGTGCTTACTCTTTGCCTTGGTTATGGATGTAGCAATTCTTTTTTTCCTCCAGTTTTTAAAATAAGTTGTAGAATATTAGAAAGCTTTGAATGGCTATAATTCACAGTTTCCTGAACGAATGCACTACAGAAAAGTGGGGAAGCAAAGATTCATGCAAATCTGACTGGTGTTTGCTTATTAATGACCATACTGTAGCTGACACCAGAATTTGAACTGGGGTGTAGTCATTTGTTTCTTGTGAAGCTTCAGTTGGTAATTTAGACTGAGAAGAAAGCTAGATGTGTACATTTAAATCTTCTATAGTGCAGTTCAGCTGTGACCAGAAAGGTCTTTGAAATACAACGTAAACACTGATAGTATATTGGATTTGCTTATATGTCTTCGATGTTGTGAGCAAATTCAGGACACAAGAATACGGTTAGTTACAGAGCAGGCAGCTGAGTCATGTTATCTACACAGGACACATTGATTAGTTGGCCTTATTAAATCACAGAGGACGAGTGGTGGAGTAGTACAGTTATGTAACCAGTTCTCGTCAGTGTTGTGAATTGAAAAGGGAAAGACAAAATGGACAAAGAAGTGCAGTGAGTGAAAATGTCTTTCTCGGTTAGGTAATGGCCTGACATGAGATGGAGGAAGACACAAATATGGAACAGCCCTGGATCCTATACATGTGCAGGTAATTTGATGATGGTTGGCTAAATTAAATTGAGTTGTAGATAGAAATACTATACAGTGTTGTGTAATGGTGTTTGAGGGGAAGGTGTGGCAAAAATACTATTAACACGTAACTATGCAATGCAGAACAATAACACCACAGTACAACCTCAGAAATGGTCACAGAGTTAAGGCACAACCTGATGATGCATTCCTGTTAATCATTCAGCAAGCTGATATTGTTTAGTCTTGGGAGATCTTTACATAAATCACAAACATTACATAAAAACACATTATTCAATAAGACACCGGTGATTAAAAACAGTCTTGTTTATGTGTTACAATTAAAAGGATAATGAGGATAGTTTTAAACCACAAAAGCTGCAGTACTGATTATAACCGACACAAGCTTTCCCGCACTTCAATTTATTTGTGGCGGCCTGCCATGATTAAATCCTCTGCTCCCATACCACCGCCCATTAGGAGTGCTATTGGAATATATATATATATCGTTCGGTTATTTATAACACCACACTCAGGGGCATTGGGTTAGGGCCCCCCCCAATATAATGGTTGGGGAAACACTGAAGTTAGCTACGGTTGGCCAGCGGCAAACTGGTACCATGGTGGACAACTTAACAGCTCTGTACATTCCATCCATCCAAAAATGCATTGCTCTGGATATAGATTTTGCCATGTTGGCACCAGCTTCTTCTTCTGTTACTCATTTAATTTCATCAATTTCCAGGTCAAAGACCAGGGTGGAAACTGTGGAGCATGCTTAGACCGCCAAGGCCAGTTTGGGTACGATTGACTGTATACATGCAGGAGTAATTCCACTCCCAATGGCATCATGTGGTGTGTTACTCCGACTCTGAGGAATTTGATTTAGTACAGTTTCAGTCAGACTAACATGTTCACATCTATTTTAAAAGTCCGGTTTTAGTCAGACAAACACAATAAATAGATTTTTCTCGAATGTCATGTAAACGTACTGACTGTTGGAGTGCAGAGAGTACCTCAGGTAGAGACAGAGACAGCGGAACATCAGGCGCATAAATAGTCAAACTTAGTCATTCATTTGCTGGGTGTAAAAGTTTGCATCCAATGGCAGTAGTTGCTCCTCTCATCCATCGATCTGATCAGATCAGCTGCGAACAGATCCACACATGAATAATCCACTCCGGGAGTCACAAACTGCTGCTGAGCATTCACGGATCCATAACCCCTCCCTATATTCTGTGGGAAACACTGCAACATTAAATATACTTAAGGATTTTCCTAAAAAACGATGTGTAGACACATACAGAAGTAACCCCTCTGAATAATTAATTATGACCCACTAGAAGAGTGTGGTGGTGTATTTTTCTTCAGAGACTCGGCGCTCTACCTGTATTTTCCTTGTGGACATGGGCAGAGGATGATTTTTCTGCCATGCTAGCTTTTGCACTTACGCAGATGCTAAAAGAGAGAAATAAAATGAGACCTTAGAGCAAGACGGTTGTTGGTTTGAATCCACTGGCTGGCTCTATGTGATGTCTTCATTTTCTCTCCATGTCTGTGGGGGTTACCTGGGGGTTTGATACCCTGCAGTCTAAAGACACACAGGTTAGGTGAATAACGACAGTAAATTGCCTGTAGGTGTGAATGGCTGACTGTCTATACTATAAAACACTTGGCCTGCAAGTGTGTGGAACTGAAATTGGTCATGATAATGTCAATAAGATAGACAATTTGTTGAAGAAAGGAAAAAAAACAACAAAAGCAGAAATTATATCCTGTATGTTGTAAGTCATCATGTGCAAAAATACATATTATATTTTGGTCCTTTTGAGTGTATTTGTTCAAAGAAAATGCAGAACAGCTCTATGATTTGTACACAAGTACACAAATGGCTTTGAAGGAAAAGATAAAAGTAGATGCTCAAACATACCCATACCGCAGGTCTGCTCACACACACACACACACACACACACACACACACACACACACACACACACACACACAGTTGACAGGAGTCACATGGTGTGTGTGTGTGGCAACCCCAGGGGTCAAGTTCAACACTGTGAAGAATGTGTCTGTGCTTGGTGGCCCTCCCCCTTCTTACCCACAAGGCTTTGAAGTTTACTGGCCTGCAGCCCCTCTTCCCTTTGCTGCACAGAGACCCAGGGTGATTATTTGTACTCCAGCTTCCGTCCCAGCCTCTGGAAAATCACAGTTTTGTTGGCTATATAAATTAGATGCTTGATTGCCTTGGGGCTGGGCAGTGTGGCCTATAAATAATATCACAATGTTTTTAGGCTTTATTGCAATACATAATATATACATCTTGATGACTGAAATCTCTAAACTACTTCAGACTACTAAATAAACTACTGTTACAATAAAGTTAAAAAATGTACTGTTACAATCAAGTTAGAGTACTGGTAAATCAAGGTAAATAAAGTACTTTTGTAATTAAGATGAATAAAGTATTGTTATAATAAAGATTAAAAAAAACAGTTAAAATATAGGACAGTAAAGTACATTTATAATAATGAATGAAATGAAATTATAATGAATAAAAAGTAATGTAATAAAATAAACATAAATTAAGTACTGTTATGGGCTGCTAAAGTTAAAGCGCTTTTACAATAAAGGTAAATAAAGTACTGTTATAATAAAGTTAAAGGAGCTATATGTAATAGTCGTAAAATCATCCTAATATGTCACAGAGACTAAGGAATAATGTTAAAATAACATACTGATCTCACCGACAACAATAGTACAGCCAGAATATTCGCATTTTACTGTTACATTTATACTGTTACAATAAAGGTAGATAAAGCAAAAAGCCAAGCAGAGCCATTGGTGCTTTTATTCTGAAGCACCTGGCTTGTGTAGGGCCTGATGTATTGATGTTTTAGCCGTAAACTTGAAGCTTCCAGTCAACAGTAAAATTAGTGGAGAGTTAAACTGTTAAAGCGATGTTGTTAAACATGGATATATTCACTGTGAGTGGGAAACAAACTAATAGCTCTTCAGTTCAGAAAAATGATATTTGCAAGTTGCATTGGTGCTCCATTGTTGCAAAATGGGCTACTTGGTCGGGTTCTGAAGCCCAGCAGACACTAAAGTCATGTTTTTCTTTCTTTGTTTTTTTTTTGTGTCTGTGAGCGGGAGAGAGCCACAGGAGAGTTCAAGAGAACCAAATGTCAAAGCAAGTCTCATGCCAGTGTCTTAAATGATTTACAGTTATACCTGATGCTCGTGTCATTTTATTCATCCCATGTGGAACAAGCCGTGATGCATCAAGTACATGTGATTTATTGATCACCCCTTGATCTTCTGATATGACATATCTGATACATTATAGAATGAAGTCAAAATTAAAAAACACCTCTCTATCTTAGTGTCTCTAAATGTAGCACATGAAATAGATAAGCATATTTGATGAAATTGATGTACTTACGTGATTCTTGCAGTTTTGAGGTGGATCCCACATGGTTAAAGGCACTTATTGTAAATTGCTTTGGATTAAAGTGTTGAATAAATGAATGTGATTTAATGATATATACAAGTAGAATACATTGCAACTAATACAGGTACAGATGATAATCCAGTATGAGGACTGCTTTACCGCTCCATCAAAAGTGATTAATCCAGCTTTGTGATGACCTGTTAAAAGATCCTTAAGATTGGGACGGTTTCATTTTGTGTTTTGTGAGTTGCTTAAATATTTGTGCCATATGGACTATCATAATTCACTTGCAGGCTACAAGTTACATCAGACAAGTCAACTCTCACATTTTGGCAAAAATAGTACTGGTTCAAAATAATGCAGCCTCCTCATTTGTTTCAGTGAAACCACCGGGTTGGCTCAGCAAGGGATGTTGCTCCAGATGCTTCCTTCCTCCACAAAAAGCCCTTCCTAAATCCTGCCCCATTTTATTCTGTGCTCCAATTAGCAAGCTTGGAACCCAGCAAAACCTTGGTCAACTTTTCCCTTTCCTGTTATACCTTTATGCAATGTACTACTAGTCTCATCTATGTTGAAAAGAAGAATTAGGGATTGGCCAGTTATGCCATGTGCAGTCCAACTTCATCTGGCAACAAACTGTTGGCAAGTCAGATATATTCAAGAACACATGCCTTGTAGAATAGCTTGTAAGATGTAACGTGTAGTATCGTTATAACCCTACTGCCAATAGTCTTAAAGGGACATTTCACCCCCAAATAAAAAATACATATTTTGCCTCTTACCTGTAGAGCTTTTTAACAATCTAGATTGGTTTGGTGTGAGTTGATGAGTGTTGGAGATATTGGCTGTAGAGCTGTCTGCTTTCTTTCCAGTATAATGGCACTAGATGACAATCAGTTTGTGGAGCTCAAAGAGACAAAAAAACATTTAAGAAACTCAACACCAATTTCTCTTTCCAGAAGTCATGCCTCGATTACTCAAGACAATCCACAGACCTTGTTGTGAGTGATTTCATGTAGGAGCTGTTTTCTCTCTACCAGAATACACCTGCTAGCCGCCTCTACTCATGGACAAGAGGCTCAAGCTTGTAACAGCACAAAATTTAAACATCAAGCAGAGGCGTCCTCTACTGCTAGGTGAGATAGCAGTAAGTGCATGCTTCCTCCTGTGTGGTGATGCAGCTGGGGGGGTGTAGTTTGGTAGAGGTTGCACTCTCATTAGCTGAATGGCATCAGCTGTTTAATTCATGCTATACAATCACCGCCTCATTCATGGCTGTGTGGCTATCAGCTGACTAATCACGTCCAATAACATTAATGCAGGTGAAAGTTCATTATAGCCTGACACCTTCACTGTTACTCCACTGATACGCTTATGCAATCGCTCTTGCCTCTGCAGCTCCCTCCACCACCCCAAACCTCCTCCTCATGTGCTGTATTGTTAGAGTTGATAATTTAACTAATATTTAATGCTCATATATTTAATTTTTTAATTTAATTTTTAATTTAATTTTATATACTTTATTAATCCCCGAAAGGAAATTAAATTTTTCACTCTGTTTGTCAATTACACACAGGTCTGAACACACACATGCACAAACTGGACCTATACATGCACTAAGTGGAGAGATGTCAGAGTGGGCTGCCCATGACAGGCGCTCCGAGCAGTTGGGGGGTTCGGTGCCTTGCTCAGGGGCACCTCGGCAGTGCCCAGGAGGTGAACTGGCACCTCTCCAGCTACCAGTCCATGCTCCATATTTTGGACCGGACAGGGACTTGGAACAGGCGACCCTCCGATTCCCAACCCAATTCCCTATGGACTGAGCTACTGCCGCCCCCTATATGTTTAATAATAGGGGATTAGTTCTCCCAGCAGAATCGTTGTCACTGCTGGGATGCTTTAAATGCTCCCTCAAAGAGTACAGCCAAATTTAAATGTATGACCATTTACTATAAAGGGTCATCACCTTGATGCAAGCGTCTCTGATTGCACCACAAGCATCACAATTGATAGTAAACTGTGACGGGAATGCTTACTTTACTAACTGGCTGATGGAAACGCCCAAATACAGCGAGAGAAAAGACAAAAGGACAGTGGGCATTCAGCAGCTTCCAGTACAGGGTTGACCCATCAACACAAGAACACCATGCTGCAACTGCACTGTGAGAGCACATTTGATCCTGTAGTGTGAACTGCTGAACCACCTGTGGACTGCTGTGTGGCCCAGTACAGTGCTCTTTATGTCATACATGTTCGATTTTGTCTAAGGAGTGTCATTGTGGGTGTGTAGTAAGACTGAAATCTGAGAATGATACTAGTCTAAGCAGATGTTGCGCTAGACTTTTTCGTCGCTGGTCATTTTGACCGACAGGGTCGTAAAAATCCGGTCATAATCTATTTTTACCGGTCATTGTTGTCAGTGTTTATCCAACACGCTCAATACATGGACATGCAATGACAAATTGTCATTAACTTATTACGTTATAAAAAACGATTAAAATATGGCCTTACCCATGTTTAAAATGACCTGTTGAAATGAAAAAACAAGTACTGATGGGAACAGACGAGCGGAGTCGATGTTTAACCGGCACGGAGAGCGCAGGAGAAATGCGCTGCCTGTGTGGACAGTCAAGTGCCTAGTATACTCGCAGGACTTCTGCGGCACTACGTGTCTGGTGTGTCCAGGCCGTTATGTTAACAATGCTACATGAAGCAGATGAATGACTTTTTCTCTGCAGTGTGAAAACGGCAGCCACTTAAACCACTGACTGTGCACTCCGCCGCCAAGTGGGCAGGGGTGGTAATTGCAACCAGTCAAATGACCGACGGCCTTCAGATTTTCCGGTCATTGTTGTAAAAAACCGGTCAATGACCGAGAATATCCGGTTAACGCGACCCCTGAGTCTAAGCCAATGGGAGTGTAGATTATTTGTAAAATGTATATTTCAATTTATTACAATGTAAAAAGGCCTACTTATTGAATGCAGCAACATAGGGCTACTTAATAAGTTACTGTTATTTAAAAACCATTTTTATTTGTGTCCTGTGTAGGGATGTCAGTTTTAGTTCATTTTGCTTTCGATAACCTGACATCCATTAACCGGTAACTAACCACTTGATTTAAAAAAAATTCAAAAAACACAAAATGATGTGAAGTACAAGATGCTTTACTTTTAGTCTGGTGCTCCATTGACTCAGTGAGCTTCAGTATTGCATTTCAAAGCACTATCCATTTAGAGGGAATTCCATGTCAACTTGCAGAGACATAGTGAGCAGATAAATTAACCTATAGACTGACAAGCATAAACGGTTATAAATATTCTCAGTGTTTAAGAGATTAATGGTGAACCGTTGACATCCCTAGTCCTGTGTTTTTAAGATCCAATTAGTAGGCTTACTGTTGCACATTTAACAAAATACTCAAAATAAGACCTAAGGCCCAGTCTCATTAAACATTTTTCTTACTTTTGATGAAGTGGACCTGGTTTGAAGTAAAAAGCAGGTCTGTTCATTGGTAAATGAGATGTAAAGTGGCATAGCTAGAGTTCTTGATTTGATGGGATGTCAAACTTAATACTGTGCCTGTGAGACCTGTGAACGTAGTGGTTCTATCATTAATACTGTCTAAGTGTTTGGAAGGTACTCTTGATTTTTCCTACATAGAGTATTACAAGGTGGCCACCTCTGTTAAATTTCATGCCACCTCCAGCTCTCAACAAAAGTCTTGCAGGTGTCTTCATGGAAAACACTTTTTTTCTAACAAGGGTTGCACTTTATGGATTTCTGTTATTTCTACTTACATTTGGCAGTATGCCAGTGTGGTGGCACCATCATAATCAGCACACTGCACTGGTAAATGCCTGCTTAAACTTTATCAGCAGAATTCTATTGTTTTGAAAGATATTTAGTATTTTTATATTTGTGGTCACATTCAAATTCTCAAACATAGTTTAACAATGTCACACGATGTGCTTCTTCAGTCCACAAAGAAGTATTACTAGGACCAGAGAAAATTGCAGATGAACATTAATATTCAGGAATTCACATTGTAAACAAAATGGACTATCCACGTAACAATTTGGCCTCAATTTAGCACATTGACCATACACTGTGCAGACAATCACCAGAGTCCAACCTCGTCTTCTTTATTTCTAATCGTTCTTAATGAACTTAACATCCCATCATGTTATTTTTCCAGCTTTGCAGTGAAACAGTGCAGACAACTTTAAAAGGTAATAATTATAGTTACTGTGGAGATGGCTGTTTATTTGACCAGCCAGAAACAGGGTGCCTTTATTTTTTAATATTTTAATGAAATATGCTTAAATATGATAATTTTCATTTTCTTCAATCATATAAATATTAGAACTCCTAAATTACCATGCCTTTTAAAAGTGTTTAAAGACAGGATACAGATGTGTGCACATTATGAGGACGGTTACCACCTCAGGAAACCACCAAGAACAACCCTGTATGGAGCAGTTGGTGGAACATTAAAAATTGTCCAAAATCATTATCATAAGGCAGCATCATGATATATTTTGTTCAAAATATAAACACATTTTGTTGTAGAGACAGAAATTTGTGGTTGTGACTGACTAGTTCTTTAAAGACGAGTTCTGTCCATGCTGACATTAGAAGTACTGATTGTGTAAAATTGGTACCGTGGGCAGCCTGTGCTTCTAAACGTGCTCCTGTGTTTACATTAGTGATTCTGCCTGTGCAGTGGGAGATTGTCCACTGATACCTGAAGATATGACAACTGGCCTGCTGTTATCTGTGCACCCCTGCTATCTCTCTTCCTGCTCAATGTGTTTCTTTTCCTTATCTGGTGCTTTTTCTGCTTCACTGAGTAACTTCAATTGATCGTTTTGCTAAGCACGTCAAGCTTGCCAGGCTAACATGGGGCATAGGTAGTTGACATTAATAACAATGGCAGACTAACCACTCTAAGTATAAAGAAATGAATCTTTGATGTCACACAGAAGTGAACAAAAGCAGGTGTTTCATTTCTAGCCGATAAGTTATGATTTTTCTGGCTAAAATCATGACTGTTGCTTGCAGATTTTATCAGCTGTAGCTAGCTAATTAACAAACTGAGTGGGTTCAGATGAAAACACCATCTGAATTTTTAATGTTTCTAGCTGAATGGGTTTTGAAATGATAAACGTGAAAGGGTCTAGGCACTAAATATGGTCTTGATACATAAAACAAGTAACCACATTTATAAAGGGAACAGAAGTGTCACTGTTTCAATAGATCCAAAGTAGCAGACCATGTAAAATTTGCACAGTTGATGTCAATTATATATTAATATACTAATAAGAAAATTATGAGCACCGCCTTCCGAGGATGCCATTTTAACATACTTCAGAATTGTTGCAATATGAATTTCCATTTAAATAAAACATTGTTAGCTAAGGCCCAAAATGTCCCACAGTCTATCTCACCCTCTAACAGGCTCTCTGTTCAGTATTTTAGTAGATGGGGTTTGTCCCCTCTGATGCCGCTTGTGTACTTCATGAGAGAGAGAGAGAGAGAGAGAAAGCAGTGGTGTATTTAACTCCGGCTAAATGTCATGGGATCCTTGCAGCGCTCTGAAGTATTGTATTGCATTATTATCAGGGATAGACGGGCTCAGCGCTGCTTCACAGGTTGATGTGTTTATCAGTAATGCAGGGTTAAATCTGAAGGATCAGTGCTTTGGTCGAGCTTGCCTTTTGTGGCTTTGGATTGGACAGTATGAAAAGAAGACTGATGTCATCATGGATTTGTGGTGTTAACATACACCTAGGAATATGACCCATGTTTGTGATGTGATGTTGTTGAGTGAAAGGTTCGTGGTCCATAAGCTCCATATATACAAGGAAGCAGTGTTTTATCTCTTCTGGAAGGTGTGATGTTACAGTGGAAGCTTGCTTATGATTGGGTTTGTTGTGTCTGACATGGATTACAGTGTCTGTTATGGAAGAGAATAGAGATTTAAGGGGCAGCCCAAAAGCTTGTCTACAATGCAGAATGAAAGGGTACAAAGAAACTGACGAATGTGAATTAAATAGAACCTGCATTATTATGAACATTTTACTCTTGGGGTTTATTTTTGTTGACTGCCCTTCTGTGTTGGGTTACCTTCCCATACTTACATAATATAATGAAGTAGTGCTAGAGAACAGCTGATGTGATGTGTTATGAATGGCAGTAATGTTGACTGTATTAGTCCTTGTAAAACATTAGGTTTCAAGCTCAACATTAAAAAAATGTTTATATAACTTTTACAAAGTTGACATGCAGGCATGTGTCTGCATGAAATTCTTATGTTATAATCATTGTGGTAGAAAATACCACGATAAAGGTATGATTACAATATTTGTTGAACATTCCTGAAATACTACAAATAACGAAAAAATAACGTAAAATTATAGGGCTGCATGATATAATCGGGCAATAGTGGAAAAAATAATATTGTTATTTAAAATTATAACCGATGAATAGAGCCAATAATTCAAAGCCAAATTGCTTTTCTCGACTTCACTGCCTCAACATTCACACCAATAATAAACACAAAGAAGAAAAAGAAGGGTGAGTGCAGCATGCTTATTAGAGAGCCAAACGTGACGTCGCCAGTGTGGACGTTTTTCACTTTTTTAGAGGAAGACTACATGATTGTGCTGGGGTCTTATCTCTTTCTGTTGCTGACGTTACACTGGTTAGATGCAGCACTTAAGGACCGTTCCTGGAGCTGCCGCCTTCCCAGGAAACGGTCAGTTCAATGTCTGCAAGGTTAGTTCGAGCTAACACAGCACCGTTGGCTAACATTCAACACCGAGCTGTTAAATGATCCCAACATACCACACTGACGCCAACTGAAATGGCTCCACTCTGTCGTTAAACTCGTTAATGACAATTAATAATTAATTAGAGGCTTAGAGAATCCCTCCATTTTCTAAATAGGCTTTTATTGTGAATAATTTGTAGGAACTTGTTGTGGAGGATTCGGTGACTTGTATGTTTGCGTACAGTACTTTAAATGGAGCTTCTGCCATCTGCTGGCGCTTTTTGGGTGACTACAACAACAACATTTCTGCTGGCACATGAACAGACACAGTGACTCAAATAATAGTAAAAGTAATAAAAATAGGACAAGAATAACCTGGTGACATCACACACGTGAAAGACGACCGGGGATAATTGGTGAGTACCATCGTGTAGTGTGTCATGTCTGTCGGCCAAGTCACGGCACGATTTTAGGACTCCACAATCGTGTAATATGACATAGTGACTTTCAGAACGGGCAGCAAAGTCATGTAGTGTGTCCCAGGCATAAATCCTCCTTTACCGTTTCTCCCTCTTGCATGTCGCTCATTTTCAGTGTGTGGTGTGACTGCAGCGTGTGCATGGGAGGGGGAGGGGCTGCTTAGTGCACAGAGAGGGAGAGACGGAGAGAGAGAGGTGAGCGAGCGTAGCTTCAAGCCTGCTTTTCTGAAGCAAAACAAAAGTTTACATGTTCTAAAAAAAGAGAAAACATTGCATGTCCTGCGATGTGACTATTGCACATGCGCACATTGCGATGGCGATGTTCAAACAATATATCGTGCAGCCCTAATGTTCGCCAGGTGATGTTGTTAAACCTATAATAACTGTCAGGTAATGTTGGCCGTGATGCTAACAGTTAGCCCTGTGTGTGTGTGTGTGTGTGTGTGTGTGTGTGTGTGTGTGTGTGTGTGTGTGTGTGTGTGTTTTTGTGTCTGCAGGCAGCCAGCGGTGNTGTGTGTGTGTGTGTGTGTGTGTGTGTGTGTGTGTGTGTGTGTGTGTGTGTGTGTGTGTGTGTGTGTGTGTTTTTGTGTCTGCAGGCAGCCAGCGGTGTGAGCTACTGTCTCGTGTTAAACAGAGAGGGACAGAGAGCTGAGCAAATCAATACACTGCGTGCAGCTCTATGATCAAGTCAGAGTTTACACATTGTAAGTTGTAAAAAAAGGAAAATCAAAATTTGGCAGTTCAGTGTTGATGTTGTTGCTGGTCATCACGAATAAGTCAATGGGTGGGAAAAAATCCTTTATTTTTGTAGTGAGGGCAGGGATGGAAATGAACTTTTTGTCCACCTGCCACTCAAGAGATTACCATTGTTTTTTGGGCTGGTAAAAAAGCAAATCTAGTAGCCAACTTGCATATTTTACCTGTGTGTGGCTGATGTTTAATTCCAACGCTGACTGAAGGATGCACTTACTTCAGTTACTTGTGTATGATGCGTTGACATGTCTAATTTGACAGATTATGTTCAAAGCATTTAATTTGAAATCTTTGGCAAAACGCTCTATAAAAGCCAAGTATGTTTGCAAAGTTTTTTTTGTACTTATAGAGAAAAAGATGATGGTCTTATTGAGTCAGAAGTATTTTTTGTTGTGTTAAAAATAGTGATGTCAGTTAGATTTGGTTACCACTTTTGCTCTGTACATGTTAGCTTTATAACCCTCAGGTGTGCATAAACTACAGGTTATGAACTTCTTTAAAAAAGAAAAAAAAAAAAATTAAATAAATTTCAAACAAACCATATTATGAATTCCTCTAAAATTTAGGGGTGCACAATATATATGTCTGACCGATAAATTATCGGCCGATAATGGGACATTTTTATAATTATGCATAATTCTGATAATTAATATTATAGCAGATAAATAGCGCTGATAGTACAAAGCCAGACTGCTTTCATTGACTTAACAAGGGCAGCATCTACACACCCTGACACAGTAGGTGGCGCTACATGTACCTTTTAAAGTTGGTTTGCGAGCTGCCAACAAACACAGAGAAGAAAAACAACATCAACTGCAGCAAGTGGTCGAGAGGGCAAAACACGTTGCAATATGGACGTCTTTCACAGTTCCAGGAAAAGAACAGGCCTGTGCCGAGGGTCTGATCCCCGATCGCCCAACACCCCACCATATCAGCAAACTTCCACTGTCAGACATACTCCAGAGTGTTAGCACGAGCTAATTAGCAGCAGCAGCTTACATCCAACATCGAGCTTTAATAAGGCTTGACTCTGTTGTTAAACTTATTAATAACCGCTAGCCATGTGATGATACAGTTAGCAATTATTTGTATCGTTACCTGGCAACCCAGTCTGGAGCATGTCTCTCTCTTTCTGGCAGTGTGTATGTGGGACACGGTTGCTTATCTGTCTGACTTGAGTGTTAATATGTGAGGTGAATCAACAGTGCATCGTTATTTTACCTTGTAGTTGATGGCTAGTCTTTCGTGGGACGGTGAGATGGATCCTGGGTGTGTTTATAAAAATTCAGCGTGAGGATATAAACATTTACTATCCCAGATGTAACGTGGACCTGCCAATGCACATCCGTTCATATGAGTCAGCTGTCTCTGTTAGTAGAGACCCCACACTGAAGTGTAGTTTATGCACTATACTGATACACCAGAGAATTACACAGTAACAGTGGGCTTCATAATTTCCCTCTCTCTTACCGTTACCGGGCGTTGACGGTAGGTTATTTGTTAATATCCCAGAAAATCTCCCTCTTTTCTACAGCCTAATGTTGGCAGGTATGGAAGAATCAGAACTGGTCTTTTTTTTGTTGTGTTAGCAATGGAATATTATATTATCCATGTTGTCGGTGAAGATTCTCAGTCATCCAGGTCATGGTAATTGTAAGTGCCATATCGTAGGCAACTGGACTTGAACTGCGCTTCTTGAAGATGTTTCGCCTCTCATCCAAGAAGCTTCTTCAGTTCTAAATGACTGGTACGAAGTTGCAGGCTATAATCCCTGTGTGGGTGGGAACCCTTGCAGAGTCTCTGCACACTAGGGCTACTCGATTATGAAAAAAATCACAATCACAATTATTTTGGTCAAAATTGAAATCACGATTATGCAAATGATTATGCGGCGCACGTGATGACTTATATTGTTTACATGACGGCATGTCATTTCTGTCTACATGGTCACGCATTTACAATTCTCTGCTCTCTCTATCGCACATGGCGGAGTTCGGCCCCGATGCGCGCACATACACAGACCAACCTCTCTCGCTCTCCCTCTGCCATTTTCGGCACGCTGTTTTTGAAATCTTCTGCAATCACCTGCCCCTCGCATTATTTGTAGTCACCTACTTGACTGGCTTGTGGAGTTAGGAGAGGAGAGGAGAGGAGGGGCGGTATTGCGCATGCGTGGCTTCCGTAGAAGGCAAAATAACATCTCCAGGCGTCCGTGCCCAAAAATCGCTTACCCTCGATTTCATTAATTTTGAAATCGTTTGACCTCAAAATCGTAATCGCGATCACCAGACGATTAATTGCACAGCCTTACTGCACAGACACACGCACACACACACACACACACACACACACACACTTAAAAGACCATAACAACAGGTTGGTTGTTAAAAGTTTAGGCCAGTTTACAGGGAATTAACTGCACTGGCTTTGTCTCTCTTTTTTAGGCATCCGTTCATGTTTTCATACATGATCTGATTTCTTGATGGTATTAATCAGTGCACGGCAAGTAATTAAGATGAAATGATTATTGTGCTGCATTCTGTTTCACAATGATGGTCTTATTTTGTCTTATGTTATAAATCCAGTGCACCCCTGACGTGTGCAGTGATGTGCTCAGTCTTGCCAACTTGGTGACTTCCTTGCTGGACTAAGCAACTTTTCAGACCCTCTGGTGATTCTATTTTATGTGGACTCCAGTACATAGAAAAAGAAAACAAAAAAATAAATAACAGTAAAAATAATAATTATATTAATAAAAATAACAACTAAGTCTGGAAGGGAAGAGAATAAAGTATGCTAACAAATAGTAACCTCATACAAATGAGGACATGTGTCCTGATACATTTCTCTGCAGGGTCACAGAGTCACAAAGCAAGTTCATAATTGTGCAGGCTTATATTTTGTTTTGATATTAGTCCAAAACCGGTCCCACGGGGTTACTCCGTTCTCCTGATCGCCATTTATTCTACTGAGCATACATTCATAAGATGCTATTTCCACCATTGCATGAACCCATTCTCTCAGTTCTGGAGCCTTTGTTGTCTCCCAGTGTCTCACGATAACTCGAAAGACAGTTATTAGACCCTCCATCATAACAGAAAATGTACACTTGGATACATTTGGTATTTGCGACTGATCCCCCAGTAAACACAGCTTTGGACTTTTGGTGATTTTATTTCTAAGTATAATCTGCTGCCACCACGACCATGGCAGGTGTAGCCCATTGAGCTCTCATTATGCTATGAGGTGGAGCCCTCAGGATGCCTGCTTACATTTCATTTATGAAGGCATCACCTGAACATGTCGATTAGCAGAACAGAACTGTGAGTGGAACACAGTGTTCAGGCAGCCTCACACTGCAGATTCACACTGTGCCTAGGTAATCACTAATGGTATTTTGTGTGAATTGCTCTGGATATCTGACCATGCTTGCATGTGTTGTACATGGTAGAGAATACAGAATTAAGCATATTGTCAAAGTGCTTGAGCCCTGCAACAGTGTGCCTTCTTGTGTGCATTTTAGTCAGTTTGTTTTGCCTGCCCTGTGTAAACCAGGCAAAGCTGCAGTTCAGGAATTATCAACAGGTCAGAGTGTTATGCTGGAGAATTACATTACATCACTGTTTTATTTCTTTTTATTACAATATGCCAGTATTTGAGTGCCTTAACTGAACAGTAAGAATTATGTCCAGTAAGCCGCCTACAGTTGAACTACATTAAAGGTTGAGTCAAATCCACAGTTGCATAATGTTTCCAGAGTCAAGGAATAATTATCATAACTAATCTTGATCTCAATATTGACGAATAAAATTGTGATTATGATTTTTGCCATAGTCAAGCAGCCCTAGTATTAATGGACTGGAAGTCTCTTAGTTACACTGGGATCTAACAAGCCACTGTCACTGTCATGGCCTGCCCCTCTGCACACCATTTCCACCCTAGAAGAATGTGTTAATTGTCTTTGCTGTCCTTCACTAATCTGGTAATACAGACTGGATACTTCCGTAAAGCTGAAATGAAACCATCAACATGGGCAAAGCTGACACTGACATGAAGACATAATGCCGGGTTCACAATGGATGCAGAAGTGCCATGAAGGGAGTGCTGCCCCCATGCTTTTGGCGCCCATGTTAAGCCCATGTTGGGCCCATGTTGGGCCCATGTTGGGCCCATGTTGGGCTGTACACATTGGATGCTGGGCAATGCTGAGTGCCCAGGCAGACTCGCAACGTGCAGCGATAGTGTCGGTGTCTGGTCTACTTTTTCCATGTGCCGTGAGCAAATCTTGCAACAAAGCACCTTGATAATGCATTGTAAATGACATAAAGTGTATATTTAAATATAATATAAATGATCTGACTATGATAAATAATAGAATATGCATCCAGTGCTTCCATGTATTTGTCAGTTGTGTCTAAACAGAGAGTCAGAGACGAGCTGAGCCCCTGAGCCACACACACCCACACACGCAATCACACACACACACACACACACACACACACACACACGCACACGCAATCAGAGACACACAGACAGACACAGACACAGACACACACACACACACACGTGATTTAAACAGAGCAGAGAGCAGAATTGCTTGCTGCTCAGCGCAGAGAAATGGCGCTTGTGTGAACAGCCAGGCAGCTGCTGATGGACAATTGCGTGACAATGAAGAGATCAGGTTGCTTCCGCGTCCAGTGTAAACCCAGTGTAAGAACATAACGTGTACAATCTTGAGACGACAAGTTTCCTCTTTCTGATATTAGGGGTTCCCACACATTCATTTGTTTGTGGCAGGCTGCCACGAATAAAACATCTGCCACCACGTTTTGATTTTCTATTTTTGGAATTCTATGTTTTCCGTTTTCTGAAATGGATATACTGTTAGGTTATGATTTGCTCTGCAGATGGAGCAGTGAAAGCGAAACTTAACCGTTCGTTGTGGGGGTCTGACTTTTGCTTTCATTCACCAACTGCTGCTCATGTCATTCATGACTCCAATTGACTCAAACTCCACAAACTGCTGCCAAGGAAAAAAAACGTTCCATCTGTGCTGCGTTCACAGACCTGCAGAAACCTCAGAATTAAAAAAACACAAAAAAACACAAAAGGAACAAGAAACAGAAACCCATTCTTATGATAATAGAAGATGATAGTTGAAGGTGAGAGTGACGTTCACATAATATCGTAAACAAGCCTAGTTGGCCCTATGAGCTAATACATGCTAATTTAGTCAACAACCGATTGAAAATCTGCAACAGCATTTTTTGTTGACACTAAATATCAAATGAAAGCCAGAGACTGCAACGACTTCAGTTGCTATGACCTAGAAATTCACCACTTATAAGCAAAAGGCAGAGGATAATGTTACCACCGAGTCTGACCGGGCAAAGCCTCTCTTCCACAGGGCAGCTGCCATCCTCTCACTGCCTGCACTGCAGAGCAGCTTGCAAGTGAGGAGCGCTCACTCTGCAGCTAGGAGGCCAAAATGTACCTAGAAGTACACTACACACTGAATGACAAAAATACACACACACAAAAAACTGCTTGACCTGAAGAATCTCAGTCAACTCAGGGGTCCCCACTGATGATCCGAATCTTAAATTGCATCTTACTTGCAAAATTGCTTGACAACACGGTGCAGTTCCTGAGGGCCTGGCCACAGCAGCTACAGTGTGACAGTGTTGTGGTTGTTCTGCCTCTGTTTGACCAGTAGAAATACACAGCCAGATGGAATGTAGCTGTATAAATACCTTACCTTACCATTTGTGAATTGAGTTAGTTCATCAATTTGAATTCATGCTTGTGAATATTGACTCCTTCAGCAAGGAATTTGCTGTGTGTTTCACAGTTTTGGATAGGCTGATCTCTGGGGCCAGTGTCTGGGATTATCAAGGCATTTTTTTTTTTTATTGATCTGTATTGGCTAAGGTTGTGAAGTATACAGCTGAAACTGTTTCTGATCCTTTCTGTAGTGTAAATCGTTGTGCTCTGGGTATGACCGCTTAAAGGAAAAAAAAAAAAAAAAAAAAAATCAGTTCCTGACAGATTTCGGGCTTGTGCTCAATGCTAACTTGTTACACAGACACCAACCACCTACCTGCACCCCCCTGTCTGATAAACAAACTGGCTAAAAATCTGACTTGATATACTGAAATGGCTCCAATGCTAATACTTGAGCTACAATACAATGAGCTGTGCTAAATAAAAAGAATTCTGGCTGGTTTTCCAGTACTCTAATCCTAATCAATAAGTCAAAGTAAACTGCACCAAGCTAGGTTGTCTTGTCTGTTAACTTAGTTGAAGTAGTGTTTTTTTTCTGGAAAAATCACCTTTGGAGCTCTCTCAAATCTACCCACTTGGTTATAGAGTGCAATCTGAAAGAACTGCAGAGCATCAGCGTTTCTCTTTGAACTTCTATCTAGCAGCAGCATCAGCAGTAGGGTTAGTGGATAGGTTGTTTAGATTAGCTTATATTAAAGGTGCGATGTTTGACATTCAGAACATTTATGTAGCAGCAAACAGCTAGTTGATATGTAAAGATATGGTTCAGTAATGGCACCCTGAGCACAGAATGAAGTCAAGTTGGTGAATACGAGTCAGTCCCTTCAGCTTTTTTGGGGAATGTTGCGGCCTGAAATGCCTGATTTCACTGCAGGTTTTGTAAGAAACTGTAAAGTGTGCATGTTTTAAGGCTTTTTTTTGGCAATGAAATTGCAGTTAAAGTTGCAAATATAGTTTAAATTTTTGTGTATACTTCATTAATAATGCACTGTTCTGAGTTTGTGATTTCGAGTACGATAATGTTAGCAGTGACCATGCATCTTTAATCTGATGAAATGATCTTTCGGTGCTTGCAGTAGATCTGGATGCAACAGCCTCTGTCTTTGTGATTTGTTGAAAATGCCTTTCTGTAGGTGTTTTTTGTCTTTAAAAAAGGAATTGCCTTGCGTGGTCATTTGCAGTAATTTTTGTGTGGATATGAGACGTTTGTGTCATACATGTCTGCATCTTCACAACTAGAGACGAGGTGATTGTGTGGTGATGATATGCGGGGGTCCTGAATTTGCGTTTCCTAAGATAGCGAAAGCAGCTACCCTGACATTCTTACCCTAACCACTGACCAGTCTCATCCTCTTGCCTAAGCCTAAGCAACCAAACCGATGAAGGCAATGAGTATTAGCCAATCAGAGGCAGAGTAGGATGGGTAATCCACTTGCTATCCTAGGAAATGCATATTTGCATGGAGGACTGCCATGATTGGTGAAACTCACAGTTAACTATAATGATTGGTCAAATTTGTGGAAAAATTGCGGTGACTGGACAAAATTGCAGGGTTGTGTTTAATTCATGGGGATTGGATCAATTTGCGTTGTTTCATTCACAACATTGCCACATCCTAGAGGGGTGGGTTAGTACCTACCTTCATCTTTCACTGGTAAGCTAATCGTTACTGCACTGCCCTCGTATGGAGGTTAGTGCTGAAGCGCAGCGCCCACCCTCAGCTACTCCCTATTGGTGCTGCTGTATATGAGAGTATGCTGGTGTTCATCTTTCCCTGTTAAAATGGTAACTGATGGAGGCAGGAATAAAAACGCACAGGTGTTTAATGTTTCATTTTCGATCAAAGAGATAACAGACTGCTTACAAACCACATTCCTGTCATGCCAGGGCCATGTCCTCCAACACGCCCTCAGCAACCTTCAACACTGTGTGTTTTTCTGGCCACACCCAACTTCTGCTTTCTCTGTGGTAACATTATCACTGCTTGTGCTCTGCAGCCTCTGCCAGAGCCTCTCCAACGCTGTAGAGAAAGGCAGCAGAGAGAGGAGGGAGAGAAAGACAGAAGAATGAAGGGAAAGGATGACTAAAAGGAAAGAGGCACAGAAGGAATCAAGGTCAGGGAAAAAAAAAGGGAAGGAAGCAGTGAGCCAAGAGAAGGAGCCAGGAAATGTTCAGTGATTTCCAGTGCACTTCTTAGTATTATGCAATCCAACAACGCTCTAACACCACCTCAGTCTGCAGCCATGATAATTACCACAGAATTGAGTCACAGTATCACCAAAAATGGAACATTATAGGCTTCACAATGGTAGTGTTGATTGCAGGGTTTTGCAGTGCTTTGCTTTATATCTCACTGGTGTTCAGGCCATGTGCTGTAAACACAGGCAGTGAACATGCTGTCATGGTGTGTTGTGTCTCCCTCTGTCCTCACACTGAAGAGGTGAACCATTGTTCGGATTTCTGAATGAGTGTCAGTCACATAGTTAGACCATTCAGTCCTCATGTACTGCTGGCTGACACTTTACGGCATTAGTCAGGGATTATTACATTTTGATGATTTTAACCAGTGTAGATACAGACGGTGAAAATATCTCTCAGCCCTTAATAAGTGACAAATGCACTGAAATCTGCTTTAAAGGTGTCTGACTGAATAACAGTTATGTTTATATACAATTAGGGCTGCAAGTAACAATTATTTTCATTGTCGACTAATCTGTCGATTATTTCTTCGATTAGTCGAATTAATCATTTTATCGAAAAATGTGTTAAAATGTTGAAAAATGTCGGTCTGTCTCTCCCAAACCCCAAAATTACGTCATCTAATGTCTTGTTTCGTACTCACACCAGAGGGTTTTAGTTCACCATCATGGGAGTCTGTGTAAAGCTGCCAATATTTAAACGTAAGAAGCTGCAATAACAGTATTTTGGAGTACTTTTATAGTACTTTTCTATAAAAAATGACTCAGTTGACTACTAAAATAGTCACAGATTATTTTGATAGTCGATTAGTCATCAATTAGTCGACTAATCGTTGCAGCCCTATATACAATGTGTCTCACCATAAAGGATTGTGTGTGACACTGAGGCCTAACAAACATGCATTCCCTTCCTCAATGCAAAGCTTGTTGTTTGAGTTTCTAACCAGCATTGTTTACGTCTGTTTGCTCGCTTCTCCTCTGCCCTTTGCTGCAGTATTGTCAAGCTTATTGACACATTACCACCAAGAACAATCTCTTTCCTAATTTAAAATAAACACGCAGTATTCATATTTATGTTATATACGCTCTGTAAAATGACAAATAATTCAAGTTCAAAATGTGTTTATCAGGGATGCATGTTATTGGATTTTTTTTGCCAGTGTCTGATATGCTGATATATATAACAACTCATTTCACCTATAACCGATACAGATATCGGTATATCTACTTTTTCCCCACCTAATTTTAGTTATCATCAAATCTCTTCTATAGTGGAGTAATATCATATTATGCATGCATACTCTTATTGTGATGGCCCACCAGCAGATGGAGACATGAAATACAATACTTTTCAGTGTGTATAATATTCGTTCATTGTTCAAAATAAGAAAAAGCATGTTGGCCGATTCTGATAGTTAGTTTTAAAGCCAATATTGTAATTGGCTGTAAATATTAGCATGTCGCAGTACTATAGCCAATATTATCATGCATCCCTGTGGTAACTACTATAAATAAACCTTCCAGTTGCCTTTGGACTTTTGTGGAAAAATAGTTTGTGTTGAATATTCTCTTTACAGGTAGAGCTGCAGCGATTTTTCAACTAATCGAGTAATGTCAACTGCTTAATTAATCGCCAAATTTGTTTGATTATTGATTGATGGATTTGAGTCATTTTTTTTAAGAAATTTAAAAAAATTAAATTTCTCTAAGGCCAGCTCCTTAAATGTAAATATTTTCTGGTTTCTTTACTCCTCTGTGACAGTAAACTGAACGTTTTTGAGAACAAAACAAGATATTTTAGGACGTCATTAAGATCTTTAAAAAAACACTGATTGACATTTTTTCACCATTTTCTGAAATTTTATAGACCAAACAACTTATTGATCAATTGAGAAAATAATCAAGAGGTTAACCAACAATGAAGAGAGGCACTAGTTGCAGCCCTGTTTACAGGTCTTGTACAGTTCTTTAGCATAGAAACACTGTAAAACTTGGGTTGTGTTTTGGTGTGATGTGACCTTTGACTTTCTATGCAACAGTACTGCCCATTTCCAAAGCGCTTTCCAAAATACTTTGGTTGCCTTTCATCTAATCTACTCAGAAAGCCTCTAACTGAGTGTCCCACCCTTGTTGCTGCAGGTTCTGAGCCCATGGTACAAGGCCCTGACTGAACATACTGGTGGCGAAACAGACTTACTACTGTGGTGAGTGATCTATCTGTAAAATGTTTCTACCTGCCCATTCACGCCATAGGTCATGCAGGATTAGTCTTCTGATCTTAGACATGAAAATGTGAACTATCTTTAACTCTCAAGGCAGATTTGATTTTGACGTTTGTCCTTTCACAATAATAGCTTTTGAATAACCTGTTATTAGTTCTGGTGCTGGTTCATGTTACTTGATGTTTGTTACTAAAGTTTGTTGTTCATATTCAGGAAAATGAACCTCATCCTTTTAAAAAAAATCTTATACCCTTGATGATGATCCCTCTAAATCTATCTCTTAGGTTACATTTGCATATTTAATTTATTATTTGTTTGTTTATTTTTTTTGTAAGTGTCGTCCTTGTCACGTTCTTTGAGTTACTGGGCAGTTGCTAGCTTACAAATTATAGGATACCTATTGGCCTATATCATGTATAGATCAATAAAAACACCTACACAAAGAAGATTTTGTACTGCAGTCAGTAGTGTAGCAGATATGAGATCATGTTGCAGAATTCTAATACAATACACCCGGGTGAGTCACAGGACCATGAACATCTCGACAATCTAATGCAGTTCAGGACTGGTGCTGTACCAAGATCAAAAGTGAAAAGAAATGTGTTGACTGAGGGCTTTTTCAAGCTTATAGTTGGAATGCTGCTCCATAATTGGTGGATGAGTTGGTAAAGTTTTTTTCCTTTTAGTTCAGTTCAAACCCCAATTAATTCTAAGGCTAGCTGCTAAGAAATGGTTGATTTCATCTCCCTGTATGTAAAGCGCACCTGGCTGAACGTCTTTTCCCACTTTGGAAGAAATAAAAAACAAAACGTAAATATGGTGTATTTTTTGGACTATTTTCAGCATTCAGACCTTTCACACCAAGGCTGACATAAATATATTCCGTGCATTTTTCCGATAGTTACATTTTTGCATCATCACACAGTCATGTATTCACCATTGTTTTTACTATAACGAACCCACACTCAACTCTACACACAGGAGACTTGATCGTATCAGTTAATAATAGTCAGCTTATAATACTGGAGCTCTCTAGGAAAGACTATAACGTCACATGCCTCAAATGTTGGTAACAATAATAATAAAAATAATGATGATGATATTTGATGTAACGCTACCACTTGTCTTAAATGGTCAGGTGTTATATTACACCTTTCACAATGACTGATGTCCACAGATTAACGTCAGCTAATGCTGACACATGGAAATGGATGCTGTTCATATATTACATTAAAGTATGTTTTGCCCTCTTTTGTGGACTACTTACCATCACAAGCATGTCCAGCTGCTACACTTCCCCAGCTGTGCCTGTTCTGTTTGTAGTCTTTATAATTTTTTTTTTGTCAAAGAGTACACTATATTGTGAGATCAATGAGATCAATATCCATATTGTTTGACGGTATTAAGAGAATTATATAATTGACATCCAAGAGATCCAGTCAGTGTTGATCAGATCGATGGATTAGAGGAGCAGCTGTTTGGGAGTAAAAGCAAACTTTTAGACCCAGCACAATGAATGGTTATGTTTCATTTTCACTGTGCCTGGCATTCTGCTGCTCTGTGCCAGGGTGCACGCTGCGAGAATGTGGAGCAATGAATAACTTAACGGTATACACTGATCAGCCAAAAAATTAGAACCACTGTCTGGTGAAGTGAGTAACATTGATGATCTTGTTACAATGCAATGTTCTTCTGGGGAGCTTTTGGTCCAGAAATTCATGGGGATGTAACTTGATGCGCTCCACCTACCCAAACACCTGTGCAGATGAAGTATCTCTCCTCATGGCAGCAGCACTACCCGATGGCAATGCCCATCTCAGCAGGAAAACGCACCATGCTACCCTGCAGACACTGCTCAGGAATGGCCCGAAAAATGTAAGAAAGAGCTAAAGGCATTGACCTGGCCTCCAAATTCCCCAGATTCAAGTGAGATCGAGCATCCATGGGGCATGCTGGTACCTCAGAGGTACCCCCAATCCACAGTGGAGCCTCCCTGGAGCAGACTTGTCTCCGACATGTCAAGGCATGGACACAGGAACTCTGGAGGGTGTCCTGTGGTGTGTGGCACAAGGGGCTTTGGCTTCAGATCATTCGAGTCCTGTCAAATGTGAGGTGGGGTACCAGTAATTCTTAAGATGCTTGATCACATTGGAGTGAGGGAGATTTGGAGGCCAGATTGACACCTTGAGCTCTTTGTCACGTTCCCCAGGCAATTCCTGAGCAGTTTTGTGGTGTGGCATGGCATATTTTTCTGCTGGGGGAGGCACTGACACTGGGGAGTAACGTTGCCGTGAGGGTGGGTTACTTGGCCCACGGCGGTGTTTGGGTGGGTGGAGGGCGTCAAGTGACATCCACATGAATACCATGACCAAAGGTCTCCCAGCAGAACATTGTATTGTACATAATGATCAATGTTACTCACTTCACCCACCGCTGGTTTTAATATTTTGGCTGATCGGTGTATATTTCAACAGCACTCCTAATGAACAGTGGTGCTTCAAAAATACAAAATCAAAACGTGGTGGCAGATGTTTTAATCTTGGCAGACCGCCACAAGTAAATGAATGTGTGGGAAACTCTGCAGCTGTGGGAAAAAATAAGTTCTTCGGAAAATGAAAGTTTTGGATTTAGTGTGGATAGGCTCATAGTTATCTTTGTTTGGTGTGAAAAGGTCTTTAGGCAGTTGTTTAACTTAAATTCGCAGAGTATGCCATGTAGCTGGGTCAGATCAAGGTTGGAGTCTACAATACACAAGTGGCGTTGTTGGTGCCAGTGCTTCCCCGCATTCGGACATTTCCCATAAACCCTTTCCCATAAACCCTGCTGCTTCCTGTATCCCCTCTTCTCCCCGGTGTCTTATTTTACTGATGAGAACAAACATGTTGGAAGTGAGTTTATTTTTGCTCTGGTAACCATCTGTGATTTGAAAGCTTTAGTTTGATTTCCATTTGAAGAACAGCACACTCTTCCTGTTTTGAACTGTTAAAGAATCCAGCAGATTTCCTGTGAACTCTACCCAGCAGTGCACAATGTACAATACAAGACAGGACCCATAGAAGCTATCAGTCTCCATGGTGATGGTCATGTTTATTACGCTTGGATAGCCAAGGACTTTCTGCCTGGCTTGGTGACATTGTTCATTTGGTTCTCTGCTTGAACCAAGATGCTTTGCTGTGACAGCTATGCTACTGCTCCCACCCATTTTGGCAGCTCGCTGTGTTAATGTCAGGTCAGCCTTATTGGAAGGCTTTGTTTTCCTCTCTGCAGAGCCCTCAGCTCTGCTTGTTTATCTCATTCATGATGCTGTAACTCAGCACTGTAGTTCTTAGTCATCCAGTGTGTTGTTTACATCAGTAGATTATAAGCACTGGTGCATGGTTCTCATTTTCATAACAGTCAGCACAAGAAACCAAGAATCACGACATTTTTGCATATAGCACAGGAACAAGTTTTCTATTGTGATGTTAATGTGTAACAGATTGATCACGTTGTTCAGGGAAAAGGAACATGTGATGTCAGAGGAGCATATAGGTCTCAACTGCCTGTGTTACTGTGTGATTTTATCCTTGAGTGTTTTGTGTGTTTTTGTTCTGAGGATGGCATGGAGCTCAGCTTGCTCTGGTGTTTTGGAGTAGCTCTGTACTGACTTTGAATCAGAGCTTTGTAGGCCAGGAGTTAAGGACAACCAACACAACAGTTTGTATGTACCCTAAAGAAACCTTTGACTTTCCCAACTTTGTATTTAATTTCACACTGATTTGCTCTATTGTTTCACACATGCAAAATGTTTTTCAAACCATAGGAGCAAGACAAAATGACATGACTGACACCATTACAGAGTCTTGCCTTTCCTACTGGTTGAAGGGGAAATTTGGCAAGGTGTCACATTTCTAGTGAATTGCCAAGAGTCTTTAGAAAACATGGCTTCTGATTTAAGGATGTGTTTTGTTTTCTTTATTCATGCAGTTGTGTCGAAAAGAGAGAAGAAAGAAGTCTTTGTTTTGAAATGATTCAGCCCACAGTATTGATTCAGTGGGGCAGTTTGCCTAGAAATTAGCTTGTATGCTAGGCCTCCTTCAGAGTGTGCCCCCATTCTAAAAAGTACACCACAGATATTTCAGACACTTCTCCAGTGGGTCCTCAAGGAAGCCATAAATTTCACACCTCTTGCAAAGTGTTTGTCCCTGGTTAACCCTGGTGTGCAAAAGCCTCTTATGTCCCATAGAAGGTATAGTTTGATATATACAGGCCTGGGCAATAGAGCATGAGTTTACATTTGCCACTGCCCTTTTTTCATTTGTCTCTGGCAGAGATACTTCTTCAGTTATACTTCTTGGAGCTTAGTAAGAGCTGTGCAATAAGACTCTCTGGTTACCACAAAAATATGCCACAAAAGTGATGGTCAGGCTCTTGAATGAATTACACTTCATTTCAAATACTTACAGTCACAGTCAAATTTTAATTTATTTGACAGCCGCATTTCTTTCAGACAGTTACAGGATTTGATGTGTTTTTGGGTAAACTGCGTGAATTATTGTCCTGTAAGCGACTTACTTCAGAGAGCTTTTTCCCCTCTTCAATAATGAATTGATGTACAATCCTGAGGACAAAGTGTCAGCTGGGAGAAAATGGCAGAGCACCAAGAAAATAGAAAGAAGCTAGGAGGGCTATCCTCACTATCCAGGGCTAGCATGTTTCCAGCCTGCTAGCATATTAGCGTTTTTTTTTTTTTTTTTTGCAGCTACATTGGTTTACTTACTAACTCTGTGAGTAGTCACTACATCCACTTCTAGCACTAGGGCTGTAACTGGTTTAGGATTACGTCAGTCCAATCAAATTTTGCTGTTCAATACAAATGACGATTATTTTCTCTCCATATGAAGTTTTGAAGTTTGAACGGGCTGAGCAGGATGTTCAGTGTGTCAGTGACATTTACGTAATATAGTAAATAAGTTAACTATTTAAAGATGGATCAGAAATGTGCAACAACATTTTTTGCTGACACTAGGTATCAAACAAAAGCTAGAGACTGGCTCATATTAAGTTGCTGTGAGTTGTAAATTCATCACCTCCTAGCAGAAGAGAGGAGATAATGTTGTCTTGGTGCATTATGGTACGAAGACTGCTCAACTTGAAGCAATCTCAGTTGACTGAGGGGTCTCTGATGATTCAAATATCCAGCTTTTTGAAGGGGCAGTCCCATCTAGCACCCCCATATTTCATGAAGATATGTGGATAAATTTCACAGTGCTACTATATGGTGTCAGTTGACCTTTAAACTAATGTTTTCATTCTAGATGCATGATACATGAAATATATCGTACATAGAGCACAACTAATTTACTATTCATTCTTTATGTAGTTGCATTTTAGTTTGTTTTCTTTGATTTTGGTCCTCCTGTTCTTTTCAAAGGAAGTATTTTCTAAACATGACATGGATGAGCTTTATCATGGGATAGTACATTTCTAAGATTAACAGACAACAGAGTGCAGCAGAGATGGGTCCTAAACCTGGAAATGAGTTAGCATTTCTTTTAGTCTTGAAATCAGTTGGTTTAGAAATGTTTTGTTTTTTTGGTTAGATATCTAAAATAAAGTCTACCTAAAGTAAATGTCAAATACTCCAGTTGTGAACTTGAAGCTTTTACATGTCTTGAGCCCTGTATACACTGTGCGATTTTGGGCTGTCCCAGATGAGAGATGATCATCATGAAAGAAACGTGGCAATGTATTTGGTCCTGGCTCTAAAACAGTGGTCCTATGTTGCACAGTAACAGAGGTTCAAAGATGGCAGATATCAGGGAGCAGTCCCATTAGCTTTTTGTCGAGGGAACCAGAGTGACGTTACCATGTGGTTTGGACTAAAAAAACGTCATCCCTGCAGCAATATAAGAAGCTATAGGAGTCAATTATATGTGCAACTCAATCGGCTGTTAAAAAATAACAATGAAGTGTATCACTTTGATAGCAGGGAAGAATTTGACTGACAGTGAGCTGTAATGATGACAAAAGCTTAGAAAATAAGTTGAAGTTGAAAATGAGTTTTTTTCATGCAGTTTATATCAAGAGACTGAAGCTTCAATTGCTCTCTTCATGCATAACTCCCACCCAACCTCCGAGCTCCTTTGTAAATGAATAACTAACAAATTATCCACTTAACTGAGCTTACACATGACCCACACATTTGCTTTTATGCTTAAACTAAGCCACATTTGTTTTTCCTTGTATTAAAGTTGTGTTGTGGGCTGGCAAGTCATTCTAAGTTTCCACAGGTAATGAAGTTTACCACATCTTATTTTAACCCAAGACTCCAGTCACACTCACACCTACCTGTGGTCACCTAATACCCCCAGCTGTCAATAAATTGGCTCATCCTGTTTGTCTGTCGCGCTACCTCCGCTTCCTCAGTCTGTTACTAGAAATAGACGCGTGCCAGGTTCTTAGGTAAGGGTCTGTGGATTAACAGCTTACTACAATAAAACCACTCAAAACAACTGAAACAAGGTGTTAATCTGGGTTATTGGCACAGTGTAAAGACTCTACAAACTCCTTACAGAATGAATTCATTAGCATTTGTTAAGTTTGATTAAATGTTGCACTTAAAGATCAATCAAAAATCACCCAAATATATGGAGTTTAACATATTAAAATGAGTGTCAGGATGTATAATGACATTGTTCTTGGGCAGCTGATGCTTTAATGATTTATGTCATGATCATTTTTACCATTATGCTGCAGTTAATATTTTTCTGATGCTGCTGACTTATAGTGGTGATTTAAACCTTGCTGTAACTTCAGCTGTAGCTTCTAGTTCTGTAGTTTCTGATTGTAATTCTGTAGTTGTTTAAGGTCTTTTGTCATTTCAGTGATCGGAGTGTTTGTAGAAACACATCTCACCCTTGATGTTAACTAGTGTACCCCTGGCCCATGATGGTTTACTTTGTTGTGTTTGTCCACTTGCGTCTGTTGTGGTCAGTGTGGTATCCAGTCCCACTATGTGCAAAACAAGCCGTAACTATGACTTGTTCCTGATATGTGTGACAGACTTTACCTTCTAAAGAGATCTTTAAGTGATTGGGATTCTGACAGCGGCAAGGTCTTCTAATCCGAGCCAGCACGGCAACTCGCAGTGAGATAACCACTGTTGAATTGGTGGCCCTCACTGACCTGCTGCATTCAGATGGACACGAGCTGCCTAGAGCAGGTTTAGCTGCCCATCAAGTGAGGCTAGCTGGCAAGGCCTACATGCTACCATCTGTCACCGACAGACAGCTAGCCTCGCTGACCTCGCATAGGCCATGTGAGGCAGAGCTAGGCTTGCCAATGCAATCTGTCACTCCAACAGACCAGTAACCCTGGAGAGGGGGAGGGGAGAGCTGTGTGCAGATTGGAGTTCATTTCTGTTGTCATTGCACCTTACACCACTGCGCAGTGGAACTTGAGTGGGGTTTGCAGCGCTGTCAATCTGTAACTTGAAATGTTTTCATATTGATTTATGTATGAGTTTTGATTGCTGAAAAATCTATATTTTCACAACTTTTTATGTCAAGTGCTAGCTAAGAACCTGATTCTTAAAGAGCTAACCTGCTATTACTCTTTGGTCTTCTGCAACACCAACAATAGTACAAAGTGAGCAGAGACACATCGAGCAAACCTCTGGGCATCTTTCTAACTCCACACCTTTTAAGTTTTTTCATTTTCAAACTTAAAGTCTTCACCCTCAACTAGGCTTGCTGCGGCAGTTGGTGTTACACATTGTTTGTGCATTCAATGATTGCCCAATCCCCTCATTACTGTTTTTCCTTTTTTATGCCTCTGTGCTGGTGAGGCTATCGGTCCATCTGTCTGTCCGATCCATTCTCGTGAAAGTGATATCTCAGAAACACCTGAAGCGAGTTTATTCAAATTTGGTGCAAACATCCCCTTTGACTTAAGGATGTGGTTACATCGCTATAGCCTCCTACAGACTGTGCAATTTTAGCGGTCTGATAAGTTAAGTGCAAGCTACACTGTGTGACATGGATGGAATTATTTATTTATTTATTTAGCCTTTATTTATCCAGGAAATGTCCCATTGAGATACAAGATCTCTTCTTCCAGGGAGTCCTGGCCAGGACAGCACACATAAGTTCCATACATAAAACAGTAGGACAACACACATAAGTTCCATACATAAAACAGTAGGACAACACACATAAGTTTCATACATAAAACAATAAAACATACATATACGATGAATAAACTTGGGTACGGCATCAAGTTTGATGTATGCAGACTGTATGCTGACAGCACCTACTGAATGACTACAATGTACGATGCAATAGCTTCCCATACAGAGTGTGCAAGGATGCTGCACAGGTTATTACTTCTCCAACTGTGACGCACAATATAGAGGGTGGGCTCTCTATACTGCGGTGTGTCTGTGTGTGTGTTTGCTGTTTGTTTATTTCCATGCTTCGTTCTTCTTTACGCGATCATAGTAAGAGCTGGAGGACACATCATACAGGCAAGGCTTCTGCTACCACAACTCCACAAGGTTTTCTCTTGGCTGGAATCCCACACATTCCTTTTACCACATTTTGCCTCCATGGCAAGCTGCTATCTGTCTGTTTGTTTGGGTTTAGCGCCAGTGCGTCATTTCATGCTGCATTGCTATTGGTTGGTTTGTAGACGTAGGTTGTTATAGCAGTCACACAGTAAGATGGCCATCCTAAATTTCTGACACTGTAAGAATTTGATCCCAAGCTGTCTTTGATTGCAATACCATGACAACGGCCATCCTTGAACCTCTCTCATTGTGCAACATAGGACCACCACTTAAGAGCCACGACCAAGGATATCACCACATTTCCCCTGTCAGCAGTCTGTTGCCTGCAGCTGTTTATCTAACGGCGCACCATGGCTGCTCCTGACTGTTCCATTGCTCCCTGCAGTAATTCAAACCGATTCGTGTCAACTAATACTGAAAATGACAGTTGCCTTGTTTTGTAGACAAATTTTTGGTGAATGAATTTTAGTGCTAATTTCACTGACCAAAACATTGCTTTTCCTGTGACTACTTTACAATAAAAGCAAACGCATGATTCACCAGTAATACTCTTTTAACAGTAGGAAATGTTTGGTTTGCAGTAGTAACTTAAAGCAGCGCTCTGCAGATACTGAGAATTACTGATCTGATCTTTTCTGGTAAAATGTCCGGTGCAATCAGTAACACCGGTGTTGTTATGACTTCGACCAATGAGACAATTTCCTCACTGAGTCACTCCTAGCCTCAAGTAATGCTGACTCATGTGACATCACTTGAGGCAATTTATCAGTTTTTGCAGTTTTCTCTGGAGACACAAGATGCTTTCCAACGATTTTTGCACATGTCCAATAGGACTCTGAAGACCTGTAAACAGACTAAATGAGTAAAAGCAGTGGATGGTCCTCTCTAACATTAACATCAACATTAACAAGCATGCTACCTTTTGAATGAATAACAAAGCAAGGTAAGTTTAAGCTCAGGTATATTTTTGTAGTACAGCTCCATGTTTTGCACATTTGCAGTTCTTTTGTCTGGATTATAGCCACAGCTACGGATTGCTGCATACTGACACTAAACCATCTTTGGTTTTGGCTCACAATTTATTTTGTCTGTTTATGATAACAACAATAAGTGAGATTCTATTTTTCATATGTGACTGGGATACAGGACTATTGGATGCATTTTAGAGAGTGAGAGACTATGAAAAATATCATTTTGCCTTAAATCCTCCCATCCCCCGCTGCCTGAGTGTCTTTCTGCTACCTTCTGAAAATAGGCCCACACTGCCAGGTCTCAGACAGATTTTTTAAATAGGAATGAGCCCCATTTCCTCCTGCAGAGTAGAATCAGAGCAGCAGCCATCACAGCTTGGGTCTTCCTTACGTATTGATGCAGCAGAATCTTCAAAGAACATGAAACCTACATGGTGGATATTATTATCACAGCCCGGGAGGGACCAAAAAAACAAACAAAAAAAAAACCACACACATACAATGCAGTAAGGCACATCAGTGTGGGGTGGCAGTTTGTGAGTTTCCGCAGCCATTTTTCAGGTTTTCAGCGTAAACACCTGCCATTTACCAAGTAGCAAAAGCCTTTGTTATCAACGATGCTGTATGGACGTAGATCTTAACTCATGAAGTAGGTGATGGACCTATGGATGGATTATTTTCTTTGCTCTCTCAGAGTTGGATGGTAGTTTTGTCAAGCTAAGTGTGTCCAGTGTTGGTTGATTTTTTGGCGGAGCGGGTTTAGCATTAGCTTGGCAGTCAGCGGCTAACGCTATCTCTGGATGGTGGAGTGTTAGGTGAGAAACTGCAAAAGTGAAAAAAGCTTGCACACTGCAGGGCTCCTATTTAGTGAGGTTTATTTCACCTAATAATGACGACGTTTCAACCACTGCTCTGAAGGCTCAGCACCTGCACAATTCTGTTTGTGGATGTGCGCGCTGTCTCATTGTTCCTGAGTGTTAGGTGAGCCTTCATATTCGTAGTATTCTCAGAGTATTTTTTCCTCATATGACACTGCTTGCAAATCGCAAGTGTCATATCCAAGTCCTCCTTTCCCTCATTGGTAAAAAAGTCCAAAATAAGTCCCGACGTTTAATACAAATACTGACAGGGCATTTCTTATTTCTTTCTCCAGTGCCTACATCTTTGTTTTGATGAACTTCCTGGCAAATGCCACTGACTGACACCTCTGCTGACCTCACGAAGAAAAAAAAAAAACATTAGCAAGATCAAGTGGACCAAAAAGCAATTGATTGTATCATTCTGGGACTAAAAGTTGTATTAAATTGTGTATTTGCAAAATGTAATAATGTACATAATAAAAGATCAATACTTTTACGATACGTTTATGTATCGATACAATATCGGCATGCAAAATATTGCGATACTATGCTGTATTGACCCCCCCCCCCCCTACTGAAAATGCTGTGCAGCCCAGTTTAGTAGACAGTCAACGAAGTGCAGATGTTCTCTGCATCCTCGGTAAAGGGGAAATATGGCAAAAGCTGGATGGAGCAGTGACACGAATATTACCATCCGGTAACAACCCTGCCTACACTCATGAGTACTGTCTGTGGTGGAAACACAAAACAGATCTACAGTTTAGGTACATGTCCATTCAGGTCACCTACAGTTCCTAGGGTTCTATACTGAAAGTGTTTGGCGGAAAGATGACTAAGAACTGACATCTACTGAAAATGTTGGTCTCATTCTGAACTGGAGCATCTGCAGATTAATTCCACAACCGATATATTATGATCCACTAAAGTTAGGCACAATACGAGATAAATAAGTCAGCTGTTTTCGTTATCTTTGCTGCCTTCTCGACTGTAAGGAAGCCAGAAGGGACAATTCAATCAGACGCAGCTGTTCCACGTGTATGGTCTAGAGTGGCTGGAATACATCTGCAGGGTGGACATTAGCACTCTACTGAGTGCACTTTTCTAGTTGCAGGATGTGTTTATCAATTGAGAAGGCTCAGCAGAAACTGCAGTATAATTAGCAGTGGCTTTACAATGTATGAGTAGTGACTGAAGTTGGTGTGTGTAATGCATGCACTGGCAGCAAAAACAAGCGCCACTTACGCACTTCCCTTATGTCTGCATGTACATCAGTCATGCATGTTATCACTTCTGTTGCAAAGAAGAATACTTGATTGATATAAAGTTAAATGTGTTGTGACAGCAAGAGGCGCATTACTGCATATTGATAAGGTGTTATATTTTTATCACACCACTTTGAGCAAGCTACAGCCTTTGATTGGATGTTTCATTAGCCCATGTTTTGGTTAATGAATTATGTATGCCAGTTGATAACCAAAGGCAAATATGATTTACTTAGTGATATTGATTTCATATTGTGAGGGACAGAGGCTCTCTCACTCTGAGTAATATGAATTCAGTGTTGCTTCCTCAGTAACGCGCCACAATTAGGAAACAGGGTATATGCTGCATGTATTTAATTGCTGTGTCCTGATTTTCCTTTGGTGTTGATTGATAGTCTTTGCGGGTCTTTCTCTCTCGTCCTTGCTCGTTGAGCTGTGACTTGATTTAAGATTTACTGTACAGGCCAGTTTGCCACTGGCAGCATTCACAAGGGGAGAGAAGGAGAGGGAGAGAGAGAGATGGAGAGAGGAGGGAAGAAATGCAGAGACAGAGATTCCCCTCTCTCCCATCCCCCTCTGATCTCCCACACTGTCAACACAGAGGATCCTCGCTGCAGATGGTGGCTCCACAGCGCCACTGCAGTGGGATGGTGGTGGAGGGAACTACAGTGCTCTGTTTACAAACTCGTGGTCCTCCCTGGGCATTGCTGCTGTCAAAAGGGATTTGAGCAGAGGGTCTCAGTGAACTGTGACTCAACAGGCTGCAGGTTTTTATTTCAACCCAACACAACGGCAGGCGATTTGACTTTATACTCAGCCTTCCATCTTGTTTTAAGTGTATTGATCCAAGCTGCTGTTGTATTTGATTCAAATAAATTGTGCATGCTCTACAGCCTGACTGTTCTCTGTACCAAATACCATAGACTATGAAATGAAATTTACTGTTATATAAATTTGTTACGACTAATGTCTTGATTATCAAGAGTCGCTTAATGTTATTATCTGCCTCATATTTATGTTTTGTTTTTTTTATAAATCAAGAAGAATTTCTATCATGAGTCAATTACGTTGTGCAGTTTCCTGTGTTTAAGAAAAGTATGTGTTGGTAAGGCAGGTTTAAATATTCTCACTCTGTTTGACTGTTTGCTTGTTTTAAGAAGACAGGTGTTTAAATTCACTCTACATAGAATTGAAATATGTCCAACTTTGGCACCTTCCACTTGTAAAATCAAATAAAACTCTTTGGAAGATTACAGTGCGTGCTGCTACATTCAGTACTGTGCCTGAATGCACTCTGAATAGAAACAGATGGAGGACAGAGGCTGCAGCTCCTCTCACGTCCTGATTTTGCTATGCAGGCTGTGCAGACACATTGTAAATCAATGGGCCTAAAAGTTGCATGTCATTGTAGTGTTGATGCTGTCGCTTTAAATAACAGTACACAATTGTACATTTATTGGGTGATTTATGCCTGTAGTAAGCTACAGGCACATTCTACTACCCTGTATTGATCTTGTCCACCTTTGAGCTGGTTAACTGGCATCCCTAATAGAAAGATAGATACACACATAGAGTGGGGAGGGGTCTATCAGTGAGAATGAGAGCTTGCCGCCTTGTTTTGTCTCTCAGTAACTTTTAACTTTGTAACAATTAATTGTCACAGTACTCTTTTATGTGAAGGTATTGTGCTGCAGGTCTAACTGTCTAACTCGGTGAGCGTCTGAGTGAGTGCGTCAGAGGATCAAAACAAACCTCACATGTTAATTTTTTTGTATTAATTTTTTTAAGCTATTGAGCTCTTTTACAGAAACGATTCAGAATTCTTTGTGCCATTGTTCGCTGGAGTACAGAAAATATTCTTTGTTCTGTCAACATTGGGTTGTGTCGTTAATGTGCTAACTGGCTAACTAGTGTCTTGAATACATCCTGTCGGTCTTCTGGTTTCCTTTTTGAGTGATCATGCAGACGTAGGAACTAGGGATGTGTCACGATTTTCGAATTTTCGAATAGTCGTTTTATTTTGAAAAATCGATTTTTTAATGCGACTATTACTATTCACCGTCTTATTTCCCCCCTTTATTTGACATGCAATTCAGCTCCTAACCGCACGAGGGCAGTATAGGATTGCTACAGCGGTGTGAGATGGGCTACCAGCTAGTTTGATGCTCTTCTACAAACAGGAGAACCATGCAGAGACTACTACAGTCATCAAAAAGTTCCGTGTGGAACAACTTCGACAAAATAAACGAAAATGAGGTGCAGTACAAACTCTGTGAGGCAAAGCTTGCGTATCACAAGTCTACAACAAGTATGCACAGTCATTTGAGAGCGAGGCACACAGGAGGTGGTGAGGGACCGTACGGCCGGGCTCAGCTGCGCGACACGTCCTGTAGCAGCTTGCCCCCCTGTTAATCAATTACAGCGGCTCCACTGGCAACGGGAGCAGCGCGACAACCCCCGTCTGTCGCGCGACAACTCTCTATTNGCTCCGCTGACGTGACGCTTTGCAGCCGGTGGAGCCCGGCCGTAATGATGAATGGATCTCTGTGTGCGTGGCTCCGGGAGGGGAGGGGGGAGGGGGAGGCGATTATTCGTGGAATAATTGCCATGATTTTCGAATAGTGTTTTTGCTTGTGCTGCCCATCCCTAGTAGGAACATACTGGAATGCGAAGTATCAGTTTTTTATTAAGTACATTTTTAATATTGCAAATGCAAATTAAACTTTTGGTAGCCTGCTAGAAAAATAAAACTAAAAATAAATCTGCTTTTTCATCCCACATTGCTGCAATAAAAATAAATGAAGCGAGATGAACAAACTGAAAACTTTATTTTATTATATTAAAACCGATTTTGACAAAGTGTTTCCTTAATTTGCAATTGTATAAAGGTAATAAATTGCAATATATTGGAATATATGTTATTTCAATACTCAGAATATTGCAAAACATTTAAAATTGCAATAATATTGTATTGTGACCTAAGTATGGTGATAATTTTGTATCAGGGGGCCTCTGGTGATTCCCAGTCTTTGCTGTGTGTTCATGTGAGACATAAGCAAGGTGAGGTGACAGTCAGCCTGTGTGCCTTGTGTGTCTGGGCTTTAACATTAAAGAAAAACAAATGTAATTTCTTAAGATTTTGTCCATGAGTCAAAAAAGTCTTTTTTCTCTGCAGGTTTTCTCCACATACGATAATAGTGAGAGGAATACAGTCAAGTGTAGATGAGGTTTTAGTGGTGATGCAGTGACTTCTGCCTCAAACGATGGCCAACTCAGCTGCAGTAATGTCATGTCTATCAGTTTCTCTGTAACTGTTGCCTTAAGTCCACACAAAACCTTGTATTTTTGTTACCTGTCATGAATGTGGTCAAACTATAAGCCATGTGTGGCATTTAGGCAGTGGAGCCAGTGTATTGAGAGCACAATGCACAATGTACCACATAGGCCTAGCTATTCACATATTTTATTTGTGTGTGTGTTTGCCAATGTTGATTCAGCTTTGTGGTCGTTGTTGAGAATTTGCATTGGACTGCATTCTATTTAAACGGAATATTAGTAATACGCCCTTTTTTTTGATGGATGGTTGAAAATAGAAAACATGCAATAATGTCTCAGTACACTACCACAAACGACAGCCTCAAAAATGATCAGAGTTAAAGCATGGTTTCAACAACATGAAGTGCATAATAGTTTGAAGGTGTTTGTTTTGGTTGATCCATGTATTTATTTCTGTAGGAGCGTAACTAGTGAAGTATTTTTCTAATTATCTTGTACTGAAAATACTCTAAGTTAGATTGTTTTTGCCCCACTGAGGCATTTTGAACAGAAGCTGTCATAAATTTCTGTCAAACACACAGTAACTACAGTGTGGCATGGTTAGCAGGGAGCTGTAATGTTTGCAGTATGGAACTGTTGTAAATTGGAAGTGAAAGCAGCCCGACAGCTGCTTATGATTTAATAATAGCTCTAATTCAGAGTACAGTGTGTCTGCAATGCCCGTGCTTCATGGAGCGGCAGTAACGACTCATTTCAACATCACACAATGTTGCCAGTTAGCATCCAGCTACTTCGGTAGGTGTTTTTAATCGTGATCAAGTTACTTCTGAGCTCATTTCCTCATCTGATGGTTGCATTATTTTGTCTGCCTGCCGACAGTCCAGTCCTCTCTCAATAGAGACAGAGGGTCCAGGCACAGATAAGTGTCGCTGAGCCAATATGCCAGAGGATGATATCACCTCTTTTTGTGCTGTCTTGGCCAAATAATGTTGCCTGTCTCCTGGGTAGACGGATCCCAAACAGCTCAGCCATGGCAGCCGTATTCTCTTGTGAACGTGATGCAACTGGCTCTAGTGTGGAGGCTGCTGCTGCTGTTATAGCTTGACTCTGCAGGATTAGCAAATGTTATCACTGGTCACAGGAGTAGGCCCATTCTTTCTTTACACAATGCCATATGTGCTGGTTGCTGTAGCAGTGACCAGTTTCCCCTCAAGATATTAAAGATTAATCTCATCTCCTCAACTTACCTGTGGAAAGTATATGATAATAGCATCACTGTGTGAGTTTGTTGATCATGTTAGTTAGTCAGGAGAGCGAGAAATGGTTAATACAGTCGAATCCTGACTGCGCCCCCCCCCCCCCCCCCCCACCCGGGGTTTGACATTCTGCAAATGTTAAGGCCACAGGTCATACTAAATGTTTTTGCTGTGCCAGACGATGAAAATCTAACATCCTGGGAAGTGAAATGTAACCTCGAGCTCACAGTACCCATGAGAGTGTTTCATCCACTTAAATGCCATTAAATGCACAGAAAGTCTCCTTCTCCTGGGAGAGGGGGCTGCAGACACTGAGCTCCAGGCATTACATGGCTGATTATTCTCAGGGGAAATGGGCTTTGAGCTGCTCCTTATTTGGGATCGGCTCCCTGGCTCCGAGTGAGTTTTTAAAGTTGTGGTTCCCAACCTTTTTAGTTCATGAAACAACAGACAAAAGCAGTGTCGAATTGTGATCCCCTGACATGCCCAGACTGAAGAAGCCATACCACAGCAGGTGTCCCCACTTGTGTTTTTCAGAAAGCACACTTTAAAGGTCCAGTGTGTAGAATGTAGGGGGATATATTGGCAGAAATAGTATATAATATTCATCACTAGTTTATAATCACCTAAAACAAAGAATCTTTGTATTTTTGTTACCTTGGAGTGAGCTGTTTATTCACATACGGAGCAGGTCCTTTTCCATAGAGTCCGCCATGTTTCTACAGGTGCCTGGAATGGATGAATCAAACACTTGCTCTGGATAGGGCTATTCGCGTTTTTGCATCTGCTGCTGTAGTTCGTTTGAGAATTGAGTTTTCTAGGATACAGCAGATGTGACCTGCCTAACTCTCCATGTGATTGGTTAGTACTTGTTGCCTTTGCTGGTTTGGCTGGTTAGGGTTAGGCAAGATAAGTGAGATTGGTTAGGGTAAGAATGTCAGGGTAAGCCAATGAGAGGCAGAGTTTGTTCAGAGCTTGAATATCATGCCTTTATGCCACCTTCCTGCCTTGCAGTTATGTATAAACGGTACAATAGTGGAATGGGGGGACAGAGTATCCTTGCCTCTGAGCTGGGAATGGAGGTATTAACAGTGCCGAAACAATGTCTGTATAACAGACATTGTTTCATGGGCACCACAGGTGTAACGTTTTGACGTGTTATGTGTGCGTCCCACTGCGGGAAATTTAAAAAGGAGCTGATAGCAGTTGGCGGCTAACTCAAAGAAGAACAGTGGCCAAAAATATCCCAAAATTGAGACAACAATGAGGTCTAGGAGCTCCTTACCCTCTTAGCAGAGGACAAGATCAGCAGCCATATTTAACAGACACTAAATGATTGTTATTGACATGTTATGCCATTGCTGTTGTTTATTAAGAACTGCCGATGCGTATGTTATAAGTCACACTAGAGGCTAATGCTGTTGTGTTATGTGTCACATAGGGCTGCAGTTCACCTACTTGACTGGCTCGTGGAGTGAATAGAGGAGAGGAGGGTAGGGGCGGTATTGCGCATGCGCGGCTTCTGTAGAAGACAAAATAACATCTCTAGGCGTCCTGATCAAAAATCGTTTACCCTCGATTTCATTCATTTTAAATCGTTTGACCTCAAAATCGTAATCACAATCACCAGACGATTAATTGCACAGCCTTTGTGTGACGCCTGTTAAGCCTCTTTTGCTTTCACGATGCATCACATGAGATGTCGCCGATGTTTGTTTTTGTGTAAAAATGCAAAGGCGGCATAAAGAAGGGACTTTGTAGCAGCCCTTTGGCGTGATCTCTGCGTAAAAAGGGCTTGACAAGTACGGGCCATGCCTTTGCTATCACAGGAAAATGCAAATTCATGCTTAGCACATGGGAGAAGTTAAAGTTGGTTGCAGTCTGCAACCTCACTGCTAGTTGCCACTAAATCCTACAAACCAGATCTTTCAGAGTGAGAAAGAATATTTGTTAATACTGAAGAAGCACAGCTGAAGAAAATCTTCAATCTGTACATACTGTTCCTCCTGAGAAGTAGCTGCTTTGCATACCAGCATACACATAGCAAGCTTTTAGGTAACATGGGAATAGAGAGGAGAGTTCATCAAAATGTTGTAGTTCCAGTCAAGACAGTCGCCACTATGAGGAAATACACCAGATAACCTCAAGCTGTCATAAGTCACCCAACATAGGCCTTTCAACAACAGAATGTTCCTGATTGTAATTTAACAGCCTTAAGCTGTCAAGGCTGTGTAGAGTCGTACTTAAGTCACCGTTTCTGTTCATTTGATCCATGCTGAACTGGAAAATTCAGTAGTGTTACAACACTGGTGGGAAATGTTCTCCAGGCTAGATGAAACCTGTTGAGAAACTTGATGTTTGAAGGTTGTGTCATAGATGGGCCTGATGCCAGATGGGTCTGAATAGTCAACCAGGATCTCAACCTCAACCTCAACCTTCCACCCATTACTAACATCTGATCTGTATCTGGATAATGATAACTGATCTCATTTCCACCTGGCATTAAAACACATTCTTGTTATCTCAATTCTGTCTGCATTGTGATTGGAGCTCAATATGCAACAATTATAGCCAGGGCTTTGTCTTTTGTTGTGTGAATTATGAGGTAATGATAGATATAAGGCATTGACATTACAGTGTGTGCTTGCATGTATTTGATTGGCTTACACAGGGCCTTATGGGTGACATTTCACCCAAAGATACAGAAATAAAAAAACAGATGAGATAGATCTGTTACATTCTTATAATTACACATATTTTAGTAGGACAGCCTACCTACTTGGTAACACTTAAACTAGACCTAACTTTGGAATGTAGTAGGTCAACAATATATCACATTTCCACAGTCATTTTAGCAGTGACATAAGCTTTTATTTTGGTAGACATTTAATTAAAGGATTTTTAAAGTCCTCATTTGAATCTGATGCTTTGATGATAAAAAGAAACAGATCAAGTCACACTTAAATTGTCTTTATGAAGATGCAGTCACTGTGCATTGAGCAGTAGTGTTAATGGTGAGTGTTTCCCTTCTCTGATGAATCTCTCTCTGTTTTCCAGGCTAGGTGTGTGCGTGCTGACCTCATGGTGTAACAGGAGTAAAGATGAGCATTAGCAGTGATGAGGTCAACTTCCTGGTCTACAGATACCTACAGGAGTCAGGTATCTTCTCAAATCCTTACTATATTTATCAAGCATCTTTTTTTTTTTTTTTTTTTTTGTTACCTTAAAATGTCATAACATATTTCTTATTAACCAACTTTTATTTGTGCTTAGTTTATGAGTTTGCTTTCCTACCAGTCTGATTTTTACATCTAATGTCATGTTGTTTTGTTTTTCATTATTTCTAAATTTAGTTTTGGTTTGATATGGAAACACTTGCAAATGAATTTAAATGACTGAAGGTCCAAAGTATAGGCTGTATGTAAAGATGGACGTGTCTCCACTTACCCCCACTGTTCATAATTGAAGCCAAAATATCCTGGAGATGACCGTTGCCATCTTGTGCTGGTGACATTGTTTGGCGCCAGAGTCTACGTAGTTGCAATTTCTGCAGCGTGGAGCTCCTGCCCATACACCTGTCCGATCAGTCTCAAGCAGCACCAGTGATCATGATCACACTGTTGATACACACAGCTGTCAATCCTGACGTCAGATTCCCCTTTACAGCACCAAATAACTGATTAAAACCAAACTTATCAGAAAAATAAACACTTGAACATTGTGTGATAAGAGTTAACTAAACAACTGAAATCATCTTTGTGAAAAAAAAGTAACTTGAGATGTACTTTGAGTTTTCAGTTTGGCCCATGTCCAATATGCTTACATGAAGGGGGTGGGGTTCATGACCTACACTGCAGCCAGCCACCATGGACCATCATGTCCCCCATCTTTTATATACAAGTCCACACTTTTACCTCACTGGTTTTGTGTATGAATGTGTATGTATATTGTGCAGGCCATGCATATTGAGGGGAATAGCCATCTCTGTTTGTAATGAAGATATATCCAGCAGGCCCCTTTAAGCTGCATTTTAGTTTACTGAGTCAACTTGGTTACTGTGTATACATAACGCAGCATCTAGTGTGGGCCAGCATATTGTATGAAAGGCACATCTTAGTAAAGAGAAGTTATTGATGGAAAATGACACCATACAGATGGAAAAACACATCCTCTGTCAGTGTGTGTGTGTCAGTGTACTTTCAGAATGAACCATAGAGTGGGATAAAGTGAGGGGGTTATAACTACTTAATCAGTCATAGGTGGTAAACAGGCTGTGTTTATGTAGCAGCGCTACCATGAGAAACAGTGCTAAAGGCTGTATGAAGAGTGGCTTTCACCCACACACACATACATGCTGCTGCAGTATATGATTTTAGACAGCATGCCAGCATTGTGAAAGTGAAAGAGGCATGATGGGATACCATGTCAACAGCATAACATGGTAATAACAATCATTTACTGTCCTGTTATATGGCAGCTCATCTCATCCTCTGGTCGGAGGGTAATGACTCCTGGACCTCATTATTTTCTCAATATGCGAATATTTTTGGCTGCTGTTGTTCTTCTTCGAGTGAGCTGCTAACTGCTGTCGACTGCCTTTTAAATCTTTTCATACATATTCAAATAAACACAAGAAGTTTGTGCTCTCAAAAAGGATCAGCACTCAGTGAATAACCTCCTAAGCCCTACGATAAGCTATTATGGCAAGGCTTAACTATGCAGACCAGTGAGCAGTGATAACTAACATGTCTTTGGTGTCATCGGGTGGGAACCTCCTTTCACCTGTGTTTCGTCTAGTTGGTCCCACGACACCTCCAGGAGGCTAGACAGTGATCTCTGGCGTCCCAGAGACACTCCCCTAATGCCAGGTCTCACTGCTCCCCGCACCAACCCAATAACCTCCTTTACCTTACTTACACATGGCTTTCTCAGCCCAAACAGCACTGCCACCTTCAACCAAACCCAGGCTCCGTACATGCGAGCTCCAGGTAGAAACAGTGCTGATACTACCTTTCCTAGCACATTCACCATACTCTATTTCACACGCTACATAGCATAACTACAATATAAGCTAAAGTTAAAGGAGCTAAATGAACTTACAGGATCAGCAAGCACACTCACCTTGCCGCATGGCCTCAAACAAAATGGATTCAAATAGGCCACTCCCACACTTAAATACTTCCTCTTCCTGGATTTCCTCCTGAGAGGAAGTGGATCTCTCCACCTGATCTCAAGGAGTTATGTGCCCTGTTTAGTAGTTTCCCCTGCTGGCCCCCAGCTGACATTATTTCTTCTGTAATAGATAAACTGGTTACATTTAATTGCTTCATCTGACATTTCCCTCACTGTCTTCCTCAAACTCTGTCCCCGCACTCCGAGTTCCCCCAGGAGCGAGACAGCTGATCTTGCTATGAATCCTCTACACCCCACTTCCACTGGACAAATCCTAGTCTTCCATCCTCGCTGCTCAGCTCCTGCTCCTAAGTCTGCATATCAAAGCTTTTTTCTTTCATAGGCTTCTTCCACTGAGTCTTCCCAAGGAACTGTCAGCTCAATGAAATAAACTATCCGTTGACTAACTGACCACAACACTATGTCAGGCCTCTGCCTGGTACAAACTATTTCCTGGGTTCATGTTGTGAAATCATTGCACCTGTGCCACCCATGATCCCATCCTGCTGCCTGTCCCATTTCTACTGACTTGGTTTTGGCACTGTTACTACCTCTGATGCTGGCTTAAAGCTGAGTCAACTGTGTCCCTCCATACTATGATTATACCTTTTATAAATAATGGTGAGGCAGAATAATGGCATGAAATTCCTGCCTTAAAGACGCAGTGTTAAAGGGGCTGTAGGGTGCACATTGAGAAAGAACTCAAGATCAGTTGGATAAATGGTGGTGCTTTTCACCCTGACAAAAAACTTGATAATTAAAATGAGTCTCTAAATAATACTTCATTGGCCAGTAGACTCCCAGGCTTCCTGTCCTTTGTGTGTGGACCTGTAGATGTGACAATAACCTTTATCCCTCTGTGGTGAGCTACAGTGTTGTGAAAAAGTGTTTGCCCCCTTCCTGATTTCTTACTTTTTTGCACGTTTTTCACACTTAAATGTTTCAGATCATCAAACAAATTTAAACATTAGTCAAAGATAACACAAGTAAACACAAAATGCAGTTTTTAAATGAAGGGTTTTATTAATGAGGAAGAAAAAAATCCAAAGCTACATGGCCCTGTGTGAAAAAGTGTTTGCCCCC
>NC_065515.1:40341030-40370732 GCF_006386435.1 Epinephelus moara | reverse complement strand
CCATGTAGCTTTGGATTTTTTTCTTCCTCATTAATAAAACCCTTCATTTAAAAACTGCATTTTGTGTTTACTTGTGTTATCTTTGACTAATGTTTAAATTTGTTTGATGATCTGAAACATTTAAGTGCGGAAAACATGCAAAAAAGTAAGAAATCAGGAAGGGGGCAAACACTTTTTCACACCACTGTATGTAAACCAAAACCCCCATATCACCGTGGAGGAGCTGCCAGAAGGCTCAGTTCAGCTGGCACTGCTCCACTGTCGTGTGTGTATGAATGAAAGCGTCTGAAACTTCCCATCCTATGCTACATATCGTATTTATTACATCATATAGTTTGTAAGGCACAGATGGCTCTTGTAAATCAAAAATCCTTTCACAGTTGTATTGTTCCATCTTTTATTGAAGCATGAAAGTGGAGCAAAAAGCAATCAGGAAACTGTGAGAGATTACAAGCCCAGCCATGTTTTCATGTGTGCATTTTTCATAGATGGAGGAGTCTGCGCTCAGCTGGCGCTGCTGTTGCAAAATTGGTCTTTTAAGTCCAACATGTAAATCCTCTTTGTTGAATAGAGGTTGCAATACAAGCATTCTCTGAGAAATGCTCAAGAAATTGAAAAGTAAAGAATAGTAGCAGGAATAAGATGGCTCCATGGCAGTCGACAAAACACAAAATGTAGTTCTTCAGTAAATCATGAGGGAAATATTATTTCCTGTGATATACAGAGCATTATGCTGTTGCTGTCCAATGTTCAAAATATCTTCTCCTCTCCTGCCCTCTTTCTTCCTCTCTCCTCCTCTCCAGGGTTCTCCCACTCAGCGTTTACTTTTGGTATAGAGAGTCACATCAGCCAGTCCAATATCAATGGTGCTCTGGTTCCCCCTGCTGCCCTCATCAGCATCATCCAGAAGGGCCTGCAGTACGTCGAGGCTGAAGTCAGCATCAATGAGGTGGGACATGTACAACATAATAGAAACTCTCTCCTCTCCTCTCCTCTCCTCTCCTCTCCTCTCCTCTCCTCTCCCTCTCTAACTGATTATTTCTCCCACTGCGTAGGACGGCACGTTATTCGATGGGCGGCCCATTGAGTCCCTGTCCCTGATTGATGCTGTGATGCCAGACGTGGTTCAGACGAGGCAGCAGGCCTACCGAGACAAAATGGCCCAGCAGCAGGCTGCTGCTTCAGCACCGACATCGGCCACTGGAGGCAGCATCGCTGGCAACACCAAGAATGGAGAGAATACTGCCAACGGGGAGGAGAACGGAGCCCATGCCTTAGCTAGTGAGTAAGATGTTTACCAATAGAAAAGGATGTCCGATGACAATGGTTAGCTACCTGCAGTTTTTAAGCTATGTGAACAGTATGTTTATTAAGGAGGACAAAAATGTTTTGACCCTGGGAATAGTAGTTTCACAAAAAAATCCAAGAAGTGTAATTCTTTATTAATGAAATATTACTTTACAGAACACTGTGAGAGTTGATCTTTCACACTTACTTACAGTGGTAAAGAATGGTAAAAACCTTCCAAAAAAGTTGATAATGTATTTTCTATGAATTCCTGTTGTTAACGTGACCTCTTGCCTGGCTGTGTTTCACCCCTCAAACTCTGTGCTTAGACAACCACGCAGACCTGATGGAGGTGGATGGAGATGTGGAGATACCTCAGAACAAGGCCATGGTCCTGAGGGGCCACGAGTCAGAGGTCTTCATCTGTGCCTGGAACCCAGTCAGTGATCTGCTGGCATCGGGGTTGGTGTTTCATACCTTCTCTTGTGACACTTATCCTAAACCCTTGTTCTATGCTTGTGTGTGTGTCTCGATTCTTTACCATTGTATGCCTTTATTAGGCAGTGCCAGTAGAGAGGTGATATGAAACAAGGTCGAGATACTGGGCAAAGGTCCCCAGCTGGACTACAACCAAGTCAGCATCTTAAACCCTAAACCAGGGAGGGGTCCATTTATTTATTGTTTTTTCCAAACTATGGCCCATACCCTTAGTTCATATCCTCACATTCTAGAAGCTGGAACCAGCAAGCGTTTGGTTTTTAGCCTCTGTGCGGGCGATAGCCATGATCGGAGGCATGATATTTTTGGGTTGTCCATCTGATACCCCAAGGTGGCCTTGAGGGAATTTTTTCAAATTTGACACAAATATCCACCAACGAACTGATCAGATTTTGGATGTCATAGGTCAAAGGTCAAGGTCACTGTGATGTTGCATCTGTCGCATTCTCGTGAACACAATATGTCAAAAACACATTGAGGGAATTTCTTCAAATTTGGTACAAACATTCACTTGGACTAAACAATTAACTGAATAGAATTTAGTGGTTAAAGGTCAAGTAGTCTGTGACCTTGCATCTGTCTGATTTTCATGAACATGATATCTCAAGAAGGCCTTAAGGAGGTTTCCACAAATTTGCCATAAACATCCACTTGGACTCAAGAATGAACAGAAATTGGTGGTCAAAGGTCAAGGCCACTGTGACCTCATAAAACATGTTTTTGTTTATTCAAATTTAATAATATTGAACATGTCGCACTTCTAAGTCGCACCAAATTCGACAGTGCGAATGCCTGGGTCCCCAGCAATACACCCACCAAATCTGAAGTGACTGGATGAACAGTTCTTGAGATATGTAAAGGTGACCTATACATACAGACAGACAGACAGACAGACAAAGATTCTTTGCTTTATAGTCAGATGGGTGTAAACTGTAAGTGCAACTTGATTGGTTTGCAGAGGCATTCAACAGCAAGGCGGTAATTCTAGCGTTACATGATAACTTAATAATAATAATAATAAACTTTATTTATATACACCATTCATACAAAAAATGCCGCACAAGTTGCTTAATCAGTGTGTCATAACTTTGTGTGCCATGTTGTTGTGATAGTATGATCGCGTGTTAAATACATTTCAGTTGTCTAAATTAATGATGTCAACCGAATTGTAATTAAAAACTAAAGAAAGGAGTTACTGAAAGTTTTTCACACATTTAAATGTGTCCCCAAAGTACTGCATAACATTAGTTTGAGTTTTTTTAAATGTTATGTTGCACACGTTTGCCGTAATGTGATATAAATTGATATACGATTTCTTACTGATATTGTGACAATGATTTTGACCTTTGACCAGCTGCTGTTTGATGGCCACAGTGTGATCAGTGAATATGGCAAAGTTACATGAAACAACAGTTCAAATCAAATCTAATGATGAAGAATACAATACTGCTACAGCTTCAGCTGTTTTTGATAAAATCCAGAGAAAAACTGCTGACAAACGATGCATAAGAGAAACTTGTTTTCTATTGAAACGTGATTAATATTGAAACGTATTTGTCTGTCTCAGGTCTGGTGATTCAACAGCTCGTATCTGGAACCTGAGTGAAAACAGTACAAGCAGCTCTACACAGTTGGTCCTGAGACACTGCATAAGAGAGGGAGGGCAGGACGTCCCCAGCAACAAAGACGTCACCTCGCTAGACTGGAATGTAAGCGCGCTAACACGTTCATGTAACATGTGAGTCACCCTGCATGGGTGCATTCATTTCAAATATGGGAACAGGTCAAAGCTGTAGGAATGGTATAAATATTTGTCGCATATGTGAGAGTGCTGTTTCATACGATATCATGCTACTTGACAGCCAAACTTTTTAAAAAATATATTTATATTCCCTTTTTTTTTTTTTTTTTTTTTGTTGGTTTCCAATCTACAGAAAAATACTTGGACTTAGGTTGCTACTGCTTATTATTTTAAATGTTTGAACTCTTAATAGCCATGCATAGAAAGCAAAAACAACAACACATACTTTGTACTGAATGTCCTGCATGTACAGTCCTATATACACCACAAAAGCAAATTGCAACAAATGTCTCATCACAGAAGAACTCCCAGAGCGCTGTGAACATAACTGTTAATGATGTCTAACAGTGGAAGATCATCAGAGAGTGGAATTTTCCTTTAGTTGAGCCAGTGGATTGTAAACCTGAGCCAAGGGCAGAGGCAAAAATTTCCTGGAAAGCGTCCATGCTGATGAAAAACACAGGCCTCCCTTCTGATCTCAGCTGAATCACAGCTAACGCTCATTCAGCCTGGATTCTGAAACTGCAAAAGACAACGTGGGCCTGTAAACGTGTCCAAACTAGCCTTGCCAGGCTCATCTGTCCAACACACACACTCTCTAAGCCACTCTCACACTTCTTTCTCTCTCTCTCCCTGGCAGAGTGAGGGCACACTGTTAGCAACAGGCTCCTATGACGGCTTTGCCAGAATATGGACGAAGGACGGTGAGATGACTTAAAAATTATTAAACATTAGCATGTGTTCTTTGACCATAGATTTAAGACAGAATTGTATACCAAGAGTAATAATATATAAAAGTGTATTTATATACATAGTATATTTGCAAATATGAAAGAGTGAACACCAGTGTTGCTGTGGTGTTTTTTTTTTTTTTTTGCTTATCCTGTACTGCAGCCTGTATGCTACATGGCTGAGTTAATCCTTGAACAATGCTGCCACCTAGAGGCAGGTTTGCATATTGCCATTCAACTGATGACCCTTTATGTGTTATTTAGACCCTTAATGGCTTGTTGTTATTTACAAATTTGATACTTACAGATTTCCTCCCCCCTCTGTGTGTTTTGCTCCACAGGGAACCTAGCCAGCACACTTGGCCAACACAAAGGTCCCATCTTTGCCCTAAAGTGGAATAAAAAAGGCAATTTTATCCTGAGTGCAGGAGTAGACAAGGTAAACCAGCATCTATTCTCTGAATCAGGTCGATATGTTAAATGACTTTTAGCATGATTTCTCATTAGGGCTGGGAGATAAATTGACTTAACTCTTTATATAAATTTTTGTATAATTTTTTTAAAGCTACTGGCATGAGGCTCGCATTGGCGTTTCGGTTCCCCTGATTGCTCTCGTTGCTTTCTCCCTCACACAGACACACACACACACTCACACGAAAGATAACACACGAACACTTTATGTGACATGCACTTCTCCACCCATCCATCTCTTCTGGGTGATTGTGTGTGAGCAGGCGAGGAATGTTTTTTGTATCTGCAGGGCTCCAGAAACTGACCATTTATTTCAGTTTTGCAACCATGGTGCACCAGTGCATCTTGCAAATATTATTAATTTGTAAGCTGGAGAGCTGTTACTTTGTTTGATAAATCCTTATGGTTAACTTTCTGTTACCTGCTATCATCTAACTGTTGATCGGAAGCTTCAGGTTACTCGCTAAAACATCTACACATTTGGCCCGAGATGAGCTGCTTCAGAGTAAAGAGAAACAAACAGTTGTTCCTTTGAGTTATTTCCTTATTATTCAGGCCCTATCTCCCAGCCCTATTTCTCATGTAATGTTTTAATAAGTCAAACAAATGTACTGTGCAGTCATTGTTAGCCCTAACTGTACATGTACATGTGTCCTGCCAGACAACAATCATATGGGATGCCCATACAGGAGAAGCCAAACAACAGTTTCCCTTCCATTCAGGTACAAAAGCTTCTCTTCTTGTCTCTTGAAATGTTCCAGCTTTGCTGTTTGATCGTGCTAACATCCATCTTTCTACCTCCCACAGCTCCAGCACTAGACGTGGACTGGCAGAGCAACAATACGTTCGCCTCCTGTAGTACAGACATGTGCATCCATGTCTGTAAACTGGGACAGGACAGACCCATTAAAACATTCCAGGGACACACAGTAAGTGCTTTGTTTGTGTGTGTGTGTGTGTGTGTATATATATAGTTACACATTTGTATCCTCACTGCCAGTGTGTATCTTTGCGAAGCACCTAAAGGAGATTGGAAAAGTGTTACTGTCACTGTTCATATGAATATTTGGTCTCAACTGGTTAGGATGGATTTGTAAGCATTCAGTTGGACCTAGGCTTAACATAAACTACATTCTGTGCATTAGCTTTATTAAAACGGTACTTAATTTACCTTTTTTCATTTGTAAATAGTATTGCAAGAAGAGAGCTTGATGGCACAAAGACACGACATACTGTATATACTTTACACCACAAATAAGCTCTCTGTGTTTGTGCGTCTACATTCCTTCATCCCTCTCTTTAATCTCCCCAGAATGAAGTAAATGCAATCAAGTGGGATCCCACAGGGAACCTGCTAGCCTCCTGCTCAGACGACATGACGTTGAAGGTGAGCTGAAGGCTAAACCATGAGAAATACTGGACATCTTGTGTCATTAATATCACTGTTACTACTACCATAAAGGGAGTAATGATGTGGTCACAATGACTGGAAATTCAGACAGTGATGATGACAGACAGTGGTCAAACTGTACAATGACTTGTGTAACTGTATTTGCTATGCCTGCCGTTTAATGATGAATTTAAGTGAAGGATGATTTTTTTTTCCTTACCAGATTTGGAGTATGAAGCAGGACTCGTGTGTTCATGACCTGCAAGCCCACAGTAAAGAAATCTACACCATCAAATGGAGTCCAACCGGCCCTGGAACCAACAATCCCAGTGCTAACCTCATGCTAGCCAGGTGAGTGTCTGCGTTACAAACAACAATGGTATGCAAGTTAGTTGGCCAATAGAAGGAGGAAAGAAGTACATTCTCTCTACTAAACACTGGCCTTTTAGCTTGCTTTACACACCAAATGTGTTGCTTGTAGTACTTTGTAATCACATGCTATCATCATTTACTTTGCTTGGTCAGCTCACTGGTTGGTTTCCCAGTAAAAGTAAAAAAAAAAAAACTGCTAGAATGATAACTAACTTTGAATTAGTTAGTCATTTTCTTGCCCTCAGTGTGCCTTCAATAAGAGATTATATTCCTGACCTTTTGCTGCAGTGAAAAGAGTTTCCTTTTTGGCAGCTATTCTTTCAGCTGTCACTTTAACACTTCACTTCTGCTTCACTCAGCAGAAGAGGTTGCCACCCACAGAGCTCAAGCTTTCATATATGTTTGACTCAACATTACGTGCGGAACAGTGTTGTAGAGTATTGAGTTTCTGAGACATACAACTTTAATGCATTATGCCATACAATCTGACAGTTTCTGCCTTCAGTGTAGCAGAAAGCAAAATGTCTTTCCGTGTCCTAGTAACCTAAACTTTGCACAAGAGTTTTATTTGTGCACGTCTGGATGATAAGGCTACATTTTGAAACATTGTCCCTATTCCACAGCAGCATTTCTGTAACCCTGCTTGTCCCTGCCTGTTACTTCCACAGTGCATCGTTTGACTCCACAGTTCGTCTTTGGGACGTGGAGAGAGGCATCTGTATCCATACGCTGACTAAACACCAGGAGCCAGTCTACAGCGTGGCGTTCAGCCCTGATGGTCGGCATCTGGCCAGTGGCTCTTTTGACAAATGTGTACACATCTGGAATACACAGGTAGGAAGAGAATGTGATGAACTTTGTGTTTGTCAACTGAATATCCTTTTATTTTTTATTCATTCTTATTTTATGTCTCTTTTAATGCCACTGTATTATTGTTGATGAGGGGAAGTGTGGTTGTGGTTTTTATGAGATACTGGACAGTTGAACTTCCCTTCAGGGATGAATAAAGTTCTTTCTGTCTATTCTATCTATCTTTCTATTGAAAGCCATGGTCAGGTTGTCCGTAGCTACTGAACGTGTTATTGCAGCTCATGAAGGCTGTTTAATCATGGCATGTGACATCACACTGTCCAGGCAAACATGCTGAAAAATATATTTTAAAGCTGCAAGCTGTAATAAGGAGGTCTTCACTGCATGGGTGTAAACCAGATAATGCACAACAGGGGTCGAACTGAATATGACAGAGAGTGTGCAATAGAAACGTGTCCTTGGACCGTTCCCTTGGTTTTCATTTTTTTTACTGTATACATATAGTCGTGATAAAATCAGGACATCCTGTGAAAGTTTATCCTTAAGGAAAATGGACATATCAATATTTGATCTTCTTTTAAACTGTATATATAGGTAAAGGTGATGTAATTGACTCAAAAACAAAATGCAGATCAAATGTACATATGTCTGAATAAGTTGAAAACATGAAAGGTTATTATTGGATGTCCTGTCTTTTTCAGGATTTTGCATAGTTTTTTTGTAGTCTCTATATAAACCCCGGAGATCTTGTCTCCGGAAGAAGAGCGGAAGAGCCCTGGTTTCCAGTTGTAGGCTGTTTGTAGTCTGTGTGATATTGACCAATCACGTTTGAGCCGGCTGCAGTTGCTGCCAGGTTAAACACTCCATGCGGTGAACTAACGAGGTGAACTGACATAATTGACGTCACTGCAAACTCTGAATCCATCGCAATGGTTCAGCATATTTACTTATATATATATATAAACGGAAGCTGGAAACGGACATTTGCCTCCTCCGCCCAAATCAAACCGGAATGCCAAAAAATCGGGGGTCTGCCCCCAGAGGCTATATCGCCGTCTGCTGGAAGTCAGATGCCGAATACAGCCAATGGATTCCGAGAATGAGTTTTTTGTAACCCCCAGGTGACAAATGTGATACTTCCAAGCTTCTTTAATCAATATTTTTTAAATTAACCATAGCTCAATATCATTTAGCTCATTGTTTAGGTTTTTGCTGCAGGGGTAATCCACCTTGTTTCCAGCTGCAGCAGTATTCCACAGAGAAGTTCCAATAAACTGACTGTGCGCCACCTGCCCAGCACTGAACAGGAGATTTAGCAGTTTGAACGTTGGGCTCACATTCACCAGGTGGACAGAAATACAAGTGGACTGCTGCCCCCAAGTGGCCAAAGAAATCAATTACTGCAATGTTAAGCCTCCTGCTGTGGTCTGTTGTGTTGTTTTATGTACACCGCTGTGCTCAGTTCTGGCCAAAATATAGCAAAAAAGAAAGAATTCACATTAAATAACGTTTTTTATTTTCACAGAATCAGCCTTTATCCTACCTATTATCTGTCTCCTCACCCTCTGTTTCTGTCTCTTGTGCTGCAGACGGGCGCTTTAGTCCACAGTTACAGAGGGACGGGGGGAATCTTTGAGGTTTGCTGGAATGCAGCAGGGGACAAAGTGGGAGCCAGCGCATCAGACGGATCTGTAAGTATACACAGGACTGTTTGGATGGATGTTCTCTAGCCAGGGATGCACTGATTTATTGCTCAAAAATTGCTATTGGGGGCGTCGGTGGCTTAGTGGTAGAGCAGGCGCCTCATGTACAAGGCTGTTGCCGCAGCGGCCCAGGTTCGACTCCAGCCTGTGGCCCTTTGCTGCATGTCATTACCCCTCTCTCTCTCTCCCCCATCATGCTTAGCTGTTCTATCAATTAAAGGCAGAAATGCCCCAAAAAATATCTTTAAAAAAACGCTATTGGCCAATATTCGCCTCGGCTTATCAGCAAATAAGATGACATTCAACGGTGGCAGCAGCCGATGTTTTTCTGTTCTGTCACATCAGTTTTGGTGCAGGCTTAAAAACAGGACATGAAACTAACAGCGTCCCAGGGACAGTAACAAAAAATGTGTTTGGTATGAACGGAGATATCACAGCGATGTCTTAGAGACGAAAGCATCAGGACCCACTTTATTTTCCCTGATATTGCTACATTGTGAACAACAATTCTGTGTTGACATTGGCAGGAGGAGAGCTAGTTATTGCTAGCTGTTTGCTGTTAGCTGTTAGTAGCTAGTGGCTGGAACTAACTGTTGACAGAAGTTGCATTGAGTTACATTATGATTCATTCAAGCTCTTTTAGTAAAAATGGGTCTCAGGTGAAGGTAAATTATGACATTATCGTGATGCGTTTAAATGTAATCTTGTAAAATCTACTTTTGTATTAGAGAGGGAATTAATATATGCATTTTTTAAAAGCTGTTTTTCATGTAAAAAAGGTTTCGTTAAAAGGTTGTTTTATAAATGTGTATGACTGACTGTGTTCATTTGAAAGTAGTGTAATGAAGGGCTAAAATTACTTGAAAACAGTTCAGTCACTTTTATTCTTCCGAGGCCAGAGTTATTATGTTTTTGCGTTGTGCGTCCGTCTCTCCCATTCTCATCAATGTAATATCTCAAGAAAGTCATGAGGGAAATTCTTCAGATTTGGCACAAACGTCTGCTTGGACTTAGCAATGAGCTGATAAGATTTTGTTGGTCGCAGGGCACTGTGACCTGGCGTCCGTCCCACTCTCATGGCTGCGATATTGCAAGAACGCCTTGAGGAAAATTTCTTCAAATTTGGCACAAACGTTCACTTTGACTCAAGAATAAACTGATCCGAATTTTGTGGTCACTGTGACCTCACAAACATTTTTATGACAGAGTATGACATTTTATGGCAGACTATACTTTAACATTTTTATGGCCCTTTGATGTTTTTTAATGGCATTTCAGTGATTCTTTTCTCTGTCTCTCCTGTCCCCAGGTGTGTGTACTAGACCTTCGGAAATAGTGCTGCTGTTTGTTGGAAGCCATGGACCGACCATGAATGTGTACATAGCCAAATGACTGTCCCTGCCTGCCCTGCGTACTGCTCACGCTTACGACTATGGCCCCGCCCACCGACAGACAGGAAGCAGGAAACAGGAACAGGAAGCAAGCACCCGACACAGCAGGTCCAGACACAGGGATGAACAGATGGACGGACAGACAGACAGATGGATAAACGGGCGGATGGAAGTGCCCCTCTCTATCTGTGCAGACTCTTACAGAGATGCAGAAGGGACGCAGTGAAAAAGAAAAAACTGATAGACAAAAAAAAAACAAAAAAGTTACAGATCCGTATATGTACCAAAATTTGGAAGCTATTTTGCTTTTTTGATCTTTAAACCATGCTCATCGTCATGAAAATGAAAAACAATGAAAAAAGTGTTGATCTTTGTTACTAGTTGGATCTCATTGTGCAGACATATCAACTTCTCCACCATAAAATAGGATGGCACTTAGTTTTTTTAAATTTCAGATCTCTTGTTTCAATGTTTTTATATTTTTTATCTTTGCGGGAGGGGACAGGGGCTGGTCAGGTCAGAGTTTTATTAATTGGAGAAGTACATGCATACAAACACAATCGGACACGCACACCAAACAGTTCTCAAAAACAGTGTCCTCATCAAACCAATGTGGCAAATCTAAAGGCTTTTTTCTCTCCTGTATTTCAGTCGTGGTTTCTGCAGCTGCAAGTGGCTCACACGGTTAACCTCAGAATGCAGTAGTTCACGTGTTGTCTTCTCCAGAGGACAAACTCTGGATTCCCCTTGTATATCCACCTGGCCACATGACACAGACGCTGTACATCCAGACGCTTTAAAAACAGCTCCTGTGTGCACTATTGGATCTAGATGGGCTCACCCACAGTTCTCCTCTCATAACAGTTACCTGGCTTAAAACATAAAGGTTCAATTGGCAAGAAGCTGACCTCCACTTGTCTGAATGTTCAAGGCTGTTTTTAGTAATGCAACAGTAAATCAGGTCCCATCTCTCATTGCATACTGTCCTCAGCCAGTAGGACTCCATTACTTCTTTTTACCTGTACAAAACAGAGTTTACTCATCTGTGAGACTCCAAGCATTTCTAATGTGATTCACACTCGGAGGCTTCAAATCAGCAAACACATGATGTCCTGACATGTGGTGGTGAAAAAGCAGAAGTGTTTTTCAATGTTTAGAATTTGCAGATTGTCAGAGGTAGATGTTCTGGAGGCCAAGATAATCTAAACCTAGCGACTAAAACTACAGAGGGCAGAGCCAAGGAAAAAACCTGTCGAGTAAATAATATCATGACTGTAGAGCTCAGCTCTGTTGCTGCATCCCATGAAGACAGTAGAACATTACTCTCTGTTCATTTTGGAGTGTTTACACCTTATTCCAGTACCTTCATTGAGCTCTTCTTCCTACCTCTGCTAAGAAGTTACAGGGTTTGTTTGTCAGCTCTAAAGACTACTGGCCCAAAACCAAGAACAAACAGGCTGTAGTTTGCTTTTAATTCGCTGAATGGTTAGAGTAGAATGGGATTATTTACATGAGACTGGCAGCAGTGGTGGCTTTGCAGTCATTTATCAATGAGTTTGACATTTAAATGAGAGTTTGTGGTTTTTATCAAGCTGTCAGAAACACCTGATATCTCAGATCCTGAATTGATGTAGTCGTCTAAACATACCGAAATGAACGCAGCACTGAAATTCAGTCAAGCTGTGTATGGAAACAATCCCGCATTCTTTACTCTATATAACAAACACTAAATAGTTCACTCTGTAGTCACATTACAGCAAGGTTTTTGGACACGTCATCAGTGACGGGTGTTGTGTCCCATGACTGTAATTTTTGTATGTTTTTTTTTTTTTTTTGATGATTTTTTTTAAAGCACTATACAGAGCATTCAGATAGTCAGATAAAGTGATGCACTATTTCAGGAGTGATTTGGAACACGGCCTGGCTGTATTTAGCAAGCCAGCTTAATCAGGTCCAACCTCTTAATGGCCACACCTGCCTGAGGTAGTGACATCGCCTATTTTTCAGTCTGCTACTTCCCTGGTCATGAATGAATGGTAAAATACTCAATTTCCTTTAAATTGTATTTAAACTAAAATTGAGTCTTTACCATGTAGATTTGTCAGTTTGCTAACTCTTCCATGGAGGGGAAACTCCCAGCCTGATCTCATCCCCAGGTCATCAAATACTGAGGCCTTGTTACGCTCCCCAGCGTGATATCAACACCAAAGGCACCCTTTAGTGTCTCTCTGAGACGCACCAGGCTTTCAGCTAACTCTACTGTAAACCCATCTGTGGCAGTAGCTGACGCTGAGAGTCACTGCTGTAGTAAAAAGAGTGAGAAAGTCCACGATGGGTGGAGGGGAGCAGTCAAACAAAACAAGACTTTAACCAGGAGAACAGAGTTTGCATCTGATGAGAAACCAAAAGTTAATGTTGTAAAGTGACATTACGTAATTCATGTGTAGTTGTCACACACTGACATCACTCAAATGACATATTTAGTGTTATGTCATGTAACAGATTTACTTATTTTAATCAGAAGCTAACAGTAGTTTTATTGCCTTAACCGAACCTAACCCAGCATAAATTGCGTGTGACAATGTGTCATGTAGACACTCTAAAGGGTTCCTGTGTGTTGCTATGAGACACTGAGGGGTATTAAAAGTGAGGTCAGAAAAGAGATTGGTTTTTAACTTCTGTTCCTTGGCTCTGCCCTGATGAAGGTTTATGTCAAACAATAACTTTATGTTACATTATTGCCCTGCCTCCCCGACTCAACTAAAATTGAAATCTGAAGATTTTCTTTTTTATGTTTTAATAACAGAACATTTCTGTGGCACAGTAAGGAGGGGCAGTGTAACTTTAGGCTACCTTTACATGTAAAGAGAAAGAGATATGACATTCTGTTTGTTGTTCCCTTCAGAGAAACATCACAAAACTGCCTCAAACTACAGTCTCCTGCCTGAGATAATGCAGCCAATGAAGACTATTTTTTCCCCACTGTTGACTCATACTGGCTAATACTAGCTCACTACTCACAGTTAAGCTTAAAAGCTGATCCAACATTAAAGTAAGATGTGGACATTTTCATTTTTGTCTGCTTTTATTAGCATTAGAAGACAAATCAGACATGAAGAGGTCAAATTTGAAGTCTTTTATCTACAACAGCGTTGGTGAATTGAAAACAGTAAAATGTTGAGTTCAGTTCATCTGTCCTCTCACTGTTGCTCTTGGGTCATCACCACCAGAACTCTGCTCACATTTCCCTCGGAGGTTCCTTACTGACTAAACATTTTATACTCTTTTAAAGACAAATTTAAAGTTACATTTTTGTAATTTCTTTGTAGATTTGAAAAAAAATGTGAATTGATGATTTATTGGCAGTGTTAATTTACATGTTCTATAAATTTGAAAGATTTTTTTTTGTTTTGTTACTTTGATGCTATTGCAAATAGTAAAGGTTGACCCTGTAATGTAAGGCTCACTGAGCTGAGCTGTCATTCTGAAGGCACCTTGCTGGGGAACACTTTGTCCCCCGGAGCAAATCACCACTAAATTTGTCTATGTTTTAATAAAGAAATGTTTTACTTTTTCTTTTGCTTGAATCTTTTTGCGAAGTTTTGTCCCACGAAATGACACTTACACAGACGACAACTCAAAACCATTTAACTCTTTACATGGAATAAAATTGTAATTTTTCAATCAAGCCGAGACTTGAGGGAATTTTTCTGGTTCCCTTATTTCATTGTGACAGTTGGGAGTCATACAGATGTTTTGTGGATAAAGTTGCTCTGGAAGCAGACATAATCTCACTGGTTGATTATGGACTTACATTTGTGTTGAATTTGTTGGTGGAAAAAAAAAAAAGTTTTGCAGAGTGTTCAGAGTGAGCTTCAGTTTCAGCCAGCTGGAGTTTGTGATTTCTAATTGGCTGTTTTTTCTTTAATCAGATCATTAGTAGGATCACTGGTCACTTAGGCAGTAAGGAAGGACTCTATAAAATATAATTGTGCAAAAATATCTTTATCTGCTAAAAATGTCATAAACCTGAGTGGCTGCAGCAGCAGAGTGACCATTATAATATTAGCCAGTGAAAACACTAATCAAATCATCCAGAATCATCATAAATTGTTCAAACTATTACCTTATATATTTGATTGGATTTTCACTAAACAATTCAGTTTTAAATGTTAATTAGTTAATCTACACTTTCAGGCTTCATTAGAAATCATTACCTCTGCCTCCAGAGCTCTGCTCCTGAGAAATGTTTGTACAACAACAAATCAGCTTTATTTTCTCCTGTACCCCTGTAATCAATCAGACTTTTCTACTAACGCACATCCAGAGATTTCATGTGTTCCCATTCAGAGTCCTGTGTACTATTTATTTGTTTTTCCTCCCTGTATTTAAAGCACTTCAGCCAACAGTTATGAAAAAATCTCACATTGGCAAATTCCTCTGATGTGTTCATGCCATCCTTAGGTCTGTGCCACACAGTGTGTCTGGGTTAACGTGGCCAAAGTCGCAGAGTCAGCCTTTATCTGTGCCGCCACAACATGTCAGCATCATGTCAGCCCAGCAGCATCTCTCCTATGGGCTCTCAAAGCCTTTGTTTTTTTTCCTGCAACTCGCATCACATCGATCTGTTGTCATTCAAGTCAGATCAGTGAAACAAAAGTCCAGAATAAAATATATTTTGATAAGAGATTTGAGTTTTTATTTGTGTGTGCGTGTGTTTGTGTGTGTGCTTGTGTGTATGTGTGTGTAGAAATGCTGAGCTAATAAGCAGGAGTAAGAGTACTCATGTCAGTGGCAGTCATGAATCCATGTTTTATTTGTGTCAAGACAAAAAGAACAGTTTTAATAAACCAATAAAACATTGATATCAAAGAGCTTGAACCTCCCTCATGTTCCCATCCTCATGCTGGTGCTCTCAGAGGTACACAGCACACACAAACTAAAGAGGCATGCTTCACTCTCAGTGTGGACTTTTTAAAGCAGTGACTTTCAAAGTGGCTGAATCAGATTATCTTTTGCACATCACATTCATGTAAAGGGAAGTTAAGGACTAAATGAATCCTCACAGTAGCTTCCACTGTCTGCAGAGTTAGCCAACAGCATACAACAGATTCCACAGCTGTATTATGTATTTATTCTTATTTATAGGATCTGATCTTACAGCAGTAACAAAATGAGACTAAAATAAATGTGGATGGGAGAGCAGTAAACAAATTCACACTGTAGTTCACCAGAGCAGAGGTTCCCGGCCCCTGGGCTGCACACTGGTACTGCAACCCAATCACCATAAAAAAAAAATGTTTGTGTTGTACATTTTTGCAAACCAAGGACTCCTCACATTTGTACATTATGTTTTGTAGCAGATTTGTTGTAACTTGATGTTTCTTAACAACACTGTGTGCTCTGTACAGACTCACGGTGTTTGGGATTGGACAGAGGGTAATGATGTTTTTTTTTAATCGTGCTGTGATAGAGAGTACATGGCATTATGAAATTTCAGCTTGATTTGGTAATTTGTCACGTAAGTTAAAATCACAAATAAACAAACTGGTCCACATTAGGGTTGCAGCGGTATGAGATTTTCATGGTACTGTGTTAGCAAATATCATGGTTTCACAGTATTACAGAATTACCGTAAAACTTCAATTAAATGCCCAGATGATGCCCAGATTCTTCAGATGTATAAAAGTGGGTTGTTGTCTACCTCAAATTATGTGTCCATTCCTTGATTACCTGTAAATTAGACATATTCCTTTAGTCTGTAACGGTCCTTAGATCAAAAGAACCAAAATAATTTTTCATAAAAATTAATCCAAGTTGTGAGTATTGTTTTAAGAGGATAAAGTGGTGTTGTGTCGGTATGCTGGGTGCCGTAATCCTCAAGTGCTGTAACTCTATCTCTCTGATATGCTGTCTGTTGGAGTTAGATCAAATGAATGATTCATAATTGACATATAATCTGGAGCCTAATTCTTATTTAAGTAATATTCATACTGTTTTAAATAAACCGTTTGATTGTATTTCTTGATCTTTGCTGATTAACAGTATTGTGTAAAAGGAAATAAAGGCCTGTCCCATATAGATATATACACCTGTTGATATGCGTAATTTTAGGAAATAATAGCCCGGGCTATAAACTGAAGTTTTACGGTATTATCAGTCAGACTGACCCTTAAAGGAATGAAAATGGAACAGTTCTTTTTGGCTGAACAAACATTTCGTTACTACAATTGAAACCATTTTTTATGGAAGTGTGTAAAAATTTCCTTTTTGAAAATAAAGGTGAAATTCTGCGTCCAGGTTTGTTTTTTTTTTTTTTGTTTTTTTTAACATCGTAGATAAGCAAATGTACACAGTATAATAACCATAAATTTTCATACCACGGTATACTTTGAAACCAGTAAACCGCTGCAACCCTGGTCCACACAGCCATGAAAGTGAGAGAGGTGAGGAAGCATTCCCCCTCCAAATGCTCTTTGAAAAGACTATAATTAAAGCATTATTATTTATTATCACAGACCCCTCTCATGTCCTGTATTCACCAACTGACGTTATCAGGTTCCGGTTCAATACAGTAGGACACTGGTTCCCAAACCTGGCTCCAATTTGGGGTCACCAAAGCTTCATGGCCTGCAGTTTATCACTTGTTCTGTACTGTTATTGTTATGCATTGAATATAATATGAAACATCCATAAAATATGTCACTCAGCCAGGGGTCGTCAGTTTACTCAATGACAGAATAGGGTTCCCTTTAGGAAAAAGGCTGGGAGCCACTGCAGCAGGAGATACCTAAATAGGTATAAGAACTCTAACATCCCTCTGTCAGTGAATCACCTAAACTCAGGACAACAGGAAGGTGTAACATGAGGAGCAGTGTTGCATTTTTGAGTGCTCTTTATGTCAGCACTTGGCTGTGCTATCCACTCTACACTTGTTTCTGCACTATGTATGTATGTATTTTTATGCGGCAGGCAGCCTTCCTGTCCGAGACAAGTTTCCCAATAGGGACAGGAATCTTGAAAGGTGTGGTTAGGTTTAGGCACAAAAGTCACAGTTATGGCTACCAAAGATGATGTTATGGCTTAAAATACCCACATCCGGTGGCATAAAGCTGCTGGGAAATGATGTGATGTGTTGGTCAAAAACACTTGGGTTCAGTGCCACAAACAGCGGTGGAAACCCAGTGAAGGGTTGCCGAAAAACAATCAGTGTTGTTGGTCTTTAACGGTAGGCTGCAGCTCAGCAGGCATCCCGCCTAGGTGACATGCCATCCACCTCCACCTCTGGATGCCAAGAGTCAGCACATACATTACGTCATGTTAGAAATTTTTATATGAAACAAACACACAAATCTAACATATGGTTTGCAGAAATGTATAATGCCAACATTTTCCTCTGGCGACTGGGCTGGGTCCTAAACATCATCATTATGCAAAAAAAACCAACAACAAACTGAATAAAAGAATTCTGTAACTTTATAGGTTTAGTCATTTTCTAACTTGAAACGAAGCTTGTTTGTGTTGAGAGGATAAATAGGGAGGGATCATGCCCGAATCAAAATGTAGTTGATGTGTGAACATGCATGTGAACGGACTGATCTGAACTTCATGTTTCAATGTGCATACTGATACAGAGTGGAGAACAAACAGCTCCCTCTGCTGGCTCATCTGCAGTCACATGATCAGTATAAAAATGGTCTATGGTGCATTTTTAAGGGACCACTTCACTCAAACAGTAAATAGATAGCTGTTAAATTGACTAATTTCATAATAATCAAGCATAAGTGAACATAATAATAGACTTTTTCATTTAGATAAATTCCATTTTTATTCTCTGCATACAGCATTGATAGTGATTTAACCTATACTTTATTATATAGTGTTTCCATAAAACATATATTTACAGTTCTACAACAGCAGCGACCAGATGCATTCAACTCTAAACCTCTGCAATTCATCAGGTGTATAAAGCATTGAGGCCACCATAGTTGAAGAGGCAAAGAAAATGAGCCCTGTTTGATAAGTAGTCATGAAAAAAGTGGAGTGCAAAAACACAAGAAATGGCCAAAGATGCCATTCAAAGCAAATCATGCTTCTATTTAAAATGCTCAAATTGTATCAAGAGCTTACTAAGAGTGAATACAATATAAAAGCACTTGCAAAGCTTCTGGTTTTTGGCAACTTCAACTCCTGCTGGTCTGTCTGTGATGTAGCTGCCTGAGGATCAGAGCAGGATGGAGACATTGGCTGCTGTTAAACTCTCAGTCACATTGTGGTGGAGTGGCTCCTGACTGTGACTGTAGAAAGGCAGGTAATGAGCCATGTCTGCCAGGGTCTGCAGGACGTCGTAGGTTACTGCAAACAGGAAGTAAGTGGGGAGCAGCCAACTGAGGCTGAAGACACAGTCACCTACTGGCAGAGGGACAGCAAGGTGTCTGAAAGGACAAGAGAGAGAGAGAGAGAGAGAGAGAGAGAGAGAGAGAGAGAGAGCGCACCTGACTGCCGTTCATCCTTGGTAAAAGCTCACTGACCGAGCTGTGCAGCCAAACATTCAAACTCACACAGTGTCGTTTTAAATTCTAGTGAAGCTCCCAATGTTCCCAAACATCCCAAATATCTCAAGCTGAGTTTGGGGACATTTTGTATAAAATGATCCAAAAAACGTCTAAAATATTTCTATTTGATGGAATGGTGCAGAGGAGGACAACTGCATGTTAGGGAGTTCAATCACAATGCTTTATCTGACAGGTTCATCATTTCCTAACACGTTTCCTGAAAACAACTTTGTAATCTGATACTGACACTCAAATATATTTAAAAAATTGTCCTCTAATAAAAAGGTTGCTTTCATGCAAACTGCTTATCATGAAGGGTTTTCACATCAAAGCTGGTATGAACAGAGAAACTCAATAGGCTCAATATAATGGCAACCGTAATGAACATATAAGCACATACACCGATCAGCCAAAATATTAACACCACTGACAGGTGAAGTGAACAATATTGACCACTTTGTTACAATGTAATGTTCTGCTGGGAAACCTTGGATCCTGGCATTTATGTGGATGCCACCAGACAGGCTCCACCCACCCAAACACTGTTGCAGACCAAGTATCCCTTCTCATGGCAACTGCACTCCATGATGGCAGTGCCCCCCAGCAGGACAATGTGTTATGCTACACCGCAAGACCTGCTCAGAAATGGCTGGAGGAACATGACAAACAGCTCAAGGCATCAACCTGGCCTCCACATGCCCCAGATCCTTATCTGATCCAGCATTTGTGGGACTTACCGGTACTGTAGAGTAGGGGTGGGCGATATGGCCCTAAGAAAATATCACAATGTTTCAGGGTATTTTTGCGATAACAATATTAGTAGAAATATATAGATTTTATTATCAATCTAAGAAAATAGAATTGCGACAAAAGAAGTGATATAGTTTTACATGTCAGCCTAACAGTTTGCTTTCAAATATTCAGTAAAAACTAAAATAAACGATCTCTCATTTCTTCAGTTGTTAACAACAACAGTAACTCAGAGTGAGAGTCAGATTCTGTATACAACATTAATAGATCAACAAAATAAAATCTGCCACAAATTACACATTTAAACAGCTCCCAGATACATATAAGTGTACCCTGGGATCTATATATATATATATATATATATATATATGAATCAGCAGGTGATTTCCTTCTTTTAGCAAAATCCTTAGTGATTGAGTTGGGGGGGTTTTCCACCAGGAACTTTATGCTCATTTCTCCTCTAACCATCACACTGTAACCTGTGACAGGCTGTTATGCTACCAGAACTATTGCACATTCACATATATGTAGTTTTTTGTCGAGCCGCGAGCGTCACATAGGTTTACATTGTCAAACTTTGATCACTTGACGACACTGATTCCTGTGTGCGCACAGGGAGAGAGGAGAGGGAGATGCTGTGCTGCTGTTCGCGGAGCCGCTGAATGAGTTAACTCTGCAGGGAGGGTAACTCACGGTTACTCGCTAAAATAGTCTAATAGAAGTCCAGGGCTGTTCATAAAACATTCAGGATGCCACAGTTTACTTCACACTACTGAAGCTGTTCTTCTTTTTGGAATAACTGCGGAGTCTGTAATGATTTTGCTTTCAGCCATGCTTGTTGTTGCCGTGGGTATGATGCCAGTACATCAACAATCCGAAATATTGCGAGTATCACGATATGAATTTTTCATATCATATTAAAAATATACCACTATTATTGTGAACGATATGATATGGCACACCCTGACTCTAGAGGAACCCCTGGTCGATGTAGGGGGCCCTCTTGAATCAGACTTGGCTCTGACCTGTCGTGGCATGGCCACAGGCCCTCTGGGGGAGTGTCCTGTGGTGTCTGGCACCAGGGCGTTGGTGGTGGATGCTTTGAGTCTTGTGGATCATGGAGTACCAGCACTTCCAACAGAAGCTGCTGAATGCAATTGGTTTCAGGGAAACTTGGAGGCTGCCTTGGGCTATTTGCTACATTAGTCTGGCCATTCCGGAGCTGTTTTAGCTGGTCTGCTACAATGTTCGGGTGGGTGGAGCGCGTCAAGTGGCATCCACATGAATGCCAGGACCAAAGGTTTCTCAGAAGAACATTGAATTGAAATGAAACAGGCTGTTCTCACAAATCCTTGGTATGTTTTCCTACAAAAAGCAATGCACTCAAGTTTGCACTTATCCCACGTATTTTGAAAGGCTGTGTTTATGTGACCAATGCCCTGGCAGCAGTAACCAAAGAAGCAGTCCGGAGCACTTGTTAGGAGGCAGGTTGGGGTGGTGGATGGGTCACAAAAAAGCAGACTTTAATCTGTGTGAACTTTGAGTCATTTTCAGGTATGTCCTCACCATGTTTCTTTTACTAGAACTGACCTCCGCAACTTTACCTTAATTATGTAACTTTACATTAAGGACGTAACGTCATTTGTAGGGCGCAAATTCCTAGGATATCATATGAACCGTTCTATGAGAATACGTTTAACGAAATGATCAGTGTTACTCACTTTACCTGTCAGTGGTTTTAATGTTTTGGCTGATCAGTGTAGATATAAGCTGTGTGGTCTATGTGTATTCTGTGGTTTTGGTTGACCTGAAGATACTGTAGGCAACCATGTCTTCCATCTGCACCTGCACCCTGGCAGCAGTTATTCAGAGTAACAGTAGCAGAAATAGTACTAACAAGAAGGTGCACTCGGTCTTCTATGATATGTGAATCTACAAGCACAACCACATCTATGTTGGGATATTTCCATAATATCTCTGCGAGTTTATTATAGACGAGTCACATTTGGATGTGAGTAAGAGTGTAATAGTTGCGTGTATTAGTATGTGTATATTTACATTTTCATGGCCACACCTTAGTTTAAGAAAAAAGCTTTGTTACAATTCTGGCAGTGTTACAATTGCACCAGTTCTCCCAGTAAACCACTGACCCCAAGTGCTCCATAAACACTGCTGACTGGATAAAGTGTGAGCAACTACAACCAGCTATGTTTCATCACTATTGAACTTTACTACCATCTAGAGGATTTCAAGATGTATGGCATTTATTCTTCCAAGGCCACATACTCTATCTCCAAATGTTAAAGAAAGTAAAAAAATATAATATACCCGCCCCATGATGAGGACCCGCTGCAAAGTTTAATGTGTTCTATCTTGACCCATGTTACAGCCTTCCACTAAGTTTCCTTAAAATCAAGTGAGTAGTTTTTCTGTTGCTGACAAACAAACAAACAAACTGAATAAATAACTTTCTTGGTGGAGATAAAAACAGTAATAAAGATAATAAAAATATAGGTTTTGTTCAAAAAACATATATTTAAACTTTCATAATATCTGCTCACTGGCTTCACCCTCAGTCAAAAATAATTTATCAAGCACTCTCATATCTCTCACATGACAGATGTATTTGTAAATAGCAAAGAGACTCACTGGAATCTATCTTCTCTGGACTCTCTCAACATGATGAAGACAAACAGTCCCACTTCAGTGTTGAGAGAGAACGAAACAACTTTGTCCAACAAGACAACAAAACCCTGAAGAGAGAGAAGGCAAACACTGGTGATTGGCAGAATTCTGGGTACTTCATTATCATTAATCTCCATCTCCAATCATCACTATTAGTGTGTGTGTGTGTGTTTGTATCATTACCCTGGGATCACACACTGACACGATAAAGATGACAACGAATGCGAGCAGTGACATGAATCCTTTCGCCATGCTGGAAGAAAGACAGAGAAGAAGAAGAAGCATGGAATCAACTTAATTAGTCAGAGTTATCGTCTGAGAAGTGTTTGAGATGAATCATACGTCTCGCAAAACAAGTCTCTTCATCTTCATTTCTGTGAAGGGAGATGGGAAATAAACTGCAGGTGGAATAATAATGAACATGTGGAAATTGCTGTAGAGACAGGGAGAGCAACGGCTAATCTCTTTTTTTACTGAAGCTGTTGTCATCACAGGGGATACACCCTTCAGAGGCTACTGCCCCAGAGCTCTTACTAAAGTTCAACTTCAAAACATGCATCTCCGAGTGACATATTGTTTTACACTATTCCAACATCTGGTTGAAATGTATCTCAAATCACCTCCTGAGCATGAACATGGCAGCAAAAGTACATGTGTAACTAATAACATCAATAATGACTCCATTTAGATGGGTCAGTGCTGGTGCCCTGCTCCTGTGCTGCTGGCTCTCTGACATGACTCACTACACTTAAACTGAAGGCAGCCATCATCAATGTTATTACTTACACCAGTGCTTTTACTGCTTTGAAAACTCCATGTTGTAATGACTGAAATTATTATATTTTTTTTCCATTTTATTGTTAAGCAGTGTCTGTTTGCAGCTGGGTGACAATAGTCACGCTGCAGTTGTTTGGCTATTTAAACCAATCCCTACAACACGTTATGATGGATCCCACTGTGTGCTGTGATTGGTTAGTACTCACCACGTCAATGCATCAGGGCTGGAGGCGGTTAGGATTAGGGCAAAGAGGTCATGGTTAGGGATAGTACTAGCCAATCACTAATATTCTCTGATGATAAGGTGGTGAATTTACCAAAAACTAGAATTACTGCTTCGTGGTTGTATGCCTCTGCGAAGCAGTCAAGTTGCAGTTACAGTTTACATCCATTTCTGTCTAGACTCATATGTAACCATGACAGAAGACAACGCTTCTAATATGGATGTTGCTGCAAAGAAGTTATACATTTTAAAACGTGGATGCTTCACACACATCTTCCCCCTGACAACACAGCAGATCTATACAATCAGCACAGTTTCAAGCTGGACTCCCAAGAGCAGTGTCACCTGTTCAGCATCTGACCAAATGTCTCCCCTTCTGTTCCTGAGGTATGATGTTGAGTAATGGCCAGAAAAGTGTTTTTGCAGAACATTATGATGTCACAGTGAAGCTGACCTTTGACCTTTTGGACACAAAATGTCAACACTTAATGATTTTATCCTATTAGACACCTCTGTGAATTTTGTCGTAATTAGCATATGTATTCTTCACTTATAGCCAAAAACATGTTTTGTGAGGTCACAGTGACCTTGACCTTTGACAATCAAATTTGATCAGTTCATCCTTGAGTCTAAGTGGGCGTTTGTGACAATTTTGAAGAAATTCCCTGGAGGCATTCATCAGATATCACGTTTACGAGAATGGGACAGACAGACATGCAGACACATGTGCAGGTGTATGAACATACAGACAACCTGAAAACATAGTATCTCCGGTCATGGCTATCTCTGGCACGGATGCGTAAAAACTCACAAATGTAAAGCCAGTAGGTCAGGTGATGTAGTATAAAAAGCGACAGTCTACAGAAGGAGAGAGAGAGCTGGTGGATGAATGGGTTTGAGTCCCCTGTGAGTCAATGTTGGCAGAATGCACACTGTGTACTTTAACTTTAGCAGAATAGCTGAATAGACCTGTTCATGTTAATGTCATATTTTGATGTTGCTAGAAGACCCAGGAATTTATACACCCAGGTGTAAAAAGCCATATTGGCTATATGTGGACCTGGCACACCAACCTTACACCTAGACCATCAGATTTTGAAAAGGTGTGTGTGTCTCCATACTTCCTGACAGGTTCTGACATTAACCATTATATCAGTTCAGATCTGTTTCTTTGTTGCAGAGGTGAGAGCACAAACTGCTGTGACATGTCCGTGCTCACCTTCTCGCTGAGCAGATGTGCTCTTTGTTTGGCAGGTTTCGCTCCCAAGCTTTAGACAGCCACTCCAGCCTGCTGCTCCACAACGAGCTCACCAAACCATCAACTGAAAGAAGCACAACCAGTCAGTCTATACAAAACACTTTATACCCAATGATTAAAGGAACACATCTACATTTAGGAAAAAACACTTCTTTGCTTTCTTGGTGAGAGTTGAGGAGTTAGAAGATCAATGCCATTATAATATCTTTCCAATCAATATGAAGTTACAGCCAGCCTTAGCTTAAAGGTGCCCTGTGGAGTTTTTCTTGTCAACAAACAAGAGTCATGTTTACATTCAGTTTCACCAAAGCCCACTGTGTGTAAATGTGTTGAATGCATTTCCTTCCTCACAAAACATTTGCAACTTGAGTTTTTACGTATTTTTAATTCTGTATTGTTTACAAGTTTACAGTCTTCTTCTTCTTCCCTGCCTTATTGGCACATTGCCTTACCTTACCTAAGCATGATACTGCCACCTGTAGATCAGTGAAGTAGTATGACACCATGGGCAGGACTGTGTATCGTCACCCAAACTCATGCACGAGATAAACAAAACAGGAACCCACTCATGAAAAAAACAGCTCCATAACACTTCTAGAGGTTTAAACTTATTAACTGTACCCCAGAATCACTTACAAAGGCACCCAAAGCACTTTTAAAAAATGCAAAGCACCGGCACTACTTACTCACTGTGTACTTCTACTTGTACTTCAAAGGAAAATATTGTATTACATTTACCTGACAGTGACATGTTACTGGTTACGATGCAGATTCAGACTCTAATCACAAAATATAACAATCACAATATGATGCATTATTTTTCATTAAACCATCCAGTATTATATTAGTATTGAAAGCTCCACCGTAAAACAGTTAAGTAAATTTAAGTACAAGCCTTCGCCACTTATTATTCTCCTCTCTCCCTCTGCTTCATGCATCCTTGAACACATGCATTACATTTTTTTAATGCCTGTATGGTGTAGAAAGAAATTAGAAACACTTGACATCACATATAGCAAATAATTTATACAAATGGTGTGAGCGCCACAGAATAATTCGAGTGCTGAAAAAGCTTTCAAAATCCCAATTTGTTTTGTTCTAAATTAGAAGATTATTACAACCTAATTCATCAGCAACAGTTTGTCTGTCACTTGATTTGCTAAGAGTTTAGTTATTGAATATTTGAATATTCTACAAAGTAAAATTGAATTTATTTAATATTTTCAAGTTTCAAGTTCCCCCAAATTATACAAAAGCATATTTTTCCAAAATGAAGTGTTGTAGTATAACCAACAGGAGACTTGTAATGTGTGAGGTGATTTTAGGGAGACTACACTGTATAAGAATGAAGTTGTTTTTCATGATAAACAAATCACTAAGGTATGTAAAAGATGTTTTTTTCAAACAAAATATTTTGGTACAACCAAGATGAGACCATTGATGTGTGAAGTGATATGGGGGACACAACACTTTGTAAGTGTGAGGTTATGAAATATTCTTTTAGCGTCTTTTTTTGGGGGTTGCACTCTGTAGACGGCCCCTATGCTTTCGTCTCACAGCAGGCTGCACGCAAAGAGCAACGTTATTTGTCCGGCTTGGAGGGCGGCTTGTTTTGATTAAAATCCAACACATTCATACAACAACCCTGACTATTGATGTTTGGTCATGGACTTCCCACATCAATGTTTTATGTGCAAGGTACCCTGGGAGCGTTGATTATCATTCTAGGATGCTGTGTCAAATTTTGCCTGTTACATGCATTGTCTGTTTTCAAAATACACTTCTGTTTTTACAGGAAATGTACAGTTTGCATAGTCTCTTTCAAAATAAACACACTATATTGGTAAAATACTGCAAATTTATGTTTTTGTTCCTTCAACAACACAGTTAAACAATAATGGTGACCAGCTGCGTATCATGCCTACATGAAAGGACAGCTTTTCGTTGGTGTCTGATGCCAGAAGTCACTGACCAAGCACCAGTCTTTGATGACTTGGAAGTGAGACCAGGTTGTAAAATCAGATTGTAGCTTGTTGTTTTCGTTGGAAAGAAGCGTTTGTGTTTTAACAATATTTCGCTGATGAGTTGCCAATCTGGGAAGTTCGATTCCATGAATATGTTTCCAACTTTACTGAACTGCTTTTAGGCAGGCAGCCAGCTCCCCCTCTTCCCTGTACTGTACTGGCACTGAATCTTTTAGTGGTACAGAGGACTGGACCGTACCAACCTCCTGTCACCCCTGGTTATAAGTTAATATGGCAAAGAAATACACCAAAGATCGCCTCTACTCATGGTCACAAATGCAGTTAAATATAAATAACGAGATATGCTCTGCTCACAGTCTGCTCTCCACAGAGCCCTGAAGCCCCGCCCCCACACAGAGACAGATTGCTATTTGCTTGTTTATTCGAAGTTTATTAATATTAAAGTGGATATAATAATATCCAAAGTGGATTGGATGAAATGTTCCAAGATATGCAAAGGACACACAGAGAATTCTTGCTTTACAGCTAGATATTACAATGTCGGATGTTCATATTAAACATGCCCAAAGTTTCAAGTAATGAGGTAAGTATATGTAAAAGTAATCCCTGTGAACAAAAACCTCATATTTCAGACCATTCTGATTACTTTGCTTCAAACATTTTTTTCTATGTTAGACACAAGCTGACAGCAGCCTGTGACAGAATTCTTTATACGATCGTCTGCAGTTAACTACTGCAAGTGTTTGCATTACATACGCTGCTATATGTAGCTACATGCTAACGTCAGGGAAGCATGTTAACTTGGTTGCCGATGTTGTTAATTTCTTCCCAATTACAGATCATATTCGTTATGAAACATGTCCAGTTTTATTTCAAGTTTTAATTGGTGATTTCTCACAGTAGAAAGGGCCTCTTTTCTCCGTTACAGTCACTCTCTCCGCTGCAATGACAGTGCAGAGACAATGAGATATGGAAGACCTGCAAAGGTTGACCAATCAGATCAGACTTAGCCTTTTTCAGGAGGGATTTAAAGAGACAGACACTAAAATAGAGCTTTGGATGTTTCAGCACAGAAAGTATGAAGAAAATAAAGTGTTAGAAAAGAAAAGAAAAGAAAAGAAAAGAAAAGAAAAGAAAAGCATGTAAGCATCCATCCATTTTCGTAACCACTTGTCTTCTTAAAGGTGACACTGGGCGAGAGGCAGGGTACACCCTGGACAGGTCGCCAGACTATCGCAGGGCTGACACATAGAGACAGACAACCATTCACGCTCACATTCACACCTACAGACAATTTAGAGTTATCAATTGCCCTATCCCCAACCTGCATGTCTTTGGACTGTGGGAGGAAGCTGGAGTACCCGCTGACACGGGGAGAACATGCAAACTCCTGCTCCCTCCTGCGATTGAACCAGGAACCCTCTTGCTGTGAGGCAACAATGCATGTAAGCATGTTCTAGTAAAAACCCAAAATACAAGTATGACCCTGAAAATGAACACAATAGGTAATTTAAAAAGTAAAGGTAGAGGAAAACAGCAAGCTTGGCTCTGTCCAAAAAAAATACACCTACCAGCACCCCTAAAGGTCACTAATCAACAACTTACATATTTTGTTTAATGTGCACAAATGTGCAAAAATGACAAGTTGTGGTTCTATGGGAACTTCGTGCAGGAATTTTGTTTGACCAAATATCTGCCAGACACCCAGAGAGGGAAGTCACTGTTAGCTGTTTCCCCATGCCTCCAGTCTTTATGCTAAGCTAAGCTAATCATCTCCTGGCTGTAGCTTCATAGTTATTCCACAGACATGAGACTGATATTCCATCTTCTCATCTAACTCTCTGCAAGAGAATCAAAAAGTGTATATTTCACTATGTCGACCTATTCATCTGAACTTTATAATTCTATGATTAAGAAAAAAATTAAGAATTGCAACTTTGTTTTTACACTACTACCTCCATATACCACCAGTATTGCCATGACCACTGTTATTACCATTAGACTTCTTTCTATGACAGTAACAATAACAGTAACATGAGCTATTTTCCTCTTAATTTTAACTGTCTCTGTGACAGCAACACTGACATTAATAGTAAGAGAGTAAATGACAAAACAACATTCAAGTAGGAGGAAACTTACTGGTGTGTTTCATAGCAGATCCCATTACCAGGAAGGACACAGTGACGCTGATGGCTATAAACACCTGGATCAGCTCAGCCACCCAGGAGTACGCCCTGTAACGTTCATTAATAATCTACATGGGTCGGTGGGGAGGGTGATGGATGTTGGTGGAAGTTGAAAATGAGGACACAACAAGGAAGAAGAAGGGAGGCATGTTTTTGTACTTTAGAGGATCTTCAAGCTAGTTTTGAAATAAACTGCACACTAAGAAAGTTTTTTTAGGACCCAAGCACCAAACAGTGCAAGGACCCTACTGTAATGCAAGGAATTATCATCATTATTATTATTATTATTATTATTAATAATAATAATATTTATGCAAATGAATCACACCTTTGAGGAACAAAAGGTGCTCAAAAACTCATCAAACTTTGCACACACATAAAAACAGGTGAAAAATATGTATATTTTACGGGTCTCGTGTTCAGGTGTGTACGCTGTAAACTGGGAGGCACATGTAACATTCCAAGTCATACAAAAAATACTCTTTGAGCCATACCCTAAACCCAACAGTAAATCAGCCATTTTGAATTTACTGTGCAAGTTTTGTCTTTTTTTTTTTTGTTATTTATAGGGATCATACTTTAAAAAACTCCTCCTACAAATTTTACCCGATTGACTAAAAATTTGTCTGTGCCATCTATAACCCTTCGAGATTAAAAGAATTTAAAAGGTTGAGTTTTCATTGAATGGTGAGACTGTGGCAAGGTGCCACAGTCAGAGGGTGTTACAGCATACGACATCCCTTTGTCCTTTGGACCCTCACAGCATAGAAAGATGTCATTTCCAGCGGCCGTGCTACGCACATGAAATACAATCTCACTCCTTCACGCA
>NC_065515.1:40184544-40340530 GCF_006386435.1 Epinephelus moara | reverse complement strand
TGATTCGAATCACTTTTGGATGAAAACATAGCTAACTGCATGATCCGATCCACCTCACTATCTGTATGAACACATTTTTTAAAATCAAACATATTTTTGATCCAGAATGAATGATCTGATCAGTTACTCCACTATCTGTGTGAACACATTACATGAGTCAAAACATTTTTTCACATGATCAAGGACACCAAAAGTGACAGTGAATATATACATACATAGAAAAAAACTCTACATTACACTACACTAGACAAAAGAATAAAACACCATCAGGCCAGCTGGCCAGTGGCACTGCCATTTTTGGGTTGGGTCACGTAATGCCATTGGGCCCAAAAACACTTTTTCCCATAGACTCACACTGGGAAAGATATGTCTATGAATCAGTGGATACAGTTTTTTGAGGGTCACAACCCCTGCAGAATGACTCATGCCACTATCTATATGTAGTCAGTTCAGTCCAATAATATTTGGAAAGTCCAAAAGAGTTGCAAGATTAAAATATTTTATCCCCAAATTAGCAGAGCGCTAAACTGGAAGTCAGCCGCTTGGCCGTTGTAAGTTGGCCTCTCTCCTGCACTCGGTGGCCATAAGTCTCTCGTGTGCTTGCTCTATGGGCCCAATGATGCAGAAGCCAGCATTTCCTGGGTAATTTCGTGCTGCAGAAATAGAGAAATTTTGGCTTCATGCACCACTAAGTAACTCTCATGGCAATGAATGGAGCCCCACCACCAATGTTGTAACCAGGTCTCTTCATACAGCCATGATACCTACTGCCAGTAGGAATGGGTGTGGCATTAATGTAGGCTCAGTCATCCAAATCTTCCTTAAGGAGTTCACTAAAGGAATGTCACTGCATTAGCATCTTAGCTGCTCATGTCAAGATAAACTTAGGCAGAAAATCTTAGTGCACAAGTTAGTAAATAGGCCTACAGCTGCTCTGCAGGAAGGGAGAGAGCAGGTAGCTGCAATAATGTCAAGTGAGCAGGAACAACAGAGAGGGAGCAGCTCTCAACAACAAGTCAAGTGTGCCTTTTCCTAACCTGAGAACAATACCTGGAAACAAGGTGACAGTCCAAGGTAGTAACAGAAGTAGTGTCAGAAAGCTTAGAGGACACAAATCTGAAAATAGTGAGACTAAAATAAAGGGCTGCAACCCACAATAGTTTTCATGATCAATTAATCTATTGATTATTTTTTTATTAAAGGTAACCTATCATGCTTTTTCTTATTTTCTGTAATGTTACAATGTTGCATGTTAATATTAAACGTGGCCAAAGCTTCAAATAATTAGGTAAAAGTAAGAAAAATTCATTCCTGTGAGTGAAAACCTCAATCTTTTGAAGGTTTCTTATTTTGTAAGATAGATATTTGGTAATTGATATATATTTACATGGGTTATTTTTGTCTGACAAAGTTAAATGGTAGTAAAAACTGTATATATTTAGAAAAGTCTAAGGTATAGGCTTATCTGTACAAGGAAGTTGTCTGTTTCCTTTCACCCAATGAGTCAAGGAAAAGGGGTGGGACTAAATATGTTTCTACATCCTCCCACTCCTTTTCGAATGTGTAAATCAAACAAACTATGCATTGGCAATTTGCTTTTACATTCTGTTTTTCGAATTATGAATATTTCTTTCTGTCTGTCTGTCTGCCTGTTTGCATGTTTATGTCATTTTTTACATGTTCGAAATAAATATCAAATTTTGAATATCAGATCTTCAAACTGATCAGAATACTCTGCTTCCAACAGCTTTTTTCTACTTATGAGACAAGCTGATGTCAGCTTGTAATGAATTGCAATATATAATCTGCTCCAGGCAGGCTGCTGCATTTACATTATGTATCCTACACTGTCACATGTAGCTACATGCTAACGTCATGGAAATTTGTAATCTTGGTTGCTGATGTTGATTTCCGATCGAATTTGTGTTAAGAGGCTTTTATGCGTGATTTTTCACCATAGAAGGTGCTGCTATAAGTCATGTCCGGTCTACAATGAGATACGGATGTCCCAGGAATTATGACCAATCAGAGCAGACTGGGCTTTTTTTGGGAGGGGGGCTTAAAGGAACAGCCACTAAAACAGAATGTCTGAAACAGAGGGTGAATACAGGGGTTCCTGCACTAATAGTATGAAAAAAATAAAGTGTATTTTGAACATTAAAGCATGTAAACATGTTCTAGTGGAAACCCAAAATACAAGTATGAACCTGAAAATGATAAAAAAAAATAGGCCCACTTTAATTGCTTACTTGTTGATATCAGAATAATGAGGCACATCACAAAACCAAAAAATATTTGCTTTATGAACAATATTCACTAATTGGTTATTATTATTGGTTATTTGTTTGAGCTCTACTGAAATTTCTCTGATGAAAAGAAGACGAAAATGTCTTTACTTTTGTTGACAAAAAATAGACTAAAATAACAATCTGACAACTAATACATATGTGACTAGCACTAATATATGCTGACAAGACAAACGCACTGTCACATGTCACTTCCATCACTCAATCTCCAATTCAAACATGCATTTTCTGTTTCTGTGCAATTGCAGGCAGCTCCAGCTGACTTCACCTTTGGTCAATGTTGAGCCCTGCAGCTGTGCACGTCAGCCAATAGAAACACTGATGCACCATGTTTGGAAGTCATTAATCTACCAATGTGTCATCAGTGTATTTGGTTTAGTACCAAACTGTCACATCACACAATCATTCAGTTTGTATTGTTTTACCCAGGTTGGAACTGTGACATCACATTCTTTTTTAGGCTGAATGCAGGCTAATGTGACTTTACCATCACACTGAAACTTACTTAAAATCGTGAGTCTAAATTAGCACTGGTGATATGGTACATAAAAAAGAAAACAAGAAAAGACACAAACACAGCGCAGTATCCTCAGCTCACACTGAGGAGAAAACACTGGTGAACAACATACTTCACACTAACACAGCTCTCCATCCACACTTTTAATAAAGAGCATTAGGCCTACTGTATACCACAGATCTAAATTCATGAATTGTGCAGCATGGTCTTTGATGAAGCTCCATATTGACTGTAATAATATGCGGTGTTGCACAATCTTTCCACGCATGATCAATTTATGATCTACTGTATGAAATGAGGCCACCCAGTGAATCTAATCTGCATATAGACAGCAGCTAATAGAGCATTTTAAAGTTAGTTTGCGCCAGGGAGGTTTTTCCTGGGCTTCTCCTGAGAGCTGTGGCCTCTTTTAGATGAAGCATGACTTTACCAAAGGCTTGTCACCAAAGAGCTTCACTTAGTGACAGCAAATCTCAACATGCCACTACTATAATTATTCTCTTTACTTAGGGGAAGTTGGGCATTTGAAGGGAAGAAAAAAAATCGAATTCTCTTTGTTGTGTGCACGTCTTTGGGACGGACGTTCGGGGAAAAGCACCTGTAGGAAAATACTTTGAAAAATCCTCTGAAACCAGTTCTCAAAGGCTGCTGTTGGACAATAAATTGTTGTTCTGGCTTGAATGAAGTTGTGTTCAAGTTCATTCGGTTATTGTACAACTGTTTATCAGAGGCAAGTCTAAAAGGAATAAAGAGGCTGAGAGAAGACAGAAAAATCTGTCCAGGTTCAATAAATCAAATAATAGGACAAAGCAAACTTACAGACCTCTGGAACTGCATCACTTCACTTCACCAACAGCCAAAACACATGGGGATAAAAACTCTAAATACAGCACCAGATCTGACCAAAAAAAATCTCATTCATGTCGCTCAAATGAATGCCTTAAAGAAATAAGAAGGGAGATTCTTACCTTATTGTGAACATCTCTCTGTTTTCCCCCCATTTATTCCAGCAGGTGGACACAAAAAGAATCAGCTCCAAAGATTGTAACAAAACGATGCGTGACTGTATACAAGTGATTGCTTGTTTCCCTCTCAGTCACATTTAAAGTAAACTCTATTTGGATTGTGAAACAAACAAAACTGATTGTGTGGAGGAAAGTTTGGGAGCTTCTTCCTGGTTTCTCAGTAGGTCAGTAAGAGGTAGTTGTAGTTTGTCTCTACTCAGTGCAGACAAAGAGAATCAGTGGGTTTGTTTGGTGTTATGCTGCATTCATGTGCTCCTTGGATGGTCCCATTTCCCAAGCTGGGAAGTTGTTCTACCCACTGTGGTGTGTTCATGAGCTTTATGTCATAATGTGGAAACAACATGGATGCTACAAAGTGCAAAGTGTGTTTTATTTTATTGCTCAGAGCATTTAAACAACATGTTGTTGGTCTTCTGCATACATTGATTGTAACCAGTGGTTATTTGACTTACTGTTGCCTTTCTATCATCTTGAACCAGTCTGGCCATTCTCCTCTGACCTCTGACATCAAAAAGGCATTTTCGCCCAGAGAACTGCCGCTCACTGGATATTTTCTCTTTTTCAGACCATCCTCTGTAAACCCCAGAGTAGAGCAATGTCTGAGATACTTAGACAAGCCCGTCTGGCACCAGCAACCATGCCACATTTAAAGTCACTTAAATCACCTTTCTTCCCCATTCTGATGCTCAGTTTGAACTTCAGCAGGTCATCTTGACCATGTCTACATGCCTTAATGCATTGAGTTGCTGCCACATGATTGGCTGATTAGCTTTGTGCATTAACAAACAGTTGAACAGGTGTACCTATAAAGTGGCTGGTAAGTGTATATTACAAATTAAATGTGAGCAAAAAATTGACATGCAGTATGTGAATTAATGAAAAGTTTATCACCATCAACCAAATCTTTACTTTTGTCCACCATGTTTCTGCATATAAAGTCAGTGGATTCTGATATATTCGTGGTGATACAGATGAGATTTGAATATAAGTGTGTAAATAGTAAAAAATGCACTTGAACTTATTTGTTTCAGAGAAACATTTCTGTGCAGAAATAAATGTAATAGGATACATATACTGTATCTGCTGATGTGACTCTCAAAACACAAAGGAAGAGGAACAAGAATCACTAATTATATAAAACTCTTTAAACATGAATTCATCTCAAAGCTTTAGATCAGAAGACTATCAAAAAACTTAAAAGAGAGCTATGCCCATTTTCTTTATACATATTATTCTTATGCTCTATGACAGTACAAAAATATTAGTTAACATGAACAGCTCCCTTCCAGATTCAAATGCTGGTGTGCTAAAAGCTGCTCTATAGACAGTGCATTGGGAAAGATGCTCTAGATCAGTGGTTCCCAACTGGTGGGTTCGTGGGTCAATTCTGAATGAACTGTGAGTGACTCATGAACAAAAAAAACACACTTTATTTTTAAGTGCAGTGAATTTCTCACATAGAGCTTTTATTTTGAAGTGCTGTTTCCTGCTGTAAAGTGAGTTACCTAACAAACATGGTAACATGCTATCAGGCAAATGCAAGTATGACGCTGAATGTATTAAACTGTGTGGACTTCTGGACCCCGTGGCTGGACCAGTTGGGAACCGCTGTCCTAGATGACACTGTGAGCACCCAAGGGAATGTTCTGAGTATATGGGTACATTTTCTGTTACAAAGCTGAGAACACTACAATAGAATAAAGCTCATTTGGGTTTAAAAAAGAAAACAAACATTCTGTGGGTCCACAAATCAGGCTCTCACTCACTGTCTACGGAGCAGCTCTAGACTTTATATTTGATGGCATCACAACTCTGAGACTTACTTTTCTAGTTTCTGGCTTTGAGAGAGAGTAGCTCATGTTCCCATATATTGAGTGAACTTTCCTAGACCATAAATATAATATATTGGAATTCTGAATTTAGGTGGCGTTACCTTTAAAACAACAGTTTTAAGTACACAAACCTAAAGTAAAGAGAGAAAACGGTGAGCAAATATATTTATTAAGTCAGTTTTGAGTGTAAACACATGAGTCAGATATGGCTTTTAAAAGTAGATGAGCAGTTAACCAACTGATCAGATATAAGCTGAGGCATCAAAATGTGCAGTGTACACACAGCCTGAACATACACTTCTGTTTTACGTCACGTTAAAGGCTATTTACTCCTGACTCAATTGGTGGTGTCTAGGTAAAGATGGACCAAAGAGGTACACTACATGGCCACAGTATGTAGACATCCAAATAATACACCCATATATGATGTTGTAATATGTGATTCCAAAACCGCAATCATTAACCTGCTGCTCTAACAGCCTTCACTCTTTTCGTTCCACCAAATGTTGAACAGGCTTTCCCATTAGAGCATTAGTGATGTCCAACACTGATGTTGTGTGATAAGGTCTAGCTCACACCTGGTGTTCCACTTCCTCTCAAAGGTGTTGCGAAGGGTTGAGGTCAGGGCTCTGTGCAGACCAATCAAGTTCTTCCACACCAAACTGGGGAAACCATCTCTTTATGGTATAAATACGATGTAGCATTAAGAATTCCCTTCATCAAAACTAAGGGTCCGAAATCAGGGGAAACTCCTGCAGACCAAACAAACCCATGTACATGAATGTCTACATATTTTTGGCCATCATGAATTGAAAGCCTGCATTTTACCTCAGATTATCTCTGTATTTTATCTCAGAACCTCGACCCACTTCTAATGCTTCAAGATAATTAAATTCCCTAAAACATAAACCCAAACCTCCGCACAGCCTTTTAGTTATTTTACCCCACAAGTGGTTAATTGAGTAAACTGGAATATATTTCCAAAAATGGACTAATTAAGGATATAAGGCTAACAAAATATTAAAAATAAACCACTTGAGTGCTGTACTGTGTGCACAGCAGATTGTAAATGCACTTTTTCTGTAATTATTTTTGAAAAGCATCATCTTTTATAAAGATCTGTGTGTCTCTTAATCTAATCAAACAGTGCCCTCCTATGGCTTAATTGGGTCATCTACATTTTAATGCTCACAACGCCACCAAGCCCCTGTTGGTAATTGAATATCCACTTGTTCTCCGGCTCAGTGAGTGACATTGATGAAGCACAGAGGGTGAGAGTTCGTCGCCACAACACTATTACAGTTAGAGAACAGCGGCGAGCGTGGAGGTAATGATCGGACTGCCAGCTCAGCTGCACTGAAGAGAAAAACAGATCTGAGATGAGGGAGCTGCAGAGAGAAACACAGAACAAAGATGCTGATCTGCTGTTCTGATCTCGTTGTGTTTGCCTCTTTGTTAATCTCATGAGACTGATTTAGATCCAGAGCGGGACGGAGGAAGAGAAAGATGTTGAACTGACAGAAGGAAAACAAGCAGGAAAAAAAAAAGCAGAGAAATCAGAAGTGTTCTGGGAGGACAAAAGTTTGGATAAGAAACATGTTGAGGGATGTTGGGGAGTGATTAGTGAGAAATATCTCAACTTATTCCTTTATTACGGTGTGAAGCCAGAGGCTAGATTGAGGTCCACATAGCCTCATTGAATTATTGATCACACACACACACACACACACACACACACACACACACACACACACACACACACAGCTACATCAAGGCTTTGTTTTTTCTGCAGGAGTGTGTGTTTGCGTGTTTGTAGGCTGCAGGAATGTGTGTGGAGCTTTATTCCTGAGTGTTTAGATGCCTGAGTGGATGCCTGGTGCGTTTGTGCTTCAACGTATCTTTGTGAGGGCCAATTTGAGACGTTCTGACATTTTGGAAACCGGTCGTCACTTCTTCAAAGGGCTGTTTTTACACTTGTTTTATAGGCTCAGAGTGCTCCAATGAATCAAACAAATTGGGATAATGGAACACACTTTCTGAGAATCTCATTTCAGTTTTGTCTGCATGCCCAAAAAGTGACAGAGGTAGATGTGTACAGAATGAAAAAAGAGAGTTTGACAGAGTATTCAAACCCTGCTTACTTACACACCTCTGCACACCTGGACAGTTGCTGCACAAAGTGGACATGCACATTGTTAGACCAGAAGCATAAGGTTTAGATTGAGTTGACACATGTAGTTGTGATGGTGGTATGATGATGATGAAGCTGTTGATCAGCATACTGAGACATACACAATACTACAAAGCAATAGCAACCTGAGGTAGGATGCAGTGCATTTATTTTCAGATGATACAAACAGGACAAAAATACGCCCTTTTACTTAACTTGTAAAATCAGATTTAAAAAAAAATAATGTCTACAACAAAACTACTAAATTATTTGTGCAGAATATTTCTAATACAGCATAGAATTATTTAAAGAGGACCTTTTATGCCCATTTTCAGGCTCATACCTGTATTTACTGTAAGGTTTCTATTAGAACATGTTTACATGCTGTAATGGTCAGAGAACACTTTGTTTCCCTCATGTTTTTATGAGACGGTCTGTTGAGCCATGTCTCTTGAAGCCCCCCTCCTGAAAAAGTCCAGTCCGCTCTGATTGGTCAGCATTTCTGAGTCTTCCATCTCTCAGCATCTCTGCACCATCCTTACAGTCAAGAAATTAATTAAAGGGGCAATAAGCGGAAATTCATCATTTCTAGATTGAAGGAATTAAAAAATCGCTATGTGAAGAACTAGAGGTGTAATTTAATCTGGAGTATAGCATGACATCACACACCCTCTCTCTGTGTTGATCTCCAGCCCCTTGTTTACAAGCCGGTCCAGGTGTGCATTCATGTACATTCATGTGAATCGCCGCCTCCTCCCTCCTCTCGGAGCCCTTAGCCCTCCCTCCCTATAAAAGGCTACAGCCAGTGAGCAATGGCAGCGCGTGTTTTCGAAGCGAAATGGCGGAGAGCGGAACGAAACATTCACCTGAAGACGACCAGGATCCGACATTACCTCTAAAGAAACAATGGTCGTTGGCGAAGAAGTTGTCGGATAAAGAAAGGGACAGAACCCGCTCTCCAAGGTGGAGAGCACTGCGAGAGCTAAAGGGGCTACAATCTGAGCTAGCTCTTCTTCTCCTGGACAGGTAACGTTAAGTAACAATATAAAGTCAAATGTCTGTTTTAATTAGTGTTACAGTAACATTAGGCACACGTCGCTATGTTGATTCAATTAAATTTAATGTTGCAATCGTAGCATGGGTTAATGTCCGGAGCTTGAGTTAATAGCGGCTCTGTCCCAGCAATGGGTCAGGCGTTTCGGTTGTGTTAGGTGAGTAGCCCGGCAGCCCAGCTAACATTTGCAGTTAGCATTGTAAAATGTAGCCAGGCTAAAACATCCCTCTCACTCACGGAGAAGAGGAGGAGCCAGAGATATTGGATGAAGCGAGATACCCAACTCAGCTCACTTCCTGATTCAGTGACGTCAGCGCCACGCCCCCGTAGGAGACTTGCGGCAGCTCTGAATGTATTGTCGTCAATGAGGAAAATGAACGTGATCACAATTTATGGTAAATTCTTTCGCCCTGTAGTCACTAAAGTAAATATTGGGTTCATTTTCCACAAGCCACACATCTTACCAATATTCTGACACTAAAGCTGCATTTTTCATCCGCACAGCAATATTCTGACACTAAAGCTGCATTTTTCATCCGCACAGATCAAGAGAAAGTTAACTTTGTTTGCGCCCTGTCCATCTCAAAAAACAAGTTCTCGCGAGATCTCGTGATCTTGATAAACAGGCGGTAAAATCACAGTTAGCTTACAAACAGTTATTTACCGCTAGTAATAAATAAAAAATGCCCAAGCTTTGTGCAACAATAGGCTGCAATAACAGGAAGAATGTATTTTCATTCCACCTGCTTCTCGATCCGCATACACAGACATCCACAGAGCCTCTGTTCAACACGGTGGTGGGGTTGAAGGAGAACAGGCTCTGATTGGAGGGAGAGCTAACCACGCCCACTTAGGAAACAGGAAGAGTAACCGTTTTCTTAACATTGGATAAGCCTACAGTTGGGTATCTCCCTTCATCCAATATCTCTGGAGGCGATGGCTCTAGCCAAGTCCGCTGCCACTGGCTACTGGAGTAACTTACAGCTATGGAGCGCTTCTACCAGCTCTTCTAGTCACTGAGCCTCGCCTCCATCTCAGCAAATATATTACATTTATTACAGGTACCATCATCATTGAAGTAGGCAGGGGAATAGCTAAACACAGCAGAGACCGAGAGTGGAGTGAGTGAAAGAAATCGCTAACTGCTAAACTAAGCATAGACAAGGCGAGTTGGGGGGTGGGGGTGGAGAGCAGAGGTAGAGGGAGGTGTGGCTCATGACACACTTTGTTTTGGTCTACAGGCAGTGCACAACAGCAAACCTAGCGGTGAAACGATTTCGCTTTTTGTCCCTTTAAATGGAGGATAGCGTTAGATTTTATCATGAAAAATCACCAATGAAAGCTTCTAAACACTACCAGACATGTTCCAGCAGGAATATGATCCAAAATTGGGGGAAAATTATCAACATCAGTGACCAAGAAGACATGTTTTCCTGATGTTAGCATGTAGCTACATGTGCATAAGCAGGGTACTTGCAGCTGGGCAATGACTGTTACAAAGAATAGTTGCACTTTCTACAGTGAAAAATCGCCAATATAAGCTTCTAAACACAACTGGACATGTTCCAGCAGGAATATGATCTAAAATGAGAGAGAAATTTACAACATTGGCAACCAAGATTACATGTTTCCCCAACGTTAGCATGTAGCTATATGTACCAGTGTATGTAATGTAAACACTTGCAGTGGCGTGGCTTAAGCAGATGACCGTATAAAGAAATCCTCATAGAACAGTTTTTCCTTATGTAGCCTAATTAACATAAAGTTGACTCAAAAAATGGCTCAAAGTTCATATGGCTCCACTGGACTCCTGGGGGAAATTCCTGTTTTGTGACCCATCCACCACCCAAACCTGCCTCCTGCTTGGGACCGCTTCTTTGTTGCGCTCATCAGTGCATTGGTCACGTTATGGCAGCTTTCCAAAACATGTGGGTGATGCATGAATTACTGGCTCATACTGGCTCATGATTACGTGGAATGTGTACAAATTTGGGTGTGTTACTTTCACAGGAAAACAAACAGCCTGCACAATGACTTTTACTGTAGCCAGAGTAGGAAAAAAACTGTTGGAAATGGAAATCCGAGGTTCTAATCTTTGGCCACGTTTAATATAAACATCCCTTTTTGTAACACAATTTCTCAAACAAAGTAGGTCTTATTTATAAAATGTCAGTAAATCTGTGAGCAGATTTGCACATAAAAAACCTTGGTACTAAAAACCTACCCGACATTCATGAATTTGAGTGATTTGATCATAGGCATGTTCATGAATGCCAATCAATCGTAAATTGACAGCGTACTCCCGTTAGTCAGCAATTAGCATGCACCCCTGCCAACATATATGGAGGTGATAAATACTATGGATAGGTGCATCCTGTCAACCTGTGAACAAGGAGCAAACAAAGAAGGAGAGAGAGAGAGAGAAAAAGAAAACCTTTTCCAGCGCTGAGATTAAAGCTAGTTAAGGTTAAGTGGGGTTGAGAAAAACAAACTGTTTTCTTCTGTTAGTAGTGGTGTGACAGGGACAGGTAAATCAAAGGCCTGGGAGGAGGTCACAGGTGCCATTAACTCTGTGACCTCTGTTGTAAGGGGAGCTGAGTGTGCGGTACATTTTTTCCTTTTTTCATGACTTTTATATATATATATGTATCCAGCACCCACTCCAAATGGACCTTGGGATGTGCGAGTTTTTTGACTATTTTACTCTGTTGTAAGAGCCATCCAAGAAGTTAAACCAAAATGGTTTTATATGAAACTTTATGAAAAATCTAATGAGCACACAAAAAAGCCACAACAGCTACAGGACCAGGTTCCTCCTAGTCACACCTGTCTGCTGCAGACTAGCACATTGCTTGCATTATCCGAGAGACCTCTTAGGAATTATTCCTGAAGGAGACAGAGATGTGTCTCCACTGGAGCAGTCAATAGCAAACTCAGAAGGTACGGTGATGTACGTGTTATATTTAGTGTGAAATTGCTTTGCATTCTGACAGCCATCACTGATAGCTTAGTGTTTGGTCAGTAACGTGGGACGCACAGTCTTGCCACTCAAACGAAAGATAAATTTGTGTAGCTCTGTTTCCTGATTAAATCAAGTGGGAACAGGATGCCAGAAATGTAAAAAATAAATTGATTTAAATGACATATTCACATTTTAAGAAACCTAATCTGAAGCTTAAATCTGCTAAATGTCAACTAATTTTGCTAAATGTGTTATATTTCCAATCTTTTGTCATGTTTAACTTAAGTGTTTCAAAGGCATCTGTGCATTGTGAACATCACGCAGCACAATACAAATTACAATTGTAATTTCTAATTATGACAAGCAATATTTAGAAAATAGATTTTTTTTTAGTACGTACATAAAGATCTGAGCTACTGACATATTGATGAATGCTGAAATACATGTTAATTTAACTCTGCAAACAGTTTAAATACAAATTTCTTCTGCTCACGTTTAAATGAGACCCAAAATACAGAAAATCATAATAGGTCCTCTTTAAACCAATTACAAATTCAATAGTCCATAATACCTTCTTTTTCAGGTAAGTAAACATAAAAGCATTATACATAAATTAAATCTGCATGTGCATTGCACGTATGATCTTTTACAGGATTTTAAGACCATTTGGATAAAAGTTTGTATTTAATGGTATAAACATCACAACATAAGTTATGTCTGTGTATATAAAGCATTTCAGTCTCCACAAATACACAGTAAAGATCTGTAGCACTTTACTGTGAGTTAATATAGAAAGCAAACAAGTAAAACAGTTAAAAATGAGTGTTCTTTGATACTTCTCAACAGGCCGCCTTGTTGTGCCAGTAATGGACTGCTCTATTGACTAAAGTCAAGGTTTTTTCCATGTTTTCCGAGGTGCATGCAAACCATGATGCTCTGTGTTTGAATCAGACAAGAGTCTTGGTTCTGGGTTCTGGACATACTGGTATTTTCTGGTGTCTGTGTGTTTGTAGGTACTTAAATATGTGTGAAAGTTGCTGGTATATATATCAGGCTGTGTCTCCCTGCAGACGAACTCCTCGCTGCTCTCTGATAGAGATGTCAGACACATCAAACAGCTCCTCCACTGCATGATCAGAGAGGAACGAGGGAGGGAGGGAGGTTAAAAATGAATGGAGGAATGAACAGAAGTCAGAAAGAGCGTGAGGGGAGAGGAGGAGGAGACACAAGTTCAAATCAATGAAGGGTGAAGGAGGTGGAGGGTCAGAGTCTGGTGTGAGTCTACAGCTCCAAAAACAGAGAGAGAGAGAGAGAGAGAGAGAGATAAAGAGAATGATAGAGTGGCCTGTGAAAAGCCGAATGAGATGTCTGGACTTTAAAAAAAATGAATGAGGAGAAAACTGAGAGACAAAACAAAGAGAAATGTGCTCCAGCAGCAGCCCCTGCAGGTCACACACTGAACTGAAGCTGTGTGATCACTGTCTGTGTTTACACTGACTGCTAGAAGTGACACAATTCACATTTCACTTGGTGGATTGGCTGTGCCTGGAGATTCTACAGTTTATCAATGTGTTTTTAGACACATGCAGAATGTTTTAAATAAAAAAACATAGGAATCAAATATGGCTCCCTTTAAAAAACATAAAGGGGTGAGCAAATGATTAATCAGATACGGAGAAAATTTGAATTAGCGAGACCTGGGACCACATGTACAAACAAAACTATGCACACACACATTAACACTCAAAAACGGGTATAAAATCAGAACATGCTGTAATAATGTGAGCACATTGAGCAAACAATGTATTGCCTCAAACAAGAGTAATCCTTATCAGTTAGGGCTAGATGATATGGCTAAAAATGTTAATACAACAAAAATTTCATATCAGTCGATATCAATAATCATCGAGCTAAAAAAAAAGTCAAATCATTATTTCTTTCAAGTTTAAAGGCTGATCTTTGCTTCTGAGAGAAAGTTGAAGAGACCAGACAGTTCGTTGTGGTTTAAACTTCTATTCATTGTCAGAAAATAACAAACACTTGCCAAACAACAGAACATTGTAGAAATCTTAGGTAGATTCAAAACAATTAAAATCCAAATAATGTCAAAACATGAAATAATAAATAGATGACAAAATCTTAACTCTGGTCAGGAGCATATCAAACTCTGTGCAGTTGGGTTAAAACATTTTGTTAGTGTTTTAGCTGACAATGTGAACAGAATAAATACACAAAATAAAAATCTCAACTGTGGTCAGTATTTACTGTACAAGTTTTACACCCCCTGTATGTAATTTTTAATTTTAAAAACAATAACAAAAGATGGACCTTGATGAAGTCATGAAGAAATGTTGGGTCAGTCATTGCTGACATGACTGAGGCGGAAATCGTATTTATGGGTATGATAGTTTTAATTATGTAACCTTCATATTATGCCAGTTAGTCACGTTAACTTGCTAACTTATCATTAGCATTAGATGAGTTGACCAATACATGACTTCAACGCAACGTCATTCACTGCCGTCACAACGGCCACGCCCCCTTTTAGGTGAACGTTTTGAACTCGACCCGGGAGAGACACTAGTCGTGGCTAGGAGTTCATAATGCCGAAAAGTTGCTGCGTTGTTCACTGCACAGCAAACAATAAAAGAAAATCAGAATTGCGATTTTCTTTGCTCCCGGATAGAGTGAAGAATGCGGAAAGAAGAAATCTGTGGTTCACAGCCATCAAACGGCAGGGTAAAGACGGAAAGCTGTCAATAGTATCCAGTCACTACACCTACATCTGTGGCAGGAACTTCATCACAGGTTAGTTGGCTAACGTTAGCTAGCTAGCTAAAGTCAGTTGATCTCAAGCCAAGAAGTTAATTCTAATGAATGTTAAGTAATGAATCGACAGGACATGAATTGAATGAATGAATAGACAGTATGAATAGTATGTAAGCTGAAAAGGGTACACACCTCCTATCATTTTCACTTTCTCGTCGTACCGAAGGTGATCAGGACCTCTTAAACTCTCCGTAGCATGTAGCCTGACTGGCCATTTCATCCGAAGCGGAAAGACTCAACTGATTTGTTTTTATTTACACTTTATGTGTGTGAAGAGCTCTGCCGCCAGTCAAAATCCCATTTTTTTTATCACCTATGACGTCACCGACACGCAACCCGTTGTAGTCCGTTGTAGTCCTATTAAAGTCATGTATACAGCTGTTGTAGCTAACATTATGTGGTGACTTCACTTGTAGGGTAGCCCCACGCTGTTACCTGTGGTCAAAGTAATTATACTTAAAATAACTCTATGAGCATGTTGAATGTTGTCGATAATAGTCTCATTTTCTTCTTCTACTACTACATCTTATTGTTTTTTTAAAATTATTTTCTGGTTAATGGTGGGGGAAAACTACCAATGTGTGACATCACGGTAGCTTTCCATTATTTTACAGTTTACTGATAAACCATGTGCATTTTTGTAATTCATTACACGTGACACATATTTCGATGTTGATGTTTTCACATGATATCATACATTCCATATGTAAAATGTCCACACCACATGTAGTTATGTGTGAATTTATCACATGTAATATAATGTTTCATATTATGTGATAAGTGATTGAGATTTATAAAATGCAAATGCTTTACAAATGAGATGAAAAGAATGCTCATGAATATTTGTGTATTGAATATTTAGTTATGCACCGACAGAGCGCCTTGCCCCAGGAGTGTAAACACAGCCAGGAGAGCGGGAGGCACATCTGTATTCAGTACAGGTATCCAAGTGCATGCCTCTGTGTGTATCAGTGTGTGTGTGTGTGTGTGTGTGTGTGTGTGTGTGTGCGCCTCTCTCTCTCCCCGGGGCGTTGCGTGGCCGCGCTGAGGACGGGATCTTTTATCTTGGCTGACGTCCCAATCAATCAGCCAGACACTGATGGAGACCCAGGGTGCCCACACAGTCCTCACGCACGCACACACACACACACACACACACACACACACACACACGCACACACACAGAGTTCTTAACCCCTTCCTATCTGTCCGTTGTTGAGCAGCAGCCTCTTTGTTCACAGAGTCAGGAGTCGACTCCGTCTGAAAAAGACAGTCCTCCTGCTAAGCTGTATACATGGCCAGTGAAAATGAATATTCCACTTATATTTCTTTCTACACAAAGTCATGCATACTGTGATTCATGTACAACGCCTGTCAAACTATGGTAAAGTGGAACACAATTTTGCTTCTTTGCATCAAAATAGGACTTCTCAGTTTTTTAGCGTAGGGTGGACTCATTGGACCGCACGAAAACAGCCTTTTACTTTCATTCCTTCAACCACCTTTTTAACAAGGTTGGTGTTGCAATATTTGCACATATTCAAAAAGCTGTTGACATCCAAGCCTTTTAGGGATGCACCAGCTGTGAAATTCTGGGCCGATACAGATACTGGTGTTTAAAATAACAATTTGGCCGATAGCTGAGTTCAGTGGGGCTTTTTGTTTGTCTGTATTTTGCGGTTGTTGTTGTTTTGTTTTTATTTACTCCCCCATTTGTGACAGAATAACAAAGAAATCTTCCTTATAAAAAAATAACTGAACTCTTTTAAAAGACATTCAGCTCTTCATCACACCATCTTTGAATTAAGCATAAATTCAATCAATCAATTCAACACATCAATACATACAAATTTTTCAACCTTTCACACAAAAAACGTCTTCAAAGAACTGCTTCAAAGCATTTTTATCATGTCTTATCTCATAATTCCCTCTGTAATCATGTATCAGTTCAGAGAGGACCCACTTGCAGAGCACTGGGTTGAAGGTTTAAAGAAGGTTTAAACAAAATTAGAGTTCCAAACGGACAGTCAACAAAACACAAAGTCCAAAAGAAAGGAGAACGAAAACTACACAAACCAGGGATTATCTTTGAATATGGACGGCAGTACATTTTGGGAAAGACCAGCGAAGGAAACCATCAGAGACTGGACTGACTCACTTACTTTGACTCTTTATGACTCTCATAATGTATGGGAACAAGAAGAAAAAAGACAATGACAAAACAGATATGAATAACAGAGAGAAACAGAGTTAGTAACTAAATCTGCCAGAGCCCTGAGAGAAAAGTCCTGGGAGGCAGGTAAATGAAAAGAGCCAGAGGAAGACCAGTTTGGGGGGTGAAGGGTTGGAGATTAAGTGCAATAATGTACTGATAGAAAATTTAAGATTAAAGTCTGGAGAACAACAAAAACCTGTTGTGTCCTGGAATGACTTCTTTGTATCACTTTTTAAAGCTTCAACAAAGAGAAAACTTTGACCCCCTGTCTTTCTCTTCAAACAGATTTATCGATTTGAACAGAAATGGCCGCTCTGCCTCCACAACAATCCGTCTCTGTTTCTCGCCAGAATGGCAGCTATTTCATGTGCTATTAGTCTCATAGGCGTCATCATCTCGGGTGCGGCGGGATGGACATTACAGTAGCCATACATCAGCCACAACAGGCCTCATTAAGTACCTGGCACCTGCTACCTACAGAGACCAATTAGAACACTGGGAGTAATGGGATGTAATCTCTCTCTGCCAGGCTCCGGCCAATCAGAAGCCAGATTTAATCACTTCGGCCCGCTCATTAATGATGATGATGAGGAAGTTGAGATGAAAACAGAAGTAACTTTGGTCTTTGTTCTCCCCTGTGGCTGATAATGAATGGGTAAGGTGGGCAAGGGGCAGACTGAGGGGAGGGTTGGTTTAAAAAGGAGTTTGAGACAATTAAAGAACGTAACTGTTACAAAATAGAGAAAAATATGGACTCAGCAGTTGTCACATTACTGCATTTTCTTAACGAGCCATTGCTATCACTTTAAACACCCAGTTTGGAGAGGCAGGCTGGAGTAACAGCAGGGAAGCTAAGCAATGCGCTGCTGTGGATGGGCTCAGCAGCAAAACATATTTGAGCCACCTAAAAAATCCATATTGGTTTAAGTGTAAGCTATATTTAGAAAATTTTCATCATTTACCTTGCCATCAGACAGCCTTTCCAACAGGGAACTAAACTGAATGTGAATCTACTCTCTCTTCAAAGCCAGACTGCTTTGACAAACACAGTAATTTTACCTGGCTGAACACAGGAGCTGCTGCTCTACCGAAGCCTCAGTCAGCTAGTTTGTTTGTGTTATGAAGTGACTTTGGTGTTTAGAAGGGGTAGTTCGGATTCACTAAAGTCACACAATAACAAACAAACAGACTAAATGGAGGCAGCTCCTGTGTTCAACCAGGTAAAATTAAAGTTTTGTCAATGGAGGCTGGTGGCTTTGAAGAGAGCAATGTAACGGCTTCAGGTACTAAAGGTAAAACACCGATTATTGATAAGTACCTCATACAAACTCAGTTCAAAAAATTCAAACCATCCCAACTCATTTTGACTGACTAAGATGACTAACTCCATAGGAAAAAATGGTGTTCAAGGGAGAAGCCAATGTTTTCTCATTCTCGTAGTCTCGTTCAAGTTTTTAGGGCCTCCAGTGGCCATAAATCCCATTCCTGACATGGGACAGATCCTTACTCCAGCTCTGTACTCAAGACACGGACATGAGATCAATGATAATATCTCAAGCTGGACAGAAGAAACAAAACAAACAAACAAAAAAAAAAACAGAAAAAAAACCCAACCTTTTAGCTGTAAGATGGTTTTCTTTTTTCTTTTTAACTCTTCCCAGCTGAGTTTAAAAGAGGTTTTATTGGCCAGAGTGGACACATAGATGACTGTAAACACACAAAGGAGCATGGACTTTAGGTTGGAGTGGAAAACATAAAAATCAATGAAACACACACACACACACACACACACACACACACACACACACACACACACACCTGCTGCTCCTTTCCTACTCTGGTGTCAGTTGTTGGTTTCAGGTAACATTCCAACACTTATGGAGTTCTCCATCTTATCCAGCCAGATGAGGATATGGACATAAGTTTAATCTCCGAGCACTTAGTACAACGATAAGTCCAGTTAGCCTTGTTTGGTTTTTCTACCCAAGGGCCCGACACACACAGGTGTTTTCACTTAGGCTCATCCACACTGATACACACAGCGACCACACTACTCTGGTGTTTTTGGAACACCTAAAAACAGAGACCTTTGAAAATGCTGCTGACTCTGTTTTAGTTTGAAAACTCTGTTTGTTGCGTTTTAGTCTAGAGACTTTTGGAAACAATTTCGCAGACACCTGTGTTTGCTTCCCAATTGGGTCTTATCAGTCACGACATGTCAAGCCAAAACATTATTACTATAGGCCTAAATACCTTTTGTGATTTTATCCTCATCTTCATCCTGGGTGGGTAATGCTACTTTTTTCTCTTTGCCATGGCTTCCTCTAACAATGGATAGTGCTCCTGGTAATGCTCTAATATGTGACTGTGTTTGCTTTGTAATGTAATTGGTCTGTTTTCTGCCACCTTGACTGTCTTATACTCATGTGTTAGAACAGTTACACCTCATCGTTGATCCAAGCAAAGGATTCTCTGCTCTGACTTTTCACCATCTTCCTGGTATTTTTATAACTAAGCAACCAACAGAGCAGAGCAGACAATCTGCTTCCTGTTTACAGTGGTAAACAAAATGGTCATGTGATTTGCGTTTTTAGGTGTTAATGTGGATGGAGATTATTTCTGAAATGGTGCTAAAACACTGTTTTTGAAAGAAAACATATTCGTGTGGATGTTACTTATTTGAACCAATGAAATGAAGCAAATTAATCAGCTTTTTTTTCCAACATTTACTTACATCTGATGGCTTCAGTTGTCTTGTTTGACTGATGGCACGAGGCCTGGCCCAAACACAGGTCAAGTCTATATATTTGGGTCTTGTTTCCTCCCTTTACATAGCCCTGTCCACCCTTCGCCCTCCCTCGATGCTTCCTTTCCCTCTCCTCTCCCTCCTTCCCGGCAGCATGGAATGAATTTGCCCGGTCATGTAGAGCCGTGTCAGAGCGAGGCGAAGCTGGCAATTCATCACCCTGCACTGCCTGCCTGTCACTGCTCCTCCATGCTTTTTTCTTGTGTGTGTGTGTGTGTGAGAGAGAGAGAGAGAGACGGCTGTTCACCTGCTGTCAGAGCTCCTCACCACCACCATGTGCACCTCTGTCCCCTCAGGACCTCCAGTAAAGACTGAGAGAGGCCCTTCGCTCTCCTCCTTTGCTCTGACAGCTCCCTGCAGACGCCTGGATGGATGGAAGGAATCGAGATGGGGAAGTAGGGTGAGGTGGAGAGGGGGGAGAAGGACCCAATTATCCCAGAATGCAGCGGTAGGTGGTGTTTAAATCAGGCGGTGTGACCCATGACCTCAGCAGTCCATTGGCGGGAGAGTGAGGTGCTTTAGCAAGAAGCTGCACTAGCTGCGAGGAAAGCTAATGGAGCTCCATTTTACCGTCATTTCTTCCTCGAAGCACGGCGGCCCTGCGGCGATGCACAGATTAGCCATTACCCCCCGTAAATGCACCGCAAGCCCCCGCTGAACCTGTCTCTCAAGACCATTAAGACGCCTGAAATCTCCTGCAGAGACCGATACAGACAGCGGACACACATCCAGCAGCCGATCGGCCCATTTGAAGCCCCATTAGGGAGCTTGGTGCTGCAAAACCACAGCTTAACTGACTGGATGAAGTCACTTTATTGATAACACGCAGAACTGCAGGGTAAATGAGTTTACAGATAATTTACTGCCACTTTTCTGCTCACACTCTCTGGACAGACACCAGGACATGATGAGAACAAATGACTGAGAATCAAATGCATGGCATGAACCAGGAGAGGGGGGGGGGGGNGGGGGGGGGGGGGGGGGGGGGGGGGGCAATTTAACATCACATTTATTAGATGAAAGAACAGAAGAGAGCAGTTTAAGAGGAAAACGCAACTGTTCCCTCCTGAGAACAAAGAGGTGTAAAACACTGTTAAAAAAAACCCCCTGAGGTAATTTCAGTCTGAAACTGAGTCCTAAAAACCCGATTTTCTTTAAGGCTTATTTCCTCAAAGTTTTATATGAACATATTTTCTGTTTTACCAGTGATGATATCTTGAGATTACCACCTCCGCCACTGGAGGAATATTTGTAAGTTTCCTTTGTGATTGCTTGAGGAACAAAATATATTCAACATATTTGCAGGTCCTCAAGAAAGCACACAATTTATTTTTACTTTGTTTGCACAAAAACTACACACAGTACACTTTAAATTCATACTGCCACACTGTAATAACTCACATAGCATCACTTCATTTGGTACTTGCAGCACACATTCCACAAAGTCAGGATATGTGGTGATAAAACTGCTGCTTTTCTGGAGCGTTGTCACTGGGAAATATGACTCTTTGTTGATGCAGGTTTCCCTGGCAATTTGATATTGGTGCACAGCTTCCTTTCATACAGCCCCAAATTGAACCTTGTCTCTTTGTAATGCTTCCATGGCACGTCAGCCATGAAAAGTTAACTCACTTCAAATCTCAGATGACTTAGGACAACGTTCCTGAATCAACAGACAACAAAAGAGCTCACCTCAGTTTCCATTACTTGTAGAAAGTTTGACATGTGATTGATGAGAGATAAGCAAACATATATGCAGAGGTAACTCAGAAATTACTACAAAATTTAAAATTGTTTTTCTTTTCCTGTCTGATTTTTTTTTTTTTTTTTTGTATGTGTCCATGTTCTGGATCTCAACAAATGTCACTAACATATTGAGTTAATTTTACTTACTTACTACTATACTTTTAACAGTAAAACAGTAAAAAATAAAATCTGAGTCACAGATAAAGCTGACTTGATTAGACAGGGATGTTTTTGCAGTATAGCAGCAGCAGCCTGAGGCACGGTTTAAACCTGTGGCCACTTATCATTTATTGTGTCTGACTTTATGTAAGCTCAGTGGCAGAAATCTCTCTCCAGAAAATGCTGCCTTAATGTAAAAAGCATGATGTGCCACATAAAAGGTGAAGATAAAGCGGGGGGGAGGGGGTACCGTAAAATACAATCAAGACACTGACAAAAACAACATGTACATAAAAAAACTTTATTATTGTTGTAAGGTAAGATTGACAACAACATGCTTTTACCACAATAAAAAATAAAAAGATATTGCACTGGTTTTACTCTAGCAATGTTTTTTTCTCTCTCTCTTAATGTCTTCAAGCTTTTACGGTGCACAGCTGAACCTTCCTCTTCATCACTCTTTATAGACAAACACAAAACACACAGCTGGGAAATACTGCCCTTAACTGCAAGAGTCCACAAAAGTCGATTTTTGCTGCTCAACTGAGCAGCGACGACCTCTCAGACACAGAAACGACCGACGGACTGCACATTGAAACATCACTGAATCTCATGTAACGGTGGTTCAGAACGTACGTGTGTGTGTGTGTGTGTGTGTGTGTGTGTGTTAGTGGTAATAAGGCTTCACCTCGTACCTCGTCATGCCCAAAGTCATGTATTTGAATTATCTATGTGCCTCACAGACAGAGCTGGTTACTCTACACAGCTCAGAGTCAGAGGAGTACGGAAGCTCCTTTGTGACAAAAACATAACTGATGCTTCCATCAATCTGCAAGTCAAGACTTGATATCTGGTAGCAGGCAGGGACACAATCATCTGCACAAGTTTTACATGCTCAAAACACTGTTTTGGTCAATACACAAGTTTTTTTTTACTGACAAAACAGCAGCTTCATAACAGAAATTATGGATTTAATATGTGTACGAGAATTCAAGGATTTCAGTTTACAAATCTGCTCAGAGTATACTGCAGCTGTTTTGGCTAATCTTGAGCTTGCGAAACATGACAGGTTTAGCCAGCAGGTTTTAACAGGACTTGTCATATGTACAAAAGTTATTCAATGTCAAAATTGCCACGTGGGAACAGAAGAAGATAAATATAATAAATCAAAACAAACGATCTGTCTGCACACTTTCCTGCAACTGTATAGTAAACTCTGAGCTCTTGATAGGTTGAAATGTGTCCCGGCATTGAGTATTATCAACTCAAGGAAACTGGAATCAAATGATCAAGTGAGGTTTGTAATCTTGAGCATTCACTTTTTGATCAGATGGTTTCTAATTTAAATCAAATATTTCGTCAGTTTCAAATTGCGGAGTATAGAGACACCTGTGTTTGTACGACATGTAACATTTCAGAACTTTAGCATCTGTTGAACATTGAAAAATGTTTACATCTCTCAAAAATGTATCAGAATTTGGCATTTAGTATCTGTACCAGCATGCAGGTATTGTTTTGGCGCGAACATTACCCGAGCTAGCTGAAAATTTTAACACAATTCCACGCACATGCTCTCAAATCCTGACTTTCAGACTGATTACAGTCTTAGTTTGACTTCTCAGCTGGTAAATAAACTTCTGTCGTGGTGCGTCTGGTTTGTGGACCTCTGCCACAGAGCAGCAGAGGTGCATGATGGGTAAAAAGCATGCCGGAGGTTGATCAGTGCCAACAGTGTAACTGCTGAACCGACCGCCAACAGTACTGGGATGGGACAGAGGAGCCTGAGGAGACCGGTAGTATTTGTGTTGACCAACGTGTGTGTGTGTGTGTGTGTGTGTGGTCAACAGGCTCAGGGTTTGAGATTAATGACTCCACCAGGGAACCTGACACTTGCTTCACTCTCCAGCAGATGGCTGGACCATCATCTTTACACTTGGGAGAAGGTGTGTGTCTGTGTGTGTGTGTGTGTGTGTCTGTGTGTGCGCATACTGGTATGTATGTGTGTCTTTATAATGTCAGTTGAGACTGTGAAACTGGCAGCGCCACATTAGATGGCACAGGTATTGATCTGTGTGTGTGTGTGCATGTGTGTGTGGCAGCTGTCCATGTAGCACTAATAGGACTACCAGCTGAGAGCAGATGGACTGGAGTGTGCGTGATTACACACAAACACACTCAGGTTCCAATTACATGCAGAAAATCACAACTGCAGCAGAAGTCGACAGCGGTGCTTCATCAGAATGTAAAACAGAAACTGTGAAGAGATTAAAGCACCGATCAGAACTCCTGCTGATGAGGAGGATTCTTACCTTGAGCAACCAAACCAAAACCCAAAAATTTCAGGATTTAATGAACCTGCTTGTAATCAATTAGTCAGGATTTGAGAGCACACAGGGACAAATCATTCAGCAACAAACAAGTTTCACGTAGAACTCAACAGGATTTTTTTTGAGGCACCGATGCAGAAATTTGATCAATTTATATACTGACATAAATCGGCCAATACTTGTTTCATTTTTATAAGGATTCCTTAAAAACTATGTACAGTGGACACAGTTTCTGAATTACCTTGAACATATCTTTGGCATTTCTGTACTTACATTTGTTGTAACTTATCGCCTTATCTCTATAAACAGACGTCTGCGTATGTATGCAGAATCTGTAGGCAACAGATTTTGGTATCGGAGGCGTTGTGATTTCTGTTTTTAGTCCGAGTACTATTAACCAATCAGAACCAATTTGAGCGGGCGTTGCTTACTAGCAGGTCAACAGTCCGTGTGAAGAGGTGGAACACTGACAGAAATGCAATCTTGGAACCTACTGGCTATCGTCTGACGAAGATGAATTTTTTATTCTCTTTTTTTTTTAATTGATCTGTCTAGATATGAGCCGAAACATTATGTGACCCTGTTTCAAGTTGCTAATCAAACTGTAAAACTGGATGGAAGAGGAAGTGTTAGCCCCGATATCAGCTGGCTACACCAGAACCCATCAAATATTGGTCACTGCCCCCAGAGGCTGTATCACATTGAGACTGATAGTCGATGGGTTCAAGATTGTTGATCGCCCAATATATGCAGTGATACTGATATATCTGTGATGAGCTCAAATTCAGCTGATAATATTCGCACTGCTCTGGATTAAGGTACAGAATCATGATTTTGTGTGCCACCAGTTGGGAATTCTGCTCACAGATTTTAAGATCTTAAGCACAATGAGCTTACTGATGTTACTAAGGGGGGAAAGCTTCAGGTTTGATAGCATTCATTGAATCAAAATCGACAACAGACCCAAGATTTGTAAGCCTTAGATGCAGGTAATTCATTGCACTGGAACCAGGGTCAAACCAAAACTGCCCATCAAAGTCCAACCTGACTTGATGTTCACTCAGACCAAACTTGTCTTTTAGGCATGAAACTTTACAGATGCTCACAATTCTGTCTTTGTTCACTCTAGAACTTCTTTAGTGCTTAGGAATCTGTCTCGCACACTGATTTCTGCTCTGTCATCTCAGTTTTCTGATGATACCACGCTATGAGGCAAGAAGTTTGTGTTGTGTGTATGAATAACATCCAATGTGGTCGCATTATCAACAAAACTATTCAAGTCTGACGCCAGCAAAGACAGAAGCATTTTTAAACTCATTAGTCATCAACTTCCAGACCGTCTGATTGACCAAAGCATACTGCAGGTAAATCCTGAGAGGTCACAAGCTCAAACGATGGGACGCTGCTTCCTCCCCACAAGTCTCAACATCTCTGATGTGTTCCACAGAAACACCTGTTAACACACTTCTGCAGTGCCAGGAGACGACCAGCGCAACGCAAACAAGAGCAGAGATGATTTTAACATGTGTTGCGCTGAATCTTCCTCCTTTCTACACGTCCTCAATCACAGGTGACCTCTTCATCACACAGCTAAATACTAACACACCACATTATGATCAGGAGTCACCTAAACACGTTGGTAATTATCCTAGCCTGTCAGAGGAGGTTTGATTGCTACAGGCAACAAGTTCCATTGACAAAAAAAAACAACAACAAAAAAACACAAAAATACAAAACAACAACATGTAAACATAATACAGAGATTGCCACAGTCAGTGTTGATATCAGTTTAACAGTGTCCTTTAAACTGAGCTTGAAAACTCTTAATTAAACTGTAACCAGTGAGTTTTGCTTTCTCTCCAACAGCGACACAAGCCCCATAAAGACACAAAACACTGAAGGAGGTTTAGTTCATCTTAAACTTGTGAGAGGAACATCCCACTTCTCAGAAAACGTTCAAATGCACAACTGGAGCGGACCCACACCAGGTTTGGGTTGGGTGTGCATTCAATGAAGGGTGATTTTCTTAAAAATATCAAAGAAACCAAAACAAAAACAATCTGTTTCTCGCTTTCAAATGTACAGTAGGAATCAGGGAAAAGATCAGGACAACACTGAAAAAATTAAAGGTGGTATATAAAAACAAACAAACAAACAAACAATCAAATAAACAAAACAAACCATGATGGATTGATTTTAACAGGCTAACTGCATTTTTGTGTTTGCCTTCTGAAGCAACAGCAGAGCGGAGCTCCAACCCAGCACAGCAGTCAGTGGTCAAACATCTCGACCAGCTTCCTTTTAGTGATTTTTTTTACATTTGACAAAATGAGCTCAAAGGTTTGTGCAAAGCCTGACGCCTGACACAGAAGACATAGAGAGCTCAGCCACATACACAGGTAGCAGGGTGTCCCGAACAAAGTTAATCCTAAAACGCACACGCATAAACACACACTCAGGGTATAAAACAGTTGCACAACAGAACTTTAAATATTCTTATATATATGTACACAAATAACCATGCACAAATTAACAAACGCTCGCTCCCTCACACACACACACGTACAAAAGTAAAGTCTGATGACTTCACTTCATTAGAGGCAAAAAACACAGCAAGTTGGTCCAGATACCAAATAAAACTACTGCAGCCTTCAGAGGCTGATGGGCCTAGAAATAAAAAGGTGGTGGTCCGACAGAAGAGTGGTTCTAAATAAAACAGTCTGACCATGATGGTGAAGCTGTTTCTGCTTTTGGAAGTGTGTGCAGGTGACCAATACAAGACTTGTAAAAGATGTCTGAATCTTAAGTTCTGACTTAAAACACATCCAGAAACATAATAACCATGTAACTGTGCAAATGCCAATATGCTAGGGTTGGGTTTTGATAAGATTTTATTGGGGCTGTATCCAGTACTGAATTGGCTTTTTTCAAATCCCTTATTGAATGCATTTATGTTTAGCTTTCAGCGTTTGTAGGAAACTACAATAATGTGCCATGAGAACAACAGTTGCAAGCAAAAAAAAAAGTATGAATTAAAACACTAAAGACAGTTTTGTCAATATCAGGGCTCAGCAAATCTGGGTATCTTCCAATCTAAAAATGGATTTAATAATTGAAATCAAACCCTTTATCACCTTAGCTACCGGTCACATCTTGGAGTCAAAAGTCAAATTTTCCTACTTTCTAGGCCATCACTGCTTTCCAAATGTTTAAAGATCAACCTGGAAAGAACTGGAACTTGAAACAGATCTGGGAACGTTTGCTCAGATTCTGACAGCAGATTAACTTTTAACAATATATACTAACAGATATTCATTCTCAATAATAAGCTACAATAAGATCTGTGCTAGCTAGTAGAAACAAATGCCTAGGGTTGTGGAAAATGGCAAGCAAATGCGCAAGTTTCAGTACAAGATTGAAACTGTCGGTTGAGATCTGTGCCTGAGTGCAGTCTTGGTAAATCTGCAGAAACACTATTCTAATCCACCACTGACATTCCCAGGAATACCCTCAAAACACTGAACCACGTCTGCAATCTGTGCTCAGGGAATACATCTCGCCTTCTGCATGCCTGCAGTGTCGGATCTCCAGGGACTACAGCAAGAGGAAGATTTAATTTGGCCTAGTTAGCTGGGTGCTGAGTTTACATTGACGGTGCAGATTTAGTCCTATTATAAACACTGTTATGCATTTATACTGATTGCTAAACATATGCTGTACTTTATTGCTGAGATACAATCTTCTTGGTGGGTGGCTTAACATTGTCGGGAAAGGAGGGACGGGAGGAATCCCGTCCTAATCTGTTTGAAGAACATGCTTGTAGGATCTGCCAAACATCAAGGTAAAAAGTAATGAGGCAGCACAGGAACATTGTGAGCAAGACAGGTGTGTGTCTGCATGTTAAATTGTATAAGCATGGACCACTGAGCTCTTTATTTCTAGCCCCGTACATGTTAGCAAAAAAGAGAAGAAAAAAACCCCCCACCAATTCCTCGTGGCATTTACTCTAAAAGCAGAAACCAAAGAGTCAGGACACCAAAATAACTCACGTGAACATTAAGAGTACAGAACACCTGGAATGGAACTAGGACTACCACATCTGTCTCTGCTTCTGATAGCTCTTTGTCTCTCTCTGCACCCTTCTTTTGCTTTGAAAGTCAAACTCTCTGATTAGCGCGAAGTTACTAATATGTTTTCTTCCAAACATGCAGTTTGTGTGGGTTCTAAAACCTCAAGCCAGCACTGAGTGGTGTGATCTGTACATTTTGTTCTTTGCTTTTTTTCTGCTACGTCTTCTTGCTGGTTGCTTTGTCTTGTTGTGAGGAGGCGGATGCGGCGTTGGCAGTTGTAGTCTGGGGTTCGGACCTCTTGCGCTGTGGCTCAGATGCTGCAGAGGAGCTGGGGGGTGTGGTGAGGGCAGGCTGAGTGGCAGCTGCACCCAGCCGCTGTGCAGATGCAGACATAGCAGCGTTCTCCCTGCTTGCAGACCCTGATGTGGGCCTCTCTGGGACATCCTTGCAGGACGATGGCAGCAGGGTTGCAAAGTCTTTCTGGACTGAGGATTTGGCCGTCCTCTGGGAGGTGGTTGGAGAGGCAACTTGATCAGTTTTCGGTCTGGTTTGGGACTCAGAAAGGTGAGGTGACTGAGGAGTTGGGAGCTGTTTCGAGGAAAATGAAAGGGGACCACTTGGTGGGACTTCTGTGGTGCCACATCTGGATGGTTTCTGGTCTTTCTGGCTCTTATCTGTAGCGGTGCTAAGTTTGACAGGACCCAGAACACTCTTAGCTACTGTTGCAAGCTGGGACACAACTTTGTCCACAGCACTCTCAGGGGCAGGAACTGGGGAGCTGGAACTGGAGCTGGAGCCAGAAGTGGACGATGATGTTGCACTCAGACTTGCAGCAGCAGCACATAGTCTCCGGTTGTCAGCTTCCTTCTTCTCCTTGGGAATGCCAGGAGAGGAGCAGGAGGTGCGAGGTGTCTCTTGGCTGTCAGTGGTACGGCAGTCTGTAGTACTGGTGGTAGTTCTGGAGTCTGTGGTACTAGTGGTGGTTCTGCAGTCGGTAGTACTGGTAGTGATCGTGGTAGAGGGGACTGTGGTTCGAGGCCTGTCCAGGGTTTGGTCCTCTGCCCTGGATTCTGATGGTGCAGTCTTCCCCCTGAGACTCTTTGAGTCTTGTGGAGGAGTTGGCTTGAGGAAAGTGTCTTTGCTGACTGAGATGAATGCACTGCCTGGGGTGGAGAAGGGAAGGGGGCCCTGAGTGGGTTTTGTCATACTGCTCGGCTCCAGGACCTTCCTCTCTTGTTTTACGCTGTCTTCAGTAGATGAAACCAAACTTGTGTCTTTTACTCCCATAGAGGAGGTGCTCTGAGTGGGCTTCGTCTCTGTTACAGGGGGGAGGCTGTGTGAGGGGGTGGGCCTGCCTACCTGCGAGGATCCTGTGTGGGTAAATGTGGCATGAGGGGTGCAGGGGGAGAGGTAGAGGGAGGGCAGCGTGCCTCCGGGGCCCGTTCTCACAGTGGTGGGCCTCAGCAGGGGAGGTGGGGTGAAGGTCGCCCCCCTGCGTCCGTCCTGGCTGTCCTCTGAGCCCTCATCTGTCTCGTCCTCTGATGAATCGACCTCGTGGATGGCATCTTGCTTCTGTAGTGATTCTCTCCGCTCGGCTCTGTCCTGCCGGATGGCAGATAGTTTGTCCTTCAGCTTGCTCTTCCCTGGGGCCAGTCCAAGCGAGCCAGACACCGAACTGAGGGCGCTGTCCCCTTCCTGACGCCCTAACTTCCTGGATGAGGAGGAGTGTTTCTGCAGGCTGCCCTTCTCCACGCCGCGTCCTGCTGAGGACAGCAGACCCTCGCTGGCTGACTCCTGAAGTGAGTAAGAAATAAAACAAAATATATTTGAAAGCCTTCATACTGATATAGAAATCCTACAATTTGCACAGTAAAAACTACAGGGGGTAACTTTCATAAAAATGACTTTTTATTATATTTGCTGAAACTCCCCCTCTGGCTCTGATTGGTTGTTTTTGTTCAGGTGCAGTGGATTCTTGCAAAAGCCATTAGGAACACTAGAAGAAGCCAGGGGAGCCTGATTTTTTTCACAGATTATCCGTCTCGTGTACTACTTGTACAACATAGTGTCAGTTTCTGCAAATATGACAAAAATGTATTTTCTATAAAACTACCTATTTTAGTTTTAAGGGAGCAGCTACGGACAGAAAAGGTGGCTTTCACACTGAGATTTGCTCTCTGGCAAAATAACAAATGAGTGTGTAGATATAGATTTCTCTGTTGTGGGACATGAATAAGTGCACATGGTAATCTAAGGTAATTTAGAACAACAGCATTAATGGTAAGCTTAAATGTGATTCTTATTTTAGTTTGAACAAACAAATCAAACTCAAACATCATTTTTGTCTTAGATATGTCATGTTTTATAGCATCTTAATTTCTGAAATTTGAGAACCACTGCTTTAACATCATTTAAGATGATCTCTAACTGCTAATTTCTTTTTATAATAATAATAATAATAATGATGATAAAAAAATACTGTCATTAAGGGACACTACCATAATCTCTTTAAAGAAATATTGTCATCATGTTGGTTGGTGTGTGATGAACTCATACCTGAAGGCTCGTTAGGCTCGGTTCTCTCTGCAGAATCTCCTTCTTAAACTCCGAATGTGAGATGTCCAGACTGTGTTTCCTACTCCCTACAGTCGCTCCCACCGCCAGCTTCTTCTCCCCCGCTGTAGCCACCCCAGAGGGAGACGAGGGGGAGTTAGAGAGGGAGGAGGCCAGTTTCTCGGCTGACTGCACTCTCTTGAGGAGCGGAGACCGCGGAGGCTCGGCACTCTTGGGCCTGGATATCTGCCTCACCAGGGGAGGGGAGGAGTGGAGCTTCACAGGGAATGACTGACCCACCGCAGACTGTCCCAGAGCGTGGCTGGGCAGAGGGGAGGGGGAGCGCTGAGGTGAGCTGCTCTGAGGGGTGGGTGAAGGTGTGCGGGCCAGAGGGGAGAGGGGGATGTTGCCGGCTGACTTGCGTCGGGGTGAGCGGTACTGGCGCTGGAGCTTTGGGGCGAGGCCGTGCAGAGAGCTGGGCCTGATGTGGCCAGAGCTTGCTGGGGAGTTTGGGACACTGGAGCTGGGGGAGCTGCTCTGAGATGAGTTTCCACCAACTGAGGGATTGAGAGAAAGGAAATTTGTGTCAATTTGTGTGCACAACCATGCATGAGAGAGAGATTTATCGTGTGTGTGTGTGTGTGTGTGTTGTTGAATAGAGATGTGTTGGGACGTTAAATACAGAGTAAATAAATCTTATTTGTAAAGTTATTTAGTGAGTCGTTTTGTAGGATAATGTGTAATGTTCATAATGCACAGTGCAAAGTGCCACTCATTTCAGGGGCATTTAAATATGACTTGGTTATTGAAAAATATGTCTTTAATGGGTTTTATAATATACAAATATATTTTGGACAATGTTTGGCCTTATTCATTGAATTGTGCTCAACTTTGACTGAAAACGTCAATGAAATTAGTCATTAGGAATATCCCTAGGTTTTATAGACAATTAACAATTAGTTGAAAACATAACGGTTTAATCAATATTTAGAACAATCATTAGTCGGAGGTCTTGTCTTTATCTTCACTAACCTAACCTAGACATTACACTAACCTGTACATTTTTCAGTCTTTGGTTTAGGTTTGTGTAGGTGAAGGCAAAAGATTTTTAGTAGCCTTTTTGTTTTTAATGATGTACAGCACTTTATATATATGTATATATATATATCTATATATATATATATATATATACATATATATACATATATATATAAATATATATATATGTATATATGTATATACATATAAAAATCTTTAAATTGGAAGAATCAGTGTTTGCATGTTTCACTCCTTAAAGGAATAAATACAGAATTTCATGGTCATTCAAATGTTCAAATATCATACTGAGCTGTGAGATGACTCATCACACCCCTGATGTCCACCGAATAAATATTATCAGGATTTTATTGCTGTACAGGTGAGCATTTGTCCCTCACCTGAGTGGGCGGAGTCTGGCGTGGACCTGTAGCCCTGTGTCGGGCTCCGTGGTGACAGGTTATGTGTGGGCGAGCCTGGGCCGCTCTCCCCAGAGGACAGAGACCGGTTCAGGGAGGACAAACTGCGACTGGTGTGGAGGAGAGACGCCTGCTTGGTGATCTTCCTGAACAGAGACGTCCTCTTCTTACTGCGAGAGAGAAAACACACAACAGCTCACACAATAATTCCCCACATTAAATAAAACACAAAGTGATGTTTGATACAACTGTGTGTGTCCCACCTGTCCTGTCCTTCCTTGGTCTTGGTCTTCTTGTTGCGTCTTGCCATCTTGGATTTGTGGCTTGTCTTTCGGGCAGGGCCGACCTTGATGGACGTGTTCTCAAATGGGGTGGCAGAGATGGACACTTTGGCACCACTCTGAGAGATGGCAGACAGAGATGAGAGATTAGGGATTTAGATTTACATGTTTTGTTTTAATTTTCATTTTGTTTTTAATTTTGGAAGTTATATTCTTTTATGGCAAATGTGTTATTTGTGCTAAAGGTCCACTATTTTTAGCAGGAATGGACACTTGTATTATGTCAACATCAGATATTGTGCAATATAAACAATATTGGATTCATATTAGGATGACTTTACAGTAATTAAAAAAAAAGAGGTGAGTTATTGGAATACAAAAAGTAGAATTAACAGTTTATGTTGGTACCTTCAGTATGAGCTCCACCACCTCTGTGTGAACCAGACCGTGAACTGGTTCTCCGTTGACGTGGGTGATTAGGTCCCCCTCCCTAAGCCCTGCATCGTGGGCTGGACCGCCTTCTTCCACATGCTGAGGGCCAGCAGAAAGAGAGATGGTCAAAGGAAAGATAGAAAGAAAGAAAGGTAGCAAGAGAATGAGGAGGATGGAACAAAGGCAGATATATTTAAGACCTATATGCTGAGGCTGTTCTCCTGTTGTTTACTGCCATCTTCTGTCAACAACAAGAATCCCAGTCCACAGCAACAGCACTGGCATTACCATACAGTGATTCTGAATCAGATATACCTCAATTATATTACACTTATCTGATATTAATACCTGTATTATAATGGCTTTTGTGACTATTCTTCTTCAACACGTTTTATTTTCTATTAAATTTACTGCACCTGGCATCTGAACTCCTCATTTTATACATTCAGAACAAGGTGGTTTATAAAACCCTGTCTGCTTGTTATCTCTCTACTGTCACAAACTCTAATTTTATGAGCTTGACACCTCAAACTTTTTGAATAATCCCAGTGAACACAGGGATTTTTTTTTTCAGCATTAGTGTCTCTTTGGGACTCACCCAGACCATGTGATGTACAGTGTAGATGTCAGAGTCTCCCATGTATACTCGGATGGCTCTCAGGGTGAAGCCATACTTCTTGCCTGCTCTGTGGATCACAATGGCGGGCTTGACGTTGCTCACGGCTGGGGACAGATCCCGGCTTGGGGAAGAGTCCCGCGACGACGGATTAGATGACAGTGAGTGGGGCGACATTGGGCTGGCCAACGGAGAGGCTCCATGGTGGTCTAAGAATAGAGAGATAATAAACATCTGTCAGTACACTACAGTTACAGTATTTGTAAGGCTGGAGTCCATGGAGTCTTTTAGGTACTTTAATATATTTTTGTTTTCTTGTCAGGCCAGGATCACACTTACTACATAATGTTTTTTGCAATAAATCAACTTTATGTTGTAAGGAATCCACATCTGAAAACCAGATCAGAGCCACTAGATTTGTGCATTTGAATTTTTCAAATAGACATTAAATGTCATCCTAGTCCTCAGCATTCAGCAGCAGTATCTCCATCCTCTCAACCTGACGCACTGACCTGCAGGGATCATCAGTGACAGAGTGGTGGCAGACGCCGACTTGATGACCTTGTTGAGTGGTCTGGAGCTCGGCGTCGCTGTGTGTTTGTCTGCATCTCCAGAGAGCAGCCGATGACGAGCCCTACGAGCAGCCAGGTCGCTGATGGCTCTCGGAGTGGATGGAGAGTCGCTGTCTGCTGCAGCTTTAGCAGCTCCACTGGCCCCGCCATTACTGCCGTTACCTCTGTGACCACGATCACACACGTCCCCTGAACTACCAGCTGTAGGAGCAAAGGAAGGTGAGAGATGAGGCTCAGGTGTAAAGAAGGTTCTACGTAGGTTTTCGACTGTGCATGCATGTTAAACACATAGTGACTCTACAGTGTGTGTTTGTACTGACGTGTGAGTGTGGCCTTGCTCAGCTGACTGGAGGAGGAGCTTGGTGTAGTGGGAGACTCATCCAGCTTTAGCTCTCTCTCAACTGGGAGCTCTGGGATAGCAAGGGGCAGCTCGTCACTACGCGGGCCCCTCACTGCACTTGGACCCAACAGGCTGGGACTCTTACGACTTCCAGCTGCACCTGAGAGAACAACAATAAAGAGGCTAGGTTTGTGTTTCATCTTTTCTTTTTCAACAGAAAAATCTAAGAATATATTGTTTGCTACTTCAGGGGGTTCCCTACCTTTCTACAGCTACATGTCTAAATTTTGGGAGTTTAAGATATCAGTATGGATGGACATTACCTACTTCCAAAGTGCATGGGGAAGGGGGAAAAAAGCCAGAAGAGGTCAAAATCCCAGCCACACTTGGGCACTGTTTTCTACACAACCTTCAGTAAAGCAGCCTTAACTATTTTCTTTTTTCTGTCCATTCTTTCTGGGTCACTCTGAAGGACAGTTTCCTCCTGACAGCCAGTGACCACAGTCCATCACAACATCCTTCCTGTGTTTTACCTTGACCTTGGCCTCCCTCTTCCTCTGAGGAGATGGCAAAGCGTGGCATCTCAATGATGGCTGAGCAGCAGCGTCTCCGGACGGTCAGTGGTGGGCTGGAGTCGCTCTCTGTGTGGGACGACTCTGAGACAGACAGACGCTTCCGCAGGCTGGGGAGGTGAAGTTGGAGAGGAGATGAGAAACATGTACATGTCTAAAACACAGCACACCAACACGCAACTACATACCAGACCACACTGAGACATCTTGTGCCATGGCTATGAAAAATACTAATTGGCTGGTAGGTGTCTGTATCACAGCTCAAGGGTCATTTAACTGCAGGTAGCCATAGCAACATTAGCAATAGACGTTTAAGGCTATGCTAGCAGTTAACTGACTGAAACCAACCTAACTTTGAGTTAAAACAGACTATAAGAGCACTTTAAAACATAACGAAAGATTTTGTTTTCTCTATGATCCAATATAGAACTGCAGGAATGTATACTTCCTCTTGTTCTCTAAGATTAAACATAATTAAAAGTAATAAAAAAGACACATTTTAAGGAAAAGGTGCATTGTGGTTTTATGGAGGTGAAGGACTCACATCTCTGGAGATCCCACCAGCCAGGATCGATCTCTTGACTTGAGTCCGCTTAAGCTGTCGATGCGATCTCCTCCCTCCTCACTGAGGCTGCGTTTGGTGGGAGGAGGAGTCCTCTTCTCCTCGTGCAGAGACAGACGCTCCATACTGCTGTACACCTGGACATCAACATGGCATATGTGTTACAGTATTTCATGTTTTAGTCATTCCTGGACCCAATGCCACCTTATTTAATTGTATTCTGTTCTGATAATAATAAAACCCTAATTTTAATAATAATGATGATGATAATAATAATAATAATAATAACGTAATATTAAGACCCTATTCAATCTACTTTTTTTAATAAATAAAAAAAACTAAAAAAAAAAAAAAATTAAATAATTTATAAAATCCTGTAAAACTGTGGATTTAAAAAAAAAAAAAAAAAAAGCATCTGGATTTCAACCTGCTTAAAAATACAAACAGAGACAGACAATCAGAGTATACATGTGCCAGAACTGTTTCACTCAGAATTTCAAGAACAAGTGAAAATTATAATAATAATAATATCCTTTATTGAAAAGTTAATAATTTGGATCCACAGCAAAAACTAGAATCACTTGTTCTTCGTATTTTATTGAAATCTCTTCACAGTGTTTTATTGATGGATGATAATAAGACTAACATATTAAAAAATATTTATCTATTGAGCCATTTTTTTTTCAATAGCACACATTTTGGGCCAGCAGTTTAGCAGCAGCTTGATTTATCTAAAGTTGGATCAGTGTCTGCAGTGGATAAATTCAATGTATGAGCTGTGGTACCTTGCTGAAGCGAGGTGAGCAGGAGGAGAACTGTCTAATCTCCACATGTTCATCATCATTGGTGTCGTCTTCTTCTTCTGAATCTACATGGTGGTACCGGTCAGAACGAGCTGAGAGAGACACACACAGTGATTAGATTGTGTGTTGACGACAGTATGATGTAAGATGTTTCAGAGTGGGAGAGGTTTGGATGAAGCTGTCAGACATACTGTCAAAGTAGCTGGTGTCGTCCTCAGACTCCAGCTGAGGAATGAACTCGGCCTTCTGCCTCAGCAGGCTGTTCCAGTCCAGCTCTGTGAAGAACGGGTGCTGCTTCACCTCAAAGGCACTTCCTGTGGAGATGAAGGAGAGATGGAGAGGGCAGAGAGGGTGGAGAATAGAAGAGAGAGGAAACAAAGTGAGAAAGATGAGAACATACATTGGCAGCTACAGAATCAGATTTGACCAGCTTTGGGCCAAACACCTGGTCTGCACCTTCATTTTAAAACACGAAGAGAATAAGGTTCCTGGAGAAACTTTTCAGTAATATTTACTACAGTGTTTGTGTGTGTGTGTGTGTGTGTGTGTTTGTGTGTGTGTCTTACCTGTGCCCAGTCTCTCCAGAGGATTCTGTCTCAGCAGTTTGGAGATAAGGTCCTGCGCCTCCAGAGGCAGAGCTTCTTCCTCCTCCGGCCAGATGATCTCATCTGACACAAACACATAAGCACAGCGTAAACACATGAATCTGTGGTTCAAGGTTCAAGGTTCACTTTATTGTACCTCCAGGATAAATCTGTTTTGCAGCCAATGTTCACATAAAAAGAAAATACAAAAGACAACATCAACAACACATCAATACAATGACTTGCATGCACAGCTAGAGCAAGTAAATATTAGTGAGAAAACAAAAAAGAAATGATCCAGTGGATTGCTGGTTCATTTCCCCCTTCCTCCAGACCTTTCTGTCAAATATATATCAACACTTATGGCAACACAAAAAAATATCAGTGATTGGTAACATTGGTTACACCTATACTACACTTAAAGAAGTATTTCACTGCAAGTTAGATAGTGTTTTCACAAAACTTGGCTGTCTCTGCAGTAGAAAGTAGGGATAATATTATCAACATTGCAATTTGGCCAAGTGCAAATTCCAGATCACAGGATAAATGTAAAATGTGTCACATTTAGGGTTGCAGTGATATATATCGGTTTCAAAGTATACCGTGATGTAAAAGTTGACTGTTATTATACTGTGCACATTTGCTTATATATGATATTGGAAAAAAAGCAAGGTTTCAAGTTTCAATTATAGTAATAAAACATTAAACCAAAAAGAACCCCTCCATTTTCATTCCTTTAAGGGTCATTCTGACTGATAATAATATAAATTCTGTAATACCGTGATACTGTGATATTTTATCGTACTGTGAAAATCTCATATTGTTGCAATCCTCGTCACAACATACCATTTTAAAATTGCAACTCACACTGCGATAAAATATCTGTTAAAATAATCATAATATATGCAGACTTTTTCTTGAATATCGTGTAGCCCTAGTAAAAAGATGCAAATACTTCTGAAATTGGAGCTACATGATCAGAGAAAACACAGAAAAGGGGCTTTGGGAATTTTCTTTTGCTCAAGAAGTAGAAAACCTACAACTACCAAAATGCACTGCGCCACACCAGACCAAGAAACACTCTTGCTGGTAGGTGATATAATGCAGGCTTGGCCGCTTTGACACAGGAAACAATATGGCAGCAGCTAACAAACAATCTTCTATTACTGTTAAACAGTGAGCAAAATATGTTTCTGAAAACAGTCAGACAGGAGTAGACAAAAAGCCAAAAAGTTCATCCAAAATGATCCTGTAAGTATTTCTTCCATCACTGGCTACCAGTAGCTGCTATGACTGTTTCAGAAATCTCACATGCTTCTATCTTCTTGCCTATTGAACACACACCCATCTTCCCACCAATATGTTGTCTCTGTGTAAAATAATCTTGCTCCAGTGAATCTCAGTAGTTTCTGTTTATTGTTCCTGCATCACACCATTTTATCAAACTTTCGTTCCATAGACTGCACCCCAGAGTTCTGCTCTGCACGATACACCTCACTGACAAACATCCTGCAGACAGATAAAAATACAATACACATTCAAGGCACAAGGAGGCCCTCAGTTCTTTATCACCACAGTGCATCAATATGGAGAGACAGACTCAGACAGTCATAAAAGAGACATGCAGGGATCAATACAGGTTTATGATCATTGACTTGCCCTTTCATCAAAGGGAATTCAAAGGAGAAAAGAACGCAGAGGAGAAATCACAATTGATTTTATTCCCTGTAAGTCAGGCCTGTGCTTCTCTGCTGTAGAGTAACAACTCTATCTGTCCATTTCTGATGATTTCATCAAGTCAGCCTACAAGGCTGAACATAAAACATTCACAGTACAATACAGACATACTGTAACAACACCTTCACTGGAGAACAGAAGCTAAACAACATCCATTTTTAAGCATTCGATCCATATTATAAGAAAACATGTACTTTTGCCCATGATATTTTCTGCACATAGTAACTAAAAGTTCAGAAAACTGAATTGATTCAGCAGATTCCTTCTGGGTTTTGTTTTTATACTTCTGTCTATCATGTGTGTCTGTCATGAAAACAAATTATGTACTAGCTTTATAATGGATGCTATTTTTATATGAATTGTTTCCTGTGAATGTATATGCACTTTTAAATACATTAGCAGTTATTGTAGGGGGCAGTTTGGGTTCATTCACCTTCTTTTAATCTTATGACTGTGTGCTTAAAATCAGAGGTAAAATTGAAGGTGAACCATCTACACTTGCTAATAGTTCAAATGAGTCATTCTGAGTTCTCTCTTAATTTCATAAATGCTCGCATGGGTGGGCCCTGGTGTCTCATGTTGCGATTAGCTGTGGCTATAAAGCAGCTGTCTACTGCTGTTGCTCTACAATGATGCTGCTGAGTTAAATGTCTAAACTCATGTCAGTAACAACCATAACTACAAAAAAAGACCTGTGTTGTAGAAAAGGAGAAGTGTTGTTAAATTGCAGTTGTAATCAGTCAGCACTGCTACTCACCACTGATGACCTGACCAAATAGCTCCTCTGGTGTGTCTCCAAAGAAGGGAGCACAGCCCACCAGGAACTCATAGAGGATGACTCCCATCGCCCACCAGTCCACTGGCTTCCCGTAGCCCTGACGCAGAATCACCTCTGGGGCAATGTACTCAGGAGTGCCACACACCTGAAGAGGCATTAACATATAAAAATCAGCTTTGGACATTAAGGCAGCAAGGCAACAGAATTTGGGAAGATTCAACCGATTCACATGATATAATTATATATTTACATGTCCATGATCTTACAATTTGTCTGCAAAAAACAAAAATATATTTCCCAATTTTACCATTCTTAGTAAAAAAAGTTACAAAGGTGCATTTAACTGTCTGACAAACTCACTGGCAGCTAAAAGACGAGCCTACAGACATCTCATGATTATCAGAAATTCCTTTACATAGATGCAATTCTGCAGTTTTGGAATACTGTCAAGCATCAACAAAATTAAAAAAATAGGCCAAAGTTTTGGAAAAGCTGTTGCAAATTTCATCATTTTAGGCTATAAAGAATTATGCTAAAAAGTAAAGACACGAGCAGATACCTGTTTATCAAGGAACTCTCTGGTGTCTTTCTCTATGTGTCCTTCATACAGGTTTGTGGTCAAACTCATCAAACCGATCTTTGAGAGACCGAAGTCTGTGAGCTTAATGTGTCCCATGGAGGTGATGAGAAGACTGCAGGAGAGAATATGAAAGGTTTGAGCCCAAACAGTGCTTAACTTTTAAAAAAATGACCTTCAAGAAAAAGCAAAAATGATAACTCCTCTTAAATGACATTGATCTGTAATAATACATACACTAAAATACAGATCAGCACAGTTCTACTTTCTTACAGTAGGTGTGAAATCTTTCCAAATATTATTTTTCAAATCATATATTAAGAGAAATATGGCAACACATCCTAAAATTGAACTGATATGGTAAATATAAAATAATGGTGTGCATTAAGTGTGTGTGTTTGTGTCTTACTTGTCAGGTTTGAGGTCTCTGTGTACGATGCCATAATTATGAAGATACTCTAATGCGAGGACGGTCTCTGCAAAGTACATACGAGCCATATCGACCGGCAAAGCTCCGATATTCTTCAGCAGCGTGGCACAATCTCCACCTACAGAGGACAGTCACCACATCAAACACAATACAACTACAACCAGTAACAACCAACTGTAACTGGGATGATAGTTATCTCACCCTCCACATACTCCATCACCATGCAGAGGTGTCTCCTGGTCTCGAAGGAACAGAACATGGAGACAACAAATGGGTTCTCGGCAAACGTCAGGATGTCTCGTTCCACGAAGGCCTGTTGGATCTGGTTCCTCAGGATCAGGTTCTGCTTGTTGATCTTCTTCATGGCGAAACGCTGCCGGGTTTCCTTGTGACGCACCAGAAACACAGCGCTGCACAGGGAAAGGCAGAGGTTTTGGTTCGAATACTGACTTAAGCTATTTATTAGAATGCGTAATCTAACCCCTTTACTTCAGCTGTTGATTTGTTATTTTGTGATGCATCAATATTCATTAATATTAGAATATCAAAGGTGTAAATTTTTCTCACCCATAGGCACCATTACTGATGAGCTTGATGTTTTCAAAGTCTTCCTCGCGAGGTGTTTTGGTTTTAGTCGGTGGTGGAGCTGCTGGGACTGTGGTGCCTCGACCCTGAAACACATGGGTTATACATGAACCATGAGAAAGCCCTTTATAATCAATAAAGGGATGCTTATTTAAGAATAAATAAATAACGTGACAAGCTATTAGAAATGAACTTTGAATGACTGAAAATTAAATCAATTAAAGAGAATGTTCACCTTTACATCATTCCCTTTCACAGGTAGTGTTTTAATAACTTAATGCTGACAGATGTTAACACCTATTAACCATGATAATGATATGCTTGTGTACTCACATCCACTGATTCATCAGTCTCTGGGGTTTCTGGGTTCCCGCTGTCATAACTGCTCAGCTGGGCCATTTCTGCAGAGAGACACAAGTATCAGTTACCAAACTGAGACAGAAGAGATATTATCTAGAAAATCAAGTGACAAAGAAAATGTTTTTAACGTGGTCTCACTACACACAAAATACAGTAGAATAAAATGTTGATGCTAAGATGGTGTTACCCTCCAGGGGGTCCCTGGTGAGGCCCAGCTGGCTGATGATGTATCGGGGGATGTCGCACTTGATGCCCTGACCCTCCTTAGCATGGCCCTCTGCTGCCTCTAACAAATGGTAGAACTCCTCAGGATCAAACTCCTGCAGGGGAGGGAGACAGGATGGAGGAATGATGGATTAAGTGAAGGAAGAAAGAACAGGAGATAAATGTCATGAATTAAAGTTTTGCATCACGTTCTGGTGCTGGTTTTGAACACCAGCTTGATTCAATGCTGTTTAAAATTAAGTTTGTCACCAGACAGGCTGCACTATGTTAATAGTTCATTCTCTACTCTGACTTTAACTTTTGTTCAAACTGGATTTGGTTTTGGTTTGGCCTATGTGCAAAGTACTGTTTACAGATGGTCTTAAGCCTCATAATACTTGAGACATAAGAATTTAATTTTGATAGATTAATTGAGTGACAGGAGCCTCTTAAACATTTATCCCCTTAAGCTTCAAGATGTAAAAGGTGGCAAAGAGCATGAACATTCATTTTGTGATTAAATGTCTTTTTCTTTTATGTTTTCATGATGGTGGTAATCTTTTGTCACTGTTAAATTGCAAGCGGTACTTTTCAACTTAGGAATACACCCTATCACTGGTGATTTCCTTTTGTTATCACACTGAAATCCAACTGATATAAAATGTGGTCTGAAGATTTTTGTCAGTCTTGGTCTCGTCTTCATCTCAGGCCCTTTATAGATTCAGTCTTGGATATAAACTGATTGTCTGCCAAGACAACTACCACCACTCTGCATGTTGTGATGCATAAACACTGCATTGTCCAACAATAAAACCGCCCTGTTGATAGGAAAGTAAACTCTGGCCTCTACAACAACAGAAGAGTGAGGAGAGATGACTGAAAGGACAACAGTAGGAGAGGAGGATGGAGGTTTTGGTTCTTGCACACCCCATTTTAACTCCTGTGTCCTCTGACAAAGACATATAGACTAATACTGGAACACACACACACACACACACACACATATACACATACAGTATACGTGTAGACACACACTCCCTGCCCCCTCCTCTATCTGTGTGCTTCCATTTGTAAAAACCCATCCTGTACGGTGTCACAGCTTCAGCTGCATGTGATTAGTCAAAACTACCAATGTGAGCACAGGGGCAGCCTTCCCTCCCCTCCTGTCCTCCCCCTCCTCCGCCCCTCTCCCACTCACCCTCCATTGCCCCTCCAATTATCCCTCTGTCTTCTACACTTGTTTTTTTTTCTCCACTCGGTCTTTATCTATTCTCCTCTCTTCACTTTCTCCCTCCTTGCCTCATTTCTGGGCTCACACAAGGTTGACCTGTTTGACCCCAGCTGTGCACCATCTCAACCCACACTGATGGAGCTCTGGGTGGAGGATGGAGAAAGTGCCTCTGCAATTCAAAAGCCTGCCCTATCAGTTGAGGAGAGTTAATGTGTGTGTGTACATTAGGCTGATTCAAAATGCTCAGAGGAAGTCCATAAATGAATTGCTGTGGTTGAATCATTTCACATCGGGGAACAGGAAGCTCTAAATTGTTTGTTAACCATGCGTGGAGTCGAGCTGTACAGTATGAAAGAGCTACTCCAGTTAATACTGGTCATATATTTCATACAGAGTCCAATTTATACCACTGTGCAGTAGTGTGATTAAAATGCAAAAGCTATGCTGTATAACTGTAACCAACCAGGACGAGGCTGATTAAAACTGTTATGAAAACAGGACGAAATGTTTGATATACTAAATCATTATGACACATCATGATCAAAACATACTGTCACATGTATGTTTAATATGAGGCTTATTTGCATGTTTTTGTGCCTGTTATGTGCCTTTTATATTTGCTTGTAACACTATGTATTATTGTTTTTCAATATTTGGTCTGTTGCTTAAGTTACAATAACCATATGTGCTTTATGTTGCTTTATCTATGGCTTAATGTTTGATTGCCTTTTGTTCTGATAATGGTGGAAAACATGTTTAGATCATTTACTTGAGTTAAAGTAGCACATCAAAGTACAGAAGTATTATCAAGAATAAAAGCATTTGGCAGAAAAATGGCTTGTGTGAGTGTTTCTATTACATTTTTATAATACATTATATCACTGTTTAATTATTCTTGGATTATTGCTGCTGATGCATTAATATGTGAGCAGCAGTTGGCCGAGGTGGAGCTTGTTTAAATCTACTTTATACTGTAGGTAGTTTAATCTATAATAATGCATCGAATTTTACAAGTTGATTAGATGCTCTGTGTAAGATCAACTCTAGCTGTAAGAAAAATGGAGTGCAGTAAAAAGCAGTGTTTCCCTCTAAAATGATGCAGAGTAAATCTATAAAGTGGAAAATGGAAATACTTTATTAAAATAAAAATGCCCCCAAATACTCACTAAACGGGGAGGCTCCATTGGTTTGGCACTGCACTCCTTCAACATTATCGGACTGACAAGGGCTGGGTTTTAAATCACTGCAGGTGAACCAGAGATGTCATCTATCTTATTCCACACATTCTTCTTCATTGTCAATACCTGAAACCTACATTACCTATTTTCCAACTCAAGCAGTAATAGTTCGGCCTAGGGATGCACCACAGATTGTGAAATTCTGGGTCTATAGCAATGTTTAAAATAGCAATTTAGCTGAATGATGACACTGGAGTTGTTTTTTGTTCCAGCCTTCATTACACTACCTCTGAATGAGCACAAAGTCAATCTTACATTTATGAAACAACCTTTAAAAAATCATTCTCTCACATTAAAGACAGTTTTTCATTTTAAATAATGGCTAAAAAAGACTTTTTATAAAGACTTTTTACTATATATATATATCTCATGATTCCCTCATCAATATCTATTTTACATTGCTGTAAAAACATCCACAAATTTCTCCTTCAACAGCTGTATCTACTCAAGTTTCTCACCAAAAACTACATTTTGCAAGATCACATTTAACCACTCATGAGTACATTATAAATAACTTCACCCAATATACCAAAGAGAGCTTGCATGCATCATAAGGCAACTAAGTGCAATCTCCTTAAGTAGTTTGTTCTTGCCACTGACCGCTAACAGCTAACATTAACTAGCTCACCTTCTTTCGATTTCACCACAGATTTGTTCATCACAATGTAGCATTATAGGGGGAACAACAGGGTGCATCCTCCGACGCATCAAATAGTGAGCTTACAGCGTCTTTTTGTCTCATGGCAGTCAACAAGGCCAATATCAGCTGATACAGATGTGTAGCTGATAAATGGGTATATCCTTAGTTTGGTCATTTATTATGGTATGTTATGCCAGTAGTAACTAATGTAGCCCGGACCAATTATCCTGGAGCAGCTCCACCTCCAGATTTTTGTGCTTTCCAACAAATGACACAGTCAGTCAGTCAGTCAGTCAGTGAATATGGGACATTCAGTGATGGTGTGGCTGTCAGTGTTTCTCTCACCAGGCACTCCAGCAGCCGTGCTGGCCGGGCGATGATGATCATCAGCTTTTTGACGAGTTGTGTAACAAAGGTAACCTCCACGCTCTCTGAGCGCTCATGAGCCTGGACATACAAAGAAAACAAAACAACGAGAGGATGGTTAAATTTCACAGTGTCTTCTGAAATGTCAGTATTCTTTAGAAAGAGATCTTCATTCAACACAAAAGTCCTACATTAGGTTCTGTCAAGTAGATGACTGATCCCTCATAGTATCTATTCATCATTTTAATCAGATTTTCAATATTTTATCATCATGAAACCATCTTTGACCTTGAAGCTGTGCAGAGAATGTTTCTTGTGTTTGTCCTTCACAAACAAAGCAGAACGAACAGTTTGAGGACACACCAACGCTGGAGTCCTTCCCTCAGTGACACCTGAGAGGTAATCTAAATCAGAACGACCTCTGCCTCGCTCCCTGATATCCACCGTGAAATGTCTGTCAGTGTGAAGACAGAGCAATTTACCAAGCAATCCACTGTAACTGACTGGAAACGCATCTGGAGCTAACACTGATCCCCGGAAAGAAATGGGGTGGAAGTAAAGTGTGTGTATGTGTGTGCAAAGTGGAAGCTGTAACAATTACAAACCACCCACTGTAAAACATGGTTCATTCTCAGGGGAGTAATGTGAGTGTGCATGCAGTCTCATGTGTGTATGTATGTATGAATGCAGCATGTATGTATGTATCTTTAATGTATGTACTGTATGTATGTGTCAGACAGGCTAACAGAGAGGAGGCGGTGGTTCATAAACAAAGCATGGGTAGCTCATTGCTGTTTGTCTAACAGAGCTGTGCTGACAGACGCGGAGGGCTGTGGGGGGACCCCCTGAATTATTTATCAGTAATGAAACCTAAAGGGGAGGGAGGGTGTCTTCATACTGTATGTGCACGCTAAATATGCATTAGGGAGTGTATATGTGAGCGTGAAGGAGACTCAATGTGTGTGTGTGTGTGTGTGTGTGTGTGTGTGTGTGTGTGTGTGAGGTGACTGTACAGGCCAGTGATCGGTGAGTAATGGACAGCTGAGGGACGATCTCCCACTGTGCAGTGGCTAATTAACTAGTCAGAGTGTGTGTGTGTGTGTGTGTGTGTGTGGGGCAGACTGTATATTCGCTCTGCATGTCTAATGTGGCAGAGATTCCCTCAGTGGTACACAGTATAGAAAATTTGCTGAAACAGCTTGTATGCATGTGTGTACTGTATGATATCATCTGTACATTTTAATTTATCACAAAGACATTGCATCTGTGTATGTAGAGTATTTTGAGGTTAAATGTTTTGACATAAATATTGATTAAATACACAAGGAAATATGTACTGTAAAAAGGGACACATATTTATGTAAAGGGTATTTTAAACTATTAAAAATAATTTACTGTTCATAACAACAGCTAAATTAAAACACGAATTACATCATTTAATATGTATTATGTTTCAGTTTAATCTGTTTTTGTTTTGTTACTTTTGAGGCCACTATTTACTTTTACTTTTACTTTTTTTTTTTCCTCAACTTCAACCTCAAATATTTTTGTTGAATTTGAGTCGTTTCTTGTAGTTTTAGCGGCACTAATTTGATTTCCCCAGAAAGTTTATATTTAAAAAAAGAAAGAAAAAAAGGCATTTTAAAAGCTGTTATTATCAGTATTATTTTCCTTTTGATGCCCTCACATCTATACTTTAAAAGTTTGTTATTTTATGGGTTTAATACACTGAAAGCAATAATTCAGATTTACAAGAAAGAATTAACAGCAGTTGCAAATGTGTGAAAGTTGAGGATTTCTACTGATTTCAAATTAAAAAACATTAATGTATTTCATGTCATTTTATTCCTAATGGGTCTGATAAAAAAACCCTCAAAAAACAAAACAAAACTTAAAGTAAATAATTTAATGTCTGAACAACAATTTGTTAGGAATGATCTTTTCATCAATGTTATGGTTGCACCCATGCATTTTATACTGAAAATGGCCCAACAGGAAGTGGTTACCTCATTGGTCAGTCAATATATACTCTGAATATTGATTTATGGTCAAAGGTCAAAATGTTTTACTCATTATGTCACTCTGTGTGAACTTGCATGACTTTTTAAGGCCACATTTTTTCATTTTCGAGTCTTTTTTTTCCCCCCCCAACCCTGAGATATTTTTGCTAAATTTGAGTTGTTGCTTATATTTGTTATTGGTAATAATTTAATTTCCCAGCAGGTTTACTTACTGTTCAGTAACTCTGATTTAGTGATGTTTTCGATCATGAAAAAGTGAAAGTAGACAAAAAGGTGGAATTTTTTTAGCATTTAATTTTTTATTTTTTTTTATTAATTAATTAATTAATTAATTTGTTGATGTCCTAACATTTGGACAATAAAGGTGACTGTTATTTCATGGGTTTCATACACTGAAAGCAATAATTCAGATTTTAAAAAAAGTAGCAGCAATGTGGATGTTGAAATGTGTGAAAGTTGAGCATTTTTGCTAATTTTAAAACTAAAAACATGAATGTATTTTGTGTTATTTGATTAGTAATAATTGTTAAAAAAGATAGTTAAACATTGAGAGGTTAAGAATGATCTTTTCATCATAGTTTATGGTTGCGTCCATGTATTTTATACTGAAAAAGATCAAACAGTAAGTGGTTATCTCAATATAAACTCTGAACACTGATCTATAGTCAAAGGTGAAAACATTTGTACTTGTAATGTCATACAAACATGCACAACATTCCAGGAGATCAAGCATCATGTGGCATCTCGTTCCCTTACAAATGAATGGGACAGAGGTGACGTCACCTATTGTATGTCGTGCCTATTAGGAGTGCTCATCACTTTCTCCAAGCAGGTGATTTTTCCACCTAAGTTCAGCTGAGAGCCAATTAAACCCAGATGTTATCAGCTGTATCTTAGCCCTGACGAAGAAGCTGCACGTTCAGAGTGACCGATCGACACTTGGTGACAGATCACCAGAGCTGAGTTAGCACTCTGCCTTCCTCTCTGCCCTCAGGTGACCTACAGGGGTCTAACAGGGTCTCCCAGGGGTTCCAGCAGAAGATGGCCTGGATGCAGGTTGCCATAGTGACCGCCAGGCAGGTCAGTAAGGCCCCTGTGACAGGGATGGATGAGGGAGAGGAATAGAGGAAGAGCAGCAAAGAAAAGAGAGACGAAGGAGAGGGGGTAAAGGTGGAGGAGAGATAAAAGAGGAGACCAGGAGCAGGAGGAGGACAGAAGGAGGAGAGGTGAGTCGGCCTCCTGTGAGCTCTGTAATGGGGTCATGACACGAGGAGAGAAAGAATGGATGGATGAATAAAGTAATGGATAAGCAAGGAGGACAAAGCCAAAGGACGGAGACATGTGAAGACCAGAAGTGGACTGATGAAAACTAGATTTCATCAGAGGAGGGATGATTTTATACGCTGAAAACACACCTGATATTATTATACAAGTGAACTGATGAAGGACGAGGATGTATGAAACCTGTTAAATGAATATTTGACAACTGAAAAACTTAAAGACTTTCCTAAAGACAGCCTAAAAACAGGGTTTCAATTTACATTGTTCTTTGAAGAATTACAATTAAAGAGTCAGTTCACCAAAATCATTGACAGCGTTTGTGGGAAGACAAGCAGAACTTCTTGCCCTCTCCACAAAATAAATTCCATTCACTTTCACTGAAAGATTTATTTTCTACACAGTTTATACCACAGTAGAGGTATCCGTTTCTTTAAAACCTCTGATTGTTTCTACAAGTCCCTTTATTGTTGTTTTAATATGTAATTAACTAGATCAAAAATAAAATTAACTCGATTAAATTAAAATTAAAAAACCTAAAACAAACAAAAATCACGTTTGATTATTTTTTCAATAAAAGGTTGCTCAATTGATTTTCCAGAAAACATACCATATCATATATATTAATATTATTATACAATATAAAATTACATATACCCTAATAAAAAACAAAAGCCCCTGCATGAAACCAAAAGTGTCAAGGTCAGATACGCAATGATTTCAGTGAAATGACCCTTTAACCTAATCAACACCAGGACATAAGACCAAGATCAGATCCAAGATCAGATAACTGTCCAGATAATGAAGGGCTGAGTTAGTAACTTAAATATCTGTTACCCAACTAAACTCACACAGCAAAACAGTGAAGGCATCATTTATCAGTCCTTCAATCTAATTAAAAAGAATCCATCAGAAAACAAGACATCCCAGTGTCATACCAACTAGTAAAAATGGCCTGATGACTCATTAAAAAGACTGAATTATTAACAAGCTGTGGATAAAAAACACCCACAGCAGCTGACTGATTATAAGAAGATTGAATAATTAATGCACCTGTCATTGACCTCTGGATCACACTCAATTATCTTTTTGGAATTTTTTCAAAAGAGGTCACGCGTCTTACAAAACAAGCTACAAAAACTGTTTTTGTTTTAAATAAATTAGAATGAAATACTGGTAATAATCAAAAATTAAGAATCACTGACTTTCAGTGTGTATCACTGATATGTTGCCTGAGTGTGACAGGAAGTTACAGCCCAGTAAAAAAACAAAAGTGAAAGGTGAACAAGCAGCTCCTGAGGCATCGAACAAAGCCACCTAAAGTAGAACTAAACCTGAGCTCAAAGTTAGAGTGAGTTGGTATACTCTGTTTATCCAACAGCACTGACATGTTTCAGTCTGCCCTTGGGTCTGACTGAAACTACAAGGCCCATCCTCTTTGTCTTCATCAGCGTAAACAAGTTTCGGCTACCTATAAAGCTTGACCGAATCAAACCGAAATTGACTCAACTGTGAAGTCTGCATCTGCCTCCTCCTCCTCCTCCTCCTCCTCCCAGCTGTGAGTGAACACCTTCCACTCGCTCCTCCTCAGCACATCCTCCAGCACCTCCTCCTCTTCCTCCAGCCTCCTCTGCCACGAGACGCGATACATGTTTCCACAAAAAAACCAAACCCACAAAACGAGGAATCTCCATGAACGATGCAGGTGGGGAGGCTGTTTTCACACCTCTGTCCACCTGCTCACGGCCTTCATCCTCTCCTCTCCTCTGTAGCTCTGCTCCACCTGCTGCCGCACTTGGCCACCCGCCAAAACAAAACAGAAAAAGCAGCCTAACACCACCTAAATGATGATGTCATCATCCGGCCCGCATTGCAGCCCGCATCGGCGTCTTCTCCAGATGTGTTCAAGTCCAGTTCCTCACACCCTCCAAAAGCATTCGAACAGGCTTCACGCACGTACATCCACCTCCCTCCCTGTGAGCGTGCCGGCCAATCAGAAACAGAGGAATCCCCTTGAATCCCCGCCCATCCCAAAAACCCTCCGACTGCACCTCCTTCACCCCTCCTGTTCGTCTGGGAGAGTCATCTGTCAGCCCCCGGTGACTGCTGGAGTGTGAAATTAAAATCGGGGAGGATGTGTGTGTGCGTGCTCGCCTGCATATATGTGTGTGTGTCTATGATGGAGAGATAGTTTGTGTGTTGAGTCCCAGTAGAACAGAAGGTCAATAAGAGGCCGGTGGGAGCCATAATGTCACCCCCCAGGCACTGGAAAACTGAGCTAATAGAGATGTCACACCGCTGGCGCCGCCACACACATGTAAATATATTTCTGGGTTCACACGCATAGAAACACACGCATTTATACACCCAAACTGTCCGAAACGGGTCCATCACGCCAAGCTGGGATTAGCGGATCGGAGGTGCTTGTCGGTAATAAACAAAGCAAGTGTGTGTGAAGGAATGTGTGAAGGAGTTTTATGTGTTTGCACCTGGGCTGCAGCCTTTGTGCCTTCGTATGACATCACATAGCACTGACGGTTGTACCCATGATGAGTGAACGACAGAGCGCGTCACGCCGTGAGTTGTTCTACGGTAAACTGAGCGTGACTGGGAGGCTGCCATAGTCATGATGTCTTCATCAAGGACAGGGTTTTAACACTGCACATGTTTGGAATTGTTATTTTTTGGGGGGTCTGTATAATCCTTATAATGTTCCAGGGAGTTTGGTCCTTATTGCAGGATAACAAAGACAAAGGTCTGAGGCAGCCATGGTGGTTATTTAGTTTTGCCGCATTTATAAGCAGATGTTCCAATTAAGAAAAAATTGATTTATTTTCAAAAGTAATTTTTCATATTTATTGAACTGTTGCCTTGTCAAATGTTATTTACATTCAGCTGACCTACCTTGCACTGACCAAAAGTGGTTATTTTACCAGTTAATTGGAATTCATGAATTGGAAGTTTACCAGTAACTGAACACACCAATTAGCGTAATCCTTTCCAGGAACCTGCCTGTGAATTACCAGTTACATACTTAATTTCTAGGATATAATTAGTTTACTGAGGGAGCTGTAAAATTAAGCCTGAATTCGCTCCCTACTTGCAACTTAGCGCTCTATATTTGCTCTTAACCATTATGATTCTCATGTGGCACTGTGAAAACGATGCTTTATGTAGCACCATCCAAAGTATAGATAGCATGGACACAACGCAATGCTCTGCCTATGACAGATGTGAATATTAGTCATGCAACTCTACATCTGTCAGCGGTGACACAAAATGATGCTGATTCATAAGTGTCTGAAATGTCAATTTACTGCTCACTGTGGAGGAATCAATCTATTGTTCATTATACGTGGAACGGTTAATTAGAGAACAAGGGAGAGATTTTTGGAAACAGCCAAACTGTTCTGAGAAAAGCACATTTTTTAGGACTGCATTCCAATTAGCTTTAATAGGCCCATGACATTGGCTTTCCAGAACACTTAAATGAAAACACAAATCGAGCTTTAATGTTAAGTTATACCTTTTCTTTGTATGATGAGTCAAAATGTGAAAGGATGAAAAAGCCCCATAAAGAGACGGATATCATCTCGCCTTGCTCCAAGTACTTGGTGTGTATTGATAATGAATCTAATATTTTTTAATGTATGCATTATTTCAATTAATTCCACTTTCATTTTTTTGAGTTTGTCTTCAAATGTTGTTTTAATGCCTTTTATGCCTCATGTAAAGCACTTTGAATGGCCTTGTTTTGATTGTGCTTCATAAATAAGCCTGCTTTGCTATGTAGCCATTTATAAATTAATAAAATACACATATATTAAAATAATCCTTGTCTATAATCAGATTTACTGCAGCCTCTCTTCAAATATACCATCTTGAGGGGAATTCTTTTTTCTTTCTTTTCTCCAAGACATTTTTTTTTTTTTTTTAACAGTTTTAATGTACTGTTTTTCAATTTTATGAGAGGATATTCTTGAAACTTTTTTGATGTGAAAATGCACTAGTTATGCAAGTAAACTGAAATGTTACAGAGAGGTTAGAGTTTCTGCATCTTCTATAGTTACTGGTAGGAGATCCTTTTGCTTTCTAGAAGAATTCTTGACTTGAAAACACAAGTATGTGTTTGCAGGGCTGTGAATAAGCTGTTGCTGGACTTACATCTTGCAGCAGCTTCTCCAGGTTCTCCTGGAGCTCGTAGAAGTAGCGGGAGGTGATGAGGCCTTCTCTGCTTTTCTCCAGGCAGTCTCTGGACAGCTCTATCAGCTGATGGTAGATGAAGCTCAGGACCCCGTCAGCCAGCGGGCGCACCTTATCCGGGGCCGAGGAGCTGAGCAGCTCAGCCAGACGCTCCTCCATTTGAGCCGTCGCCTGAGGGGAGGGGAGCAGGGGGGAGGTGATTAGAGGGGGAGAGAAGGATGAGTCACAGAAGAGGTACGCGCATACTGGACATCATCTAACACAATCATTTACATCAACTCACAAAAACAACTAGAATATGATTTGACCATTTTATTTCTGAGCTCTGTTTGTGTTTTGAGCGGAGGCGCGCTTGCCCAGAAATGGTGACACAGACATGCTATGTGAATTTCAAAATAAATGTGTATCTTTAAGATGACAATATGGATCAATGTGTTCATTTTGCATCGATATAATTGGATCGTTAATCAATGAATCAATGTATCGATGTGGATCGATGTATCGTTACACCCCTACTTATTATGATACTTTATGCAAAGTTACACAGTTACATTACAAATATTTATAAAAACTAGACATGAAATTGAAATCTGAGACCTGAACTGCAACTCATCAGTTACAGAACATGACTGATTGCCTCCCAAAACAATGTCACATTTACATTTTTCAAGAAAATGAGAATGTTTTATGTTTATATGCTGTTACTATAAACTCAACACTTCCTGTGGCTCCTTCACAATAAAAGTCCTCCAGCAAAGAATAGTGATTGAGCCTTTTTATGTGTGAGTCTACACTATCTAGATCAAAATCAACCTTTCGTTGAGGGCAGATCTTCACACATGAAATGCCTAGAACAACTTGGTTTTAGTATCAAACTTAAAACACATAATTAAAGTAAATAACACTTTTTTCACTGTGACTTGTTTCCATGTTATGTTGTCTATTACAGCCTATTTCCCTCCGTCTTCCTTCTCTGCTCCCCCCACAGTGACTTAATTCTGTACAGGAAGTGTGTGTCTGCAGTACAAACCTTGGGAAACCTCTCTTTGTACACATGGTTCATCATCACGATCTCATGGTCGAAGGAGATAGGCGAGCGCCCGGGACTGAAATGAAACAAACAAACACAGGTGAGTGGAGAAGCTCAGTGGTCATTTAAGCCTTAATACCTGGAATGTGTTGTTCTGAAATAAAGAAAAAAGCAGCCAATTATTATTATTATAATGTGAGCAATTAGGTCTGTGTAAAAAAATGTAAATGTCATTAGTATGTTATTTTCATGTGATTTATTTGTGCAGGAAGTCAGAAGCTCAGCCAGAGAATGACTCTAATGTTCTATGGGCCCTGAACTTTAGAAATCTTAAGAAGAACATGTTTTGGCTCACGCTTCCCAGTGAGCAACCTTCGTTGGAATGAATAGGGTGCCATCTTAGAACCACTCCCTACCTGGGGACCCCCACAGGATCCCAGAATATATTTTATAGAAGAGGCAACAAGATGATTTGATGTTTGGGTATATTGACGGTATATTGTGATGGCTAGTCACTGCATGTCTCTGGTGAAATTGGGGCTAATATTAGCGCATTCACCTAGGTGTTGTATTCTGATAAATACCTGTGACTACTGCAGAGTCATTTGACCTGTGTGTAAATGCCAATTGTAACCTTTCCCATAAAAAAAAAAAAAATTTTTTTTAAAAAAAGCAAAAAAGCCAGATGTTAACGGGTGTTAGTGGGTTTTTTGGGCAGTGGTAAAGGGGCTTGAGAAGGAAAAATCACTACTGTGTCAAACTGCTCACAGATCATGTCCACATTGAAGCCATAACCTGTGACAAAGGGTCACAAGTAGATATTGATTTGTTTGAATCAAGTCAAATACACAGTGTAGGCAACAACTGTCTATAAACATCTACTTCATGCCTGCTCTGTGTGCATACTGCAGTATTTAGCAGGAGTGAATAGCATTGTTAGCATTAGTGTTACTTTTGCTGCATACTGGGCAACTTTTCAAATTCTGGTCGCAGAAATCTGATGTTGATAATGCTATAAGTTAATTAAGTATGCGTTACTGGTTCACAGGTATCAATATATAACCTTACTTTGGGTTATTTTAAGGACTGAAACAGATCACAGCCCAGTTTGTGCTTCTCATAGGCACTAGTTTTCCTTAAAGATAAATCCTGGGTGATCTTTACTCTTCTTTAGGAGGGAGTGCTGCCTGTCCCTGAACCGCAGAAACACAACTGAGCAGACTGCATGTGACATGCAGGATTGTTCAGGTCACCAGAACGCAGGGGAATGAAGGCAGTATGGTGGTCACACACACTAACGGGACCTTGGGGTCTTCATCATATGTGTGTCTTCAGTAGTGTAAACCGAAGACCATGACAACCCCTGGACTCACATGGCTGCACACACAGAACGGCACAAAGGTAACGCCTCTGGAGACCAGTGACCACCTCAGACAGAGTTTGTGTATGTGTGTGTGTGTGTGTGTGTGTACGTGAGTGTCAGTTTGTGTGTGTGGGTAGCTGTCAGTAATAAACCAAGGATGTCGGCAACTCAGCCGTCTCACTGCAGTGGGTGTCCGTCAGCTCTCAGGGGTTTTCATGACCTGACAGACTGACAGTGATGTCTCCTTCAGTCTATAACGGCTCCAACAGAATATCAATCCATCTGTCTTTCACACAGTGGACTCCTTCTTCTCTCTATTTCCCTCCTCCTGGGACTCATCTCTTTTCTTATTCTATCATACACCACCCCCCACCTCCAACCTTTCTTTGCAATAAGACAAAATAGCGACAGCAGCAATATCCTTGACCTTTCTATGTCTCACTTTCAGGAGAATAGGGGATGGAGACAGGTGACAGGCAGTGGCTATGTGTGTGTTTGTGTGTGTCATGGGAGAGAAATTTAATTCCAGGCAATTTTAGGCTTTGTTAGCCTGCTGTATTATTCATCCTATTCATTTATGACTGTAAACATTTCCTTCTAAATATTGCAACTGCAATTTTAGTTTTTGGCACACATGAAAATAACCTCCATTTTATGGAATCATGTAGTCATTTTGCTCAAACATACTGAATTCATTTTACAAAATAGGCCAATCTTCCAATACCAGCTTGATTTTCAAAGAATTTTCTTAATATCAATTCTGTCTCATTTTGTCTTGTTTTACAAGATACAGTAATTTATATTTAGAAAATTAGTAAATCAAAGGAAACAGCACTGGGATAATCTCACCACAACTTGCCTGTTTTCTTCTTGTTTTATGGAACCAATAAACCCTTCACTGTTTATAACTTGTACAACCTTTACTTAAAAAAATAACCTGATGTAGGAACAAAACATTGTCATTAAAGTTGAAAAAAATCGGCGGAGTATTTTTCATCCTAGACACCTGTCAGTAAGATTTTATGTTATTTCAATGATAAACCTGGAATCAAATGACTATGACAAAACACATTGTGCACACAAAAAAATCCACAATTACGACACAATATAAAACAATATTCATCAAAGTAAAGAATTAACAACATCAAATAAAATGAATTATACTTTAAAATAAAACAAAATATAAAAAATATAAGCAAAAGTATTTTTTTTAAACATTCCTTGGGAGATAGAGTGTTACAAACAGAGAGGGAGATAGGTGAGGTAAAGGTATGAATTTGGGGCTCCAGATGTCTTTGTTAGTATGAGTCATCGGTACACACACACACACACACACACAAGACACACTTACAAGCATGCGCACACACACACACGTGACCTGTGCGATGAGGTAATGCTTTAAGTCATCCATCGGCAGCTGAAAGTCCAATTACCAGCTTAATAGGAATGAGAGCAGCCTGAATGTGACATATGAGCTAAACCTCATGGAGGCTGTTTATCATTACGCCAACACACATGCTGACAAGTAACCACACACACACATATGAAATACCGCACATAACTGTGCTTCCATTTTTCTTTTGTTTTCACCTGCTTTGTTGTGATATTAATTTTTTCATTCTTTACTATTTACTGAAGGATTAAAGCACAGTTTTACCCAAATTACAAAAGAACCAAACAAGGCAAAGCATTTGTTCTTACATCTGGTGGTATCTACAGAAGCCCTGAGGGGCAAGTTGAAAACATTTTTTAGTGGGCAATGTTGGACTACATCTTAAGTTTAGGCAAGCAAGGGAAAGAAGATTGATTGACTTTTTCTTTTTAATGGCAACATTTTGAAGCAGATTTCTCCATGCCATCTCCCAGGCAGTGCCTGGCCGCAAGCTTATGTGTAACGCAGCTTCCAGAGGCTCTTCCTCTTGCTTGCTTACTCGCTGGCCGAGTAGACTGCATACCTGCATACATCAGAACCTTGACCTTGCTGCTGGACGGTTCTTACGTGTAATATCCAATAGAACCCTGCCTGCCTGCCACTGCACAGTCCCACTATATTTTACAGTGGACATTTGCAGTTAGTTAATTAAGGAGGTTAAACTTTTTGCTTATGTTGGATTTATCCGAACTTTCAATGCCATTTGTATGGTGCACTATGTGCTTCCTTTAGAACAGCTTTCTCACTCTCAAAACAGCCTAATTAAACCTAAAAGTTCATCTTCTATGCAGGAGACACTATCTCCTGTATCATCTCTTACATAGGAGATATTATCTCCTATAATAGGACATAAACATTGCCTGAATTTGCAGGTCAACACTGTCTGATCTAGTCTTGCCAGTAGTTCTGGTTTAATTTTCCCAGGTTTTGAGATGTGCATTTCAGATATTTTTGCCTCCACCCCAATACAGCAAATAATATTTTGTAATTAAAATATAGGTTGTGGTGATAACGGTATTGAAAATAACATTTAAAACATTAAAGCTTCACAAATGAATTCTACTTCAAACAGATTTTCATATTGTGTTTTATGTATTCATGTATCCTAAGTGTAAGTCTGTGTGTGTTTCCGCTGTGGGGAAATGTAGTTCAAGTTGCTGAAGCGGTTTCTACTGATCCCTCCCTGCCCACATATTTTACACTGAAAGCCTACAGAGGCTCAGAATACATAATCGCTCTCTTTCATGGTAATCTTTTAAAGTGAAAATAGGCAGGGAGTGTTGAATTGTCATTTACAGTAGCTAACCTGACACTGAGCACACGACCAGCATGGTAGAAGCGTTTGGAATCAATTAGTGAATGAAAACAGTACTTCTGTTAGAAAAGACACTCAGAGCATTACTCTGAAGTTAAGTGAGGAAGTTCTTGTATAATTTGGGTGAAGTGACCCTTCAAACAAAGCACAGTGCGCCCACACGTAACCACACACTCAACTGTCACTGATGTATGTCAATCACTCAGAGCTCTAACACGCTCAACTTTCTAACTCTCCTTTGATGTTCGTGTTTTTCTCGAAAAAGAAAAATCTATCAAAAAGCTGGACAGCCAGCTCTGCTGCCAGGCTCAGTAATTAAAGGTTAGCCTTGACAGAGATGGATTCAGTGCCAGAGGCTGTTATGTACATTCTTTAATTTTCACAGAATATCTTCTTCTCCCCTCAGTGTTATTCTTCTTGTGTGCTCATAGCGGTGAGCAGCCTGAGCCTTTATTAAAATAAAGCTCTCATTCAGAGCGAGCAGCAGTGGAGGTCGGAGTGAAATCCCTGGGATGAATAACACAAGAAAGCCAGACAAAGGCTAATTAGAACATGGCTATATTTCTACTGTAATGGGAAATAAAAATTGCCTCGTGGCAATCCCTGCGAAAAACGTCTTCGTCATTATTTTGAGAAACGACCTTGGAAACGAGGCTTTGGAGGAAGTTGAGGGAGAGTACTTTTGTTTTAGTGAGGGGCAACAAGTTCAAAAGTGTGAGAATGAAAGGAAATATTTATGAAATAGAATAGAAGATTAAACCTCAACCCAAGGGTGTTTTATAAAATTGGATAATTAAAACATTGTTGGAGAGGCGTCTTCTCTTTTTTTCTCCAGCTAAGTGGTGATGTCATGTGACAAAAGGCACTCAAAATGCAAAAGAGCTTATTGGTAGAGAGGGTAATTGAAGTAAATCAGACGAGACAGAGAATCAGATGGTGACGGTGAGGCAAGTGGGAGAGAGCGGTGAGGAGGGGGGAGAGGCTGCGAGTGTGAGAGAGAGAAAAATAACATTGATGCTTCACAACTGAGGCGGGCGACTCGGGAAATGAGAGGCCTAATTGACCGTGACAGAGAGCCGGGCAGAACGGGGATGAGGTGTGTGTGTGTGTGTGTGTCTCTGTGTGATGAGTGTTGAGACTATATGTGTTCACCACAGAAACCTCAACATCCCACAATGACATTCCTGATTCCACTGAAAATATCTTAGTAAAAATCTCCTCAAACGACAAAGTGTTGAGCAGGAGGAAGATGCTTTGGTGAAATTTTAGTTCTGTAAATTCAAAAAAGTGGAGGGAGAACTAGACTTTAATCTAAAACAGACCTATTTTAGAGACAAGCTTTTGTCCTGCTATATATACCTGTATATCTTGTTTTATTTTGGAAAGACATCTCCCTGTTTTGTGATTTGTTCCTGTCTCAGTTTCCTGTTGATATAAACTCAGCACTTCCTCCATATTTACAATTATCCAGCACAGTGTCTATTTGCACAGAACAAAAGGGCCGCTGTCAATGAAACTCAACACGTCCTGCAAATATGTCGCATTAAAAGCCTACCAGGACATGGGTAAATTATGCACACTTAAGAAAATGGAAAACTTTGAATTTAAAATACCTGTACAGGAAGTGCTGAGATTCACTGACAGTAGCGTAACACTCAATGCAAATCCATCATACGTTCCATTCCATTTCCATTCCCTGGACACTGGAAACACATCGTTGTTCACAACTGTGTCTATCATGCGTCTCCAGCTGACCACTTGTGTTCAGATTTTGTTACTGCCCCACACTCAATACGTCCAAACTTTTGCTTCTTTCTGTGTAGCATGCTTACAAGTCATGTAAGCGGTTGTGTCTCACTGTCAGCAGAATTCAATATGTCTCTTTACACAGGGCAAAACTATAGATGGTCACGCAACACTTGACATAAAATGGGTCAGGTACAGAGCTTTCAGTGCACTGTCACTAGAAACCCACAACATCCCACACCTATAATGTAGTTTTTGGCAAGGACACATCAGGACGTATTAGTGACAAAGATATGTGGTCAAATGCATTCCAGGACACCTCTACACGTGGTTTGGGCGTTGGTCTAAAGAGGCTCTTAGAGGCTTTCAGAGTTATCGTCATGATTGTAGATTGTGAAATAAAGGCTGTTAACTTGCAATCTCTGATTTCAAGTAATTGTCTCTAATGCAGCAAACACAGTGCCTGTTCAAGGCGGAAATAAAGCAGCATTATGCAGCCTCAACGTTCTGTATAGACGATACGATTGTGGAAAGGTGGACAGGGTGTCTTGCCTCTGAGCTGGGAACGGAGGTAGTAACAGCCCTGATACAAGGTCTGCCGTAATGTAAAGCTGGAAAGACCTGACCAAGTGTTTAATTGGTGTGACGTTTTCATTTCGTATTATGTTGGCAACCCACCTCGGGGGATTTAAAAAGCAGGTATTAGCAGTTAGCGGCTAACTCAAAGAAAAAGAACAGCGGCAGTAAATGTCTGCAAACTGGGAAAAAAAATTAGATTCCCTCCGAGCAGAGAACGAGATCAGCCACCATATAGCAGAAAAGGTAAATGATTGTTATTGCCATGGTAATGCCATTGTAATTGTTTGGAAGGCATTGTCAATGTGTGTGTTACATGTCACACCAAAGGCTGACATTGTTGTGTTACATGTTAGCCCGTTACACCTCTTTTATAATTGTGGTATGCCGGGATGCAGTGTGCAATCACACACTGGAGCAGACTGATGCCGCTATCATTTGGTTCTGTTTAACAATGCAAAGGAGGCATAAAGAAGAGACTTCGTAGCAGCCCTATAGCGCAATCTCTGTATACAAAGATCTTGAAGTTAATGTCAGTGCAGATTAAATATCTTGCATTGATTCAACATAACTTAATGTCTCTGTTTTGTAATTTACTGTGTGTGACTTGGCTGCTGTATCTCTGCAATTTCTCATTGGATTTAAGTTTTTACTGACTACACTTGTTAGCTACTGTTCGATATTTATGAGAATACACCAGTGATGAATTAAAGTTTTTACATTTTTGAACAAGAAAAAAATTGTGCTAGAATACATTAACTTAGTCTGACACCACATGTAAAAGGAGACAATTCTGTACATTAGTGCTGATATGTATGATAGAAGAGAATATGTGGTTTTGCAGACAGAAAGTCAATGGGGTGCAGCAATGGAAGCCTGTAACAGTGGGATATGAATGATGGATGGATGCTGTTTGCTCATTCTCAATGTATGGAAAAGTGGACAGCGGACGGATAGAAAAACAAAATAAGAGGTGATAGAAACACTGCAGGAACTAAAGAAGAGCAAAAACTGTGAGGGGAAGGTTGAATATGAGAGTTAACAGAGAAACTGTTAAATGATAAAAAAAAAGGGTGACTGCCATCCCTCACAGCAGAGTCATAAAATTAGCATATAATTGTGTTCTGCAGCTCATTTTCATTTGTTCACTCTCTCTCATACACAGACACACTTGTTCCTTCCCCTGGGTCCAATCATCATCATCATCTCTTCTCTCAGCCATGCACTTCATTTCTGTCTCTGCTGCATATTGTCTGTCTCATTCACCACAGCCTCTTCAGATCTCAGTACATTTTCCTCACACTAGTGTCATCTTCAGGGTATTTTATCAACTTGGAACTGGATCCAAAACTGAACTGGCTAATAAACTGAACACTAATCCTCAGTCTACCCCTCTGTTGGTTATTTATCTGCACTTGCAGACAGTCTGCAGACTGTTCTTTAAGAGCTTTTTAATGACACTCACTGCTGGTGGACTAATATGATGTCAGGCTTTCCACTGAGGCTCCTCCACCCTGCACATGAGGGGGGTGACTGTTGGCTGGAGCCAAAACACTTTTCAAAGTCACCTCCATTTATATTAACTTGCTCACAGTCTATTTCATTTCTGTAATTACAGCGCTTTGGTTTTGTCAGCTTTTATGATAATTCTGATAAAAGCTGAACACTTCATTACATCTTATTCTCCACAGTTTTATTCTATCTGCATGAAAAATTAATCTTTTACCTCTTCATGATTCATAATTGTATTTTATTTTACAGAGAGAAAGATATATGAAGACACAAGGTGATGGTGGACTACCTGAGANACACACACACACACACACACACACACACACACTCACAGACACACAGGGAGAGAGCCTGACATCAATCAACAAACACAGTGGGACTCTAATCAGATACACACCATGCAACTCAGTCTTGCCTTCTTTCATCTCAGAGGATGAAAGAATTCAATATCTCCCCGTAAAGAAACAGAGATAAAGATGGAGGTGCTGCTGAGACAAGAGATGGAGCTGGGGCAGAAAGCAAAAAGATGGAAGTAAAGAAAAGTTTAAGGAAGGATGACACACAGAGGCAGTGACAGGCTGAAAGTCAGTGAATGAAAGGGTGAAGTGGGTAAAATCTAGATGGAAGGAGAATCATGAAAAGATAAAAGACAAAAGAGATTTTGAGTTGGAGATGGACTGAGTGACGGAAACACAGACAGAAAGACAGATCCACAGGTTGACAGGTGAGTGTCACTGATATAAACAGTTGGGACTTTCTCTTTGCTCCCACCTGTCATGGACATGTCAGAGGGATGAGTCTGACCTTTCTGGAGACTGACACACAAACATTAACAACCCAGGGCCGCAAGGTGTGCTAATGTTTGTTGGGGGGGCTGGAGCCTATCCTAGCTGTTACTGGGCGAGAGGTGGGGTACAACCTGGACAGGTCGCCAGGCTATCGCAGCATTAACACATAGAGGCAGACAACCATTCACGCTCACATTCACGCCTACGGGCAATTTAGAGTCACCAATTAATCTGCATGTCTTTGGACTGTGGCAGGAAGCCGGAGTACCCGGAGAAAACCCATGGTGACACAGGGAGAACATGCAAACTCCGCACAGAAGGGCTCCTACTGTGGTTAAAAATCAGAATAAGCTGATCACTCTGAGGTAAACAACCTTCAACTTTTGGAACACAGCAACATGCACCCCATGTCATGTGACAAGAACCAACCAATCACAGCTGACAGATATCATTCCCTTCTTCAATAATATCAGTCTGTGATAAATATGGAGAAGAAGTTGATCATTCTAGTGGAGGGCTACCCAGAGCTTTACATCTGTCCCATAGATTATATCTTAACGGAGATAATACTATTCAGTTTTAATCAAGCCTCTCAGGGACATTAATTTAAGTATGTGTTTATTACTGTGGTTGTACAGCAGTTTGCAGTGGTGTTCGAGTAGACTGCAGTATATTGAAAGGTATCTCTATTATTCATTTCTTTTTTTGCTCACCTCTTTTACAAACATGAAGGGGGGAAAGAGTATTAAAAACACATTTCAAAATAATGCAGTCCAGTACAACAACACCACTAGGTCAGAAAACCTCAGAGACCTGGGGGAGAATTAAAATGTCTGAGTTGCAAGATTGGGCCAGACCACTGAGTGCCTTAAAAACTAATAGGATTTTAAAATGACTGACTTGATTTGCCTCTCGAAGTTGAATTCATAACACTGTGCACACCAAAGTAATCGCTCTGATCTGGGAACACAGCGAGCCTTAACAATACTTATTAGACCCAGAGGAGACCAGCATCTGTAAGTGAGCTTTTGTACTTTGTATTCATTGTTACAATGGATGAACTGAATATTTGTATTTTGTCGAAGCAGCAGTATTTACATTCAGTGTTATTCATATTGCAAATCAGCCAAGCAAGCTTTATGACACAGAATATAAATGTTCCAGCAGTTAGTGGCCACTAGAGGAAGAGCACTTTGATGTTCTTTTCAGGCTTTGCACAGTGTTTGTGTGGGTTATAAGTAAGTGTAAACGTATGACAGATCTCCTACCTGAGGCTGCGGGAGCGTGGTCTCATGGCGGGGGAGCGGCGTCCCTCCTCATCTGTGATGCTCTCGGAGCTGAAGTGTTTGGTAAGGAAGTGCAGCTCATCTGGGGTGGGCTGGAAGGGCAGCTGGTGCAGTTTCTCCTGAGATGAACAGGAGGACTGTGAGAGGAGGAGCACAGAGGGAGCACAGATTACAACCAGCACTGGAGCTACTGCGGGCGGGGGTTAGGCTGGAGCTAGGCTAAGATTTGGGCTAGTCCAGGCCAGGTAAGGAGAGGGAGTTAGTTACGGGAGAACATGGGCTGCAAATTACATTCAGCACTGGAGCTGCTGCAGGCGGGGTTTAGGCTGGAGCTAGGCTAAGACTCGGGCTAATGCAGGCCGGGTGAGGACAGGTAAATTAGGGAGATGGGATGCAGGTTACGTCCAGCACTGGAGCTACTGTGGGATCAGACTAAAGCTCGGTGAGTGTGGGTTTTCCTCCCAGTGCCTTACCCTGTCCCTGAGAATCAGAGCCTTTAGTATGGAGTGGCTCTCCAAAAAACACACAACTGTAAGGCCTTGTGGTCAAATAACTCAAAAGTGATGCCACCTGTGACTTTTATCATTGGAAGCCAGTGGAGTGACAGAAAACACACATACCACAAGGGTGGTCTTGTGTGTTTTGGATCAATTCTAGTTAAATGTTACTTGTCTACAGAGATGGAGCTGTGGTCCTTCTTTAAACTTAGACGGTAAGTAAAGCTAACCACATTTGGCTATGGATGTAAAAATATCAGTCCAGAAGCCTGATAAATGTCAAATTACAAAGTGAACTTTAAATTCATTATGTTTCACCTGCAGCCACAGACAGAAGTCAATTTGCTGTGTTTTTGTAGAGCATACAGCTATTTGTCCACAGATCTTAAAATAGAATGCATCCTGTTTTCATATGAAACTGCAGCTGCATGTCTGTTTGCTTACTTTCTTATCTTTTCACTGTTTGTCTGACTGGAGACTACAATCTGATCACTGATTTTAAGATCACACCACAAAGAGAGCAAAACATGATAAGTGTGCCTCCAAATGTGTCACCTAATGCGTGCTGATGTGACAAGATGATAAAGTCAGCGTTACTCTCAGCCTGATTTTTCTGGCCTACAGGGCTTCTTTGTAACATGAAAGAACAGCAGGGGGCCCCACGATGATATAATCACAATATTTGAGTCATGAAACAATATTACTAAGATGTAAAATGTCTTGCAATATGCTGAGTAGTGTGATAACACACCTTTTTTTCAAGTTAATAATTATTCAGAACCGAGGGGAAGCCCTTTTTTATCTAACAAGTCATTTATTTTGCCCTCTGTACATACAGTGTCTGGATCTACATGTTAAAAGCTCTCACAGCCAGCTAACTCAGCTCACTGCCTTTGAAGCGTGCTGAGCCTCATTCCACAGGCGGCAGGCACAGAGAGACCGCACACCGGGGTATTAAGAAGCGAGATGAAGGGACAGCAGAAGGTAAAGGAGAAGGGGAAGGATTAGACCAGAGAGAGTGTTGATAAGTCTCTGGGAGCGAAGGAAGGAAAAAGAGGAGAAACAGAAGTACACTTGAGGGCATCAGAGGGGAGGAAGTAAAGAGTGGAAGGTGGGAGATGGGGGGACTATATCATAGCGGAGGGTGGTGTTGGTGGCTTGCTGCTTTGCAGTACAGTCAGAGAGAGCAGAACACACTTTTTTCTGTTTTTTTATCCATAGATTATTATATAATACATACATTTATATGCAGAGATGTAGAGTAAAGATATTTACCGAGACAGTGGAGCTGGGAGTGTTGGTGCCATAGCCAGAGGAGGGCAAAGAGGCCAGAGACCAGCGTCTGCCATCCGTCCTGAGGGAGAGACAGAGATGAAGACATCAGCATCCCTTTTTGTATATTTAAACCAATATTCCACAACAACCATATCAAGGAGCTGCGGCACCATTACATACAGCAAAATAAATTGTTTCAGTTACAAGAGGGAATATGGAAACACAAGGATAACATAGAGTCGAAAGTGCAGGCAAAAGCCATGAGAAGGATCCACTGGGACTCTGCAGACATAAGGTAAAGCACGATGGAGTCCAAACCTGACAGCCACTCTGTCTGCTCCTCACCTCCAGCTGGATTTTACACTTTTCAAACACTGCTAGGATTTGTTTCTTATAAGCCTGCTGTTTTTTTTTTTATTGTCAACAAATCCGTCTCTCAATATTTTCTATTATGTTCTATTGCTCTCAGCTCCAAGTCCATTGATCTCTATTAACGATGTACATCTTTAAAAGCACCTCACAAATATGCTCAGCAATTTCCTAAAACAGCTGTTCACTGTAGTTTTTATCAACAGCGGTAAATAGTGTATTTGTTGGGGACTATTTTCAGTGGCGGATTGATTCACATTTGGTGCTCTAGTGAGTATTTAGAACAGCAGGATGATGTATGTGGGACTGAGTCAAAATAAACTACAGTGTGTGTGTTCACGGTAATGAAAGAACATGTCACACAGTAGCTCTCTTTCATACGTGTCAGATAACAATGGAGCTCTATGGCACAGTGGAAGAAGGAAACACACATATTACGTGTTAACAGATACATTCATTGTAGTTTTTTGGCCTTTTCATGAGATTCATTGACAATAAGAAAAACATGGATTATCACCAGCCTTATCCTTCAAGGAACAACCATAATTTAATGCCGGATTTCTTGCCATTTTGTGACCAATCTCTCCTACTCTTTCTGGGCTCAAAGATTCCAGTGATCAGAGAGTTTTTGTTTTTGGGGAAGGCTCAGTAAGTGTTACAGCAGTTGGAGATGTTGTTCCTCCTTTATATCTAATTCATATACAATGTTAGGCTGAAGAAGAGGAGACCCTGCAGGGTACTTGTTGATGTCGTTCAGAATGTGTGTGCTCAGCCATGCAGGACAGAGGGCAGGAAGGTGGCGGCAGAAGGAGGGAGGAAAAAGGGCTAAGGTCAAAACTGAGAGGTTACCTGTCAGCCCTGTGTCCATGACTGTGAGGGAGACAAGACAGTGGTTTTCTTTTTATAGCTGTATGCAGCTGTCACTGACACACACTCACACATTCTCCAAGCTTGGCCCAACCCCAGAGTTTATCATTTTAAACAGTTACAAACAAGTGACAAGCAGCAAAATTACTAATTTAGCTGAAATGATCAAAACCCACAACCCAACTTAATGCCTGCTAAAGACTTCAGTGGAAGGGGCTGATTATGTTCATAAAGGGAGAGTTCTGATTTTTTAAAGAGGGGTCGTTTGAGGTACGTATCCATAGTAAGTGTGTCACTTACAGTGGATGTTAGTCCGCACATCCCCAGTTTGGAGAAGCAGGCTGGAGTAACAGCAGGAAGCTAAGCAATGAACTGCTGTGGATGGGGTCAGCAGCAAATGTTTTTTAGCCATCTAAAAAAAGCCCCAACTGAAAAAATCATTATCACTTTAAATGTACGCTATGTTGAGAGTATTTTCACCGCATTACCTTTCAATCAGATGGCCAGGTCCAATGGAAAAGCTGTTAACGGCCTCACTTACCCATCTCCTCGTCAAAGCTATGAGACTCCAATATCAAAAACAGTAAGGTCAATTTTCTGAACATGGGAGCTGCTGGTCTACCACTGCTTCGATCAGTTAGTTCGTTTGTGGTATTGTGTGACTTTAGTGAATCCAAATTAACCTTTTTAAATGACAAAGTTACACAGCAACACAAACTGACTGATTAAGGCAGCGGCAGACCAGGACTGTTTTTCTCAGTGGAATCTGGCTTTTAAGAGAGCAATATAACATCCTCATTTTCCTGCTGAAAATCACTGTTCGACATTAAGGTAAAGCAGTAAAAAACATTATAAATATAGCATGCACCTAAACTGATATTGAGTTTTTTAGGTGGGACTTTTTTTAGGTGGCTGGAATACGTTTTGTTGCTGGCCCCCCTCCACAACAGTAGATGGCTTAGCTTTCATGTCGGACTCCTGCCTGCTTCTCCAAACTAGGGGCGTGCCAACTGACAACTACTGTTTGTAATATACAGTATATGGATAAGTACCCCATACAACCCCACTTCAGAAAATCAGAACTATCCCTCTAACGTATCATATCATTATAATAATTTCATATATAATATAAGAATATAACTTTTAACATAACATGTATAATACATAACTATTATATTATCATGTCACTTTTTTTTTTTTTTTTTTTTCTAGTTTAGCTAATTGCTGTTTTTTTTTTTTTTTTTTTCTAGTTTAGCTAATTGCTGTCACATATTATTTCTTCCTGTTTATTATTCTTTTCGGAATAATATGAAGCCCCCAAAATCAAGATTTTTTTTTCATCATTTGTAATAAATAAATAAAAATCAGGACTTGGGAACTGTGTGTAATAATATTGCAGGGGTCACTTTTATTCAATTCCAGCAGTTATTAGACACAGTTATTTTTCAGACATGTCCTTTATCATAAGGATCAAAAGCCAAACCAAAAATAATACTTCTAAGGTGAGCAAAACCCTTACAATAACGTACTTATTGTTATACTATTGACTCTTGCAGACTAACATTTTTCTTATCTCACGTTTAAAGTTTGAGGTGAATTTGGTAACATAAGATGCACACAATCCGTACTCTCTTTTCCTAAGAGGAAAAAAATGATGAGGTTTTTGTACAACCAGCCATGGACCCTCAAATCAATGACCTGTCATACCAACCTCCACCACATGGTGTCACTGTTGTCACAGCGTGTGCAGCACTGAGGTCAGCAGTCGGACAGAGAGGGATTTTCAATTCAAATCAACACTAATGCTCTTTTTGGCTGCTGCACTGCTGCTCGGCTGCCATACAATGTTTGATGATGTTGTCATGGAAATAACCCGAGGGGTTCAGTACATCAGGAAAGGTGTGTTACCATGGAAACATCATCATCTTAATGAAGATTTAAGAGTCAAGATTTACCAAACTTTTACATGACATCTTTTATCTTGGATTTAAAAAAAAAAAGATCACACAAGTGCCTGAACACGCATGCATCCATCTGTCACAGGAACATGCATAACACACAGACACAGACAGACACACAGACACACAGACTTACTCCCTCCTTCCCTCTCAGTAATTACTATCTGTGCTGAGAGCCCAGACAGATAAGGGGTTTATTAATCCTGGTTTGAGTGACAGTCTCCGAGTGATCATCTGCCTCCTCATCAGCTCACACACTATCATCAGCAGCAGCTCGGCTCTCAAGGCGCCGAGGCCACTGAGCTGTTTCACAGCCTTGAAAAGATATCGACATTAAAAGCTGAAGTACAGCTTATCCATTCTTCAATTTCTTCACTTCCTGTCTGATTATGGTGCTTAATTTTGACTGTATTTCCAACAAAAGACTATGAATTGTACTGTTAAACATGTTAAACAGTGCAGTAACCTGCTGCCTGTGGTGTAAAAACAACTGTAGGAATACTGAGCTCGAGAAAATTGAGAGAAAAGACTAAAAAGCTGCTGATTGTGCTCATTCCAATTTACCTGACCTACCCTACAAGGTGCACTGATTTTGTTCTCCAGGTGTGACCCTCAAACACACTTGCACATCTGAGTGTGTGTTTCTGTGTGTCTCACCTGCGTGCAGGAACAAAGGAGAAGTGTGCAGCTGTGTTCGGGGAGAAGTTGCGAGGGCTGTCCAGTGGACTGGTACCTGAGAAAGAATAACAGAAGAGGAAAAGGAAAGAGAAGGAAGACAAGAAAAAATATTAGGTAAGCACACTGACCAGAGACCCCGATGAAAAGTTGTCATCTCTGTATCTATTATATATATATATATAAATATATATATATATATATAACAGATAAAAGCTAACAGCATGTGAACCAACAGTTGTTACAGGTTTGTTACAAGTATCAGACAATTTAATTTAATGCTTTTTAAGACCGTTTTTAAATATTTTCTTACCAAAATTGAGACTGATTTTGGACAAATCATCTTTTTCTTATTCATTAAAATGATCTTTTTCTTATCTTTGCAGGTAAGTAGTGGTCCTGTGCAGAGGTAGGTATTATGTTGGAATATGGTTGTTAGAGTGAGTTAGGTCAATCTAATTTGCCAACAGGTAAGTGCAAGTAGAAAGTAGAAAGACAATATTAGACTCAGTGGTAAGTCTAAAGATTTGTAACATCAGAAATGTGGACTTTCACACAGAGGAGCCTGACTTATTTTGACACTGAATTGGTTTAAAGATGGATAAATGAAATTAGACAAGATGCTTGCAGCAGTTAAGAACTCACAAATTTAAGTTTGACACTATGTAAAGACTTTAAGGGCTTATATATTTCTAAAATGGAATTTAAGGCCTTTTAAGACGTCTCAAGGACCTGCAGGCACCCTCGTTTTTGGGGCATCAGTGTTTCTGGAAGTCAAAGTATTTTTTTTATTTTCTTCATAGACATTGTGTTGTGGCAGATTGTTATGGACATGAAACACTTGAATCATCCGTACAAAAGCTTTTAAAAAAAAATCCTGGTTCTTTGATAAAAGGTAAAGGCACTAACCTGTGGACATATTGGACTGGTGCATTTCAGTAAGAAAAATCCAATCATAGGGCTTAAAACTCTGTTTCACTGCTCCACTAACGGTGACCTGAAGCTTACAAAGCTAAACTTTGTAGAAGCCTGATAAAACATTGAACAGTTAACTGTAAATCAGTTCACTGTTAGACTCTAGGGAAATAACTGGGGAATAACCCAGACCCAAAACAATGGCTGTAACACATACTTATAGAATTGTTAAATTCTCTAGGGGAATTCCAGCCCATCCTCAATCCCAGAAGCACCCTTTGTGGTGGTATGATACGCTCCAGGCGCGTCAGCTTTAGAGGCAGCAGGCAACAACTCAACACGTCAAATACCGGCGCTTTGTCAGTGGATGTCGGCGTCAGACACAGATAGACAGAGGTATGATCTGCACCAGGGAGTGGCAGTTTGTAACGGCGCTGGCAACTACTGTAACATAAAGGGCAAGACAGTCCATATAGGGCAGGTGGGAGAGGAAGTGGATGGGTCCAACAAACTCCAAACTTTCACCCAGGAGCCCACAAGAGCCCACTGTTCATTTCCCATGTCAATTTTAAGCCAAACCCTGATGTTTTTTTCAAAACTAACCCCATGTTTTTGATGCCTAAACTTAAGGAAATAAACCTAAAAACTAAGTGTTTAACTTAATTTATTTGAATAAGACTGTATGCATGTAACGAGCAGAAACTGTCCATTTCCTGTTAAAACAAAAGGGTATTTTGAAAAGATGCCATGCATGTAACAAACATAAAATGCTTCTAATAATAACATTTGAGAAGTTGTAATGAGAACATGTTAGAGATTAATGTGTTTCCATGTTGCAGAAAAGTTAGGAGGTTAACTATGTGAAGAAAAGTCTAAAATGAGATGGGATATGATGTTCCTATGGTGTTTACATGCTCAAACAAGGATATGTCAAAAACCTGATGATCAAAGGGCTATTCATATCCATGTAAGCACACGCAGTGGGAAGAAAACACCTCCAAAACCATCTTCAACTTCAGAATTTAAAGCTTATAAACAATTCAACTAAAAGAAGAAAATAATAGAGTATAGTAAAATAATGGGCCTTTGTATGAAAGCAGATTGCAGGTGTAAAGTGTTCTGCTTGCTTCTATATCATTCCTCCATTTCCATTTTCTTCTGGCCCTCAACAAGACAAGAGCTGATTGAGTCTACTTGGATTTGACAGTTTGGTTTGGTTTAGTTGTTGTTATTCCTCAGTCGTGGTTAAAACTTCTGTGTTGATTGAAAATGATGTTGGCAGGACAGACATGTGTGTTACAACTGACTGGTTAAAGCACAAAACTCCCCAGTTCCCTTACAAAGAGACAAACGTGAACTCAATGTCACACTGAATAATTTAATGAGAACGAAACAGAAATTCAGTCTGATGCTTTGGCTACACAAACATCTGTCTTTGTGTTCTGAGAGGACACATCCAAACACTGAACATAAAACATCTGCAGCACAGACTGAACAATCTGCTGTGAAACTGACACCCAGGAAACAGATGATCCTCGTCTGAATAAACCTGAGATTATTTAATAAGCAAACTGACACATCAATACATAAATACACAGCCTGATGGATACCAATATTCAAGGCCAGGGAAACACAACGCATCTGAGTGTTGGTGTGTAACTAATAATTCAGATGAGAGACAGCGAAGGCGGAGGACGAGAGATTAAGTAGTCGGACATTTCCGCATCAATTATGCATTTTCCTCAGCAGCACGTCTGGACAGAGGAGAAACTCAAATATTAATGCGAGCATTTGCTTTCTGTCAGACGGGGATCTCTGTCTCGGTCTGTAGCTGCAGAACATGTATGCACATACTCAAGTGAACACGTGTGTTATCAGTCAAACAGAGGCTTGTTATTGTCCATCGCACTCGTCTGAAATGTCTCATACATGATCTTGTGTGCTGTGTGGATGTAGAAGTTACAATTTAACGACACAGAGGCCTCAGCGGGGCTGTTATCAGGCACAGTCACTACACTGTCACACTTCATGGCTCCAACTGTGTGTGTGTGCATACATGTGTGTGTGGACCATTAGTCAATGTAAGGCTCATTCACAGACAGACGAATCCATCTCTCTTTGTAAAGACCAATCACCCCCAGCAGTGAAGTGTAAACTGTGTGTTTGTGTGTGTGTGTTTATAGGGCGGTCGGGGTCTCTCAGATATATTTACATGATAATGTGTTGGTGCTCACAGGTGTGTGACATGAGCTCAATGTTAACAAGGCTTCCTTTGAAACCTTCACCCTGGTGAAAATAGTCTTTAGTTGTTGCATCCTCAATTTTAAGACTGTAGCCTATAGTGCAGAACACATAATTTGACTTGTCCAAGATGCTACAACAGCTTTAAAACTGATTCGATTTAAACCAAAAATAAGATGTGCTTTTAGTTAGAGGACAAGATGGAAGATGAATCGGCCTTCTCCATACACACGTGTCGGCTTGGCTTGACTTGGTAAACCCCAAAGCGTCACCCCAATGAAGGCTACCTGCTAGAAAGTGTGTCTCTAACTGATGATGTGCTCGTCAATATCATGCATAACCACGTTCCAATGAAAAGGCCTTAGAAGAGTATCCAATTGGGGAGGAAAGAGAAGGGAGAAGTTAGATTGATTGGATACTATATTGTGGCAGATGCGTCAGACCTAGCCTGGCATCACACCTAGCCTGGCATGTATGTCAGCTGATAATTAAGAAGATACCACAAAGAAATGTACAGATTTACATACTATAGTATATGCCATGAGGGATCACAGACAAATTTATTTTTCATCAGTAAAATGTCCCACTCAGTGCTCATTTTGACCACTATTTGTTAAAAATATATATAAATTTAAGATTTATTTTACAAATTATATTTAGGTTGCGCGACTATGTTCAAAAAATCAATAGTTACTTGAGCTATTAAGTCTGAAAACTCCAGGATCAATTGGACTTAATCATTCACTCCAGTTGCAAATCTGTCCGACTGGAATGATGCTTGCCTCGTTACAACTCGTCTACGAGCAGTTGTGTTCTTTGTGCACCTCCAAATCTACATGACATAAGTTCTCAGTAGCTCCTTTCACACTGACTGTTCAGGGTGGGAATATACTACTGCCATGCCACCTTGCAGTTATGTATAAAAGGTAGGATCATGAAATGAGGGGACAGAATTGCCTCGCCTTTAAGCCAGCAGTAGAGGTAGTAACAGCACTGAAATGGCATCTGTATAAAGGGGACAGCTGACAGGGTGGGGATTAAATTCAGCAACCTTAGATACACTGCAATTTTCTAGTACCTGTTGACATGTTATGTTACGGACAAGCTGATAAACTAGTGGTTTAGGGTTTATCTATTTGCTGTTATTCGTTTTGGACAGAGAATGCAGAGCTATCTGCTCTGAGACGACAGGCTGTTACCCATCTGTTCATTTGTACGGTGCTCAGGTGTCTGTTTTTGTCCCACTGACCTACAAGCAGTAACTGGTCACACCTGTCATACAGAACCTCCATCCAAGTCACAGAGGTCACTCATTCCAGCACTGAGCTGATGCTAGAAACACCACTATGTCTCATTTGTACCACACAGCACATTTATGTGATGTCTACAGGGGTCCAGCTTAACTTTCAGCATATATTGACATTCTCTGATTGGTAACACAGAAAAATCAAATCACTTTTAAAATCTATCTGAATAATACTTTCCACTACTTGTCAAGAAAAGAAATCACTGCATGGATCATATTTTGAAACTGAAGTGAAATGCAAATTGGAGCTGAGAGTACCTGGTAGGCGGCCTCGTCACTACAGGTATAGAAGCTGCTTTGCTGTCACATAAAAATGTGTTTTAGAAGGTTCCTGTGCTGCAAACTGCAGTGACAGTGACCTACTTTAGCAAAGACCAAGAAATATAGCAGCGTTTGAGATACATGCAAATGTATTATCTGCTTTGTGCCTCTTCAGTCTCGCTGCCTCTCCAGGGAGAGTGTGGTTGGGATAACAAAATACAGCTATAATTGGGGAGGGGGCGGAAAGAAAGGAGAAAAAAAAAAGTATTTCCTCAGGAGTGTGTGACAAGAATAAGAGAAAAGCTTGAATCCCTGCTGTCTTTCTTTCTGTCCTTCATTACAATTACAAAGACGAGCGCAGGATTGTTTGACGGAATTCATCGGAAGTCAGAGCACACACAGCTGCCAATCATCAGCTGGCCTTTACCAAATAACAGTTCTCTGTCAGCCAGGAGGGAAGAGGAAAGTTCAGGGTGGGTGGAGAGGAAGAAAAGGAGAAGATGTAGATGTCGAAAAAGAGAGAATGAGAAGGAAGGGCAGAAAATGAAGGTGGACGTTATGGAGATGACACGAACTAGAGCGAAAAAAGCTGACAGAGGGAAAGGAAACGAGGGATTTATGCAGACTTTTAACATTTAATAAAAGTCATTTTTGAAGAGGATTGGTCCTCATCAACCCCTCAGGATATTAGACTTTGAGGAATCTCCTTTTGATTAGCGGTAAATGGCTGGATGATTGAAACCATGATGAAATTCACGATTAGGGCCAGAGCGAGAGATTGAGAGGAAAAGAAGAAAAAAAAGCAATCATCTTTGTATAAAGATGGTCTGTGGGGAAGAGGGGAAAGGTTTAATGGCCTCCAGTGGTGCATATTAATTAGTAAAGTACCAGCCAACAGTGAGACATCACAGCCTGGGTTTAGATTAGATAAAGGTTTCTGTTAATGTGTACATTTCTGTGGAGGTATTATCAAACTTAGCATAAGGCTGAGATCCCATTGAAGCTTGATTCAAACATGTAATCCTAAACAGAACAAACATGGACGCAGTATTTGACTGTGCAGTTACTGAAGCAACAGGAGAGAAAATGAAAAACAGCAACATTAATTAGTGATATTTAATTAGCGGTATTTATTTCCTCTGCAGGGTCCGGGACACAAAAAGACAGGACTGTGAGGCGGACTGCGAGATTGGTGGCAGTGTTTCCATGGCAACACAGCAGCCACAGCAGTCTGGTGGCAGGAAGGAGAAAAAACAGAGGAAGAGATGGAAGGATGGAGCCAAAGGAGGACAGAATATTATGGATGCTATCTCACACTGTGACCTCCAAACCACCGGCGACGGCCACCACCACACAGACCAGCTCACTCTCAAACACGCTTTTTTCCATCTCTGAGGTTGCAACTAAGGACTGATTTCATCATTGATTAAATCATTTAATTTCTAATTTAGTCTGGAAAATGTCAGAAATAATGACAAAAGCACATCACATGCTCACTGAGGCCACACTAATGTCTTAGGGGTACATGGTATGGAGAAAATCGAATATTACAATATTTAGACAACAGTCTGGTAAGTTCATGAAATTGCATCACTTTACTGTAATGCAACTTTTACAACCAGGACAAGACAACACTTAGGATATTATAATATCCAAAATCTAAGACCATATCTATGTCATATATATATATCTATATATATATAGATATATATATATATATATTATATGATAAATAGGATATATCGTATATATATCATATCACATATAATATAATATAATATAATATAATACATTGCCAAACGCTAACCCCTATATTTCTGCTGAGATTAAACTTTGAATTCAGAAAATCTTTACGTGTGAAAGAGATGATGATGAAGTTTTTTTACTACTTCCATTTACCTGCCTCTTAAAGTCTGTTATTAGCTTCAAACATAGATTTTTTTCGTAGATTGGTTCAGTTCCATTCTCTGAATGGAATCCAACCAGGGACATTGTTGTTGGGTGGTATGCACCCCAACCATTCAGCTATCAGGAGCGGGTTGCACCAGCTGGTCTTTCCTAAGCCTGGTCCTCACTGCTAAGTCGGTCTTTGCTAAGACCAGTCTTTAAAGGGGACTTAACATCAGTTGCACCAACTAGACTTATACCTTGTCCTAACTACGCCCAATCTTAGCCATGCCTCTTCATGTAAATGCCCAACAACTATGGCTATTGCCAAGCAGCACATGTGTTGCTAGGATGCATTGTTAACATTCTCCCACTGTCTTGCTAATGAGTAACTCATCAATTATCATTTGTGCAACATTAATATGGATGATCAGCGAAAAAAAGAAAAGTAATTTCATGGACATTGCGATACAAGAACTAATAAAACTGTACAGGAGAGGTGTGTCTGTGTCTCTGTTTGATGAACAGCAGCTGGTGAAGCTCCACAGGTAATGTGAAATTGAGAAAAAGTAAACAAACTTGGCAACAGCTTGCAACTCATGGACGGTGTGTTGTTTGCAGTGGTATTTAAGAGTAAGGACCACACTAGCATCTGAACGGACCATAGTGACATTTGCCAGTAAGTCCGTATGCTGCTGCTTGACCAGCTTACTAGCTAACTATTTTGCCTGATAACTGACATTAGTAGTGCACTCATCACCAGCAAGTGTTTGTTTGGTCACTCCTTCAACAAACTGAGGTGAAGGACAAGACGCATGTTCACATTTGTAAGTTAGCTTGATAAGAAGAAGACTTTAGCAGGAAAGCTAACATGGGTTATTGTTAACGTGGGGTTGTTTGTGGCTATCATGTCTGTGTATCAGGCTGCTGATTTATATAAACAGTTGAGATTTTGACTTTAAATCTGCTCCTGACTAGGTGTAAGATTTACGCCTGGTCCGAGTGAGAAGAGGGTTCAGCCTAGATGGTGCCACCAGTGCAACTATGAAGTCTGACTTAAAACGCCACGTTACAATTAATTTATGTTAAGACAAGGCATGAGCCCTGTTTGTGCATCTGATGGCGACACTGCCCATACAACATTTATTGTGAATGACTGCATTCAAGGACTTGGATAGATTACATAAAGGTAGGATTCAGAATCAGTTGAAAAAAATAGTATAAGTATGAATGTCATAGCTCATGACAGGCAATTGTTCTCTAACATAAGTCACATTACCAATAAATAACAGGTGAATGTCAGGCCATTATTAATTAACAGCTCAAAACATTTACTCAGAGTTCATAGGGGTCAAGAGTCAATGTTTAGAATATGCTTTTCTTTTTTTTTCTTTTTTTACACAAGCATCAGAACCAATAAAAAACATTTAAAACTATTCACAAGTCTCAGTGGGACACAACCACACTTGATTTTGCATGGATTTCTACAAGAAGCAGGGAGGAGTTACAACTAAATGTTATCACTTATTTTACTTGTAGGGAAGAGGAGTTGCTGATGTTTTGATTGACACAAAGTTACATCAACTGGTCTACATGATAGTGTCACCTTAACAATGGGCGGACTCGTTAGTGGCTTTGGTGCAAATGATACACATTTTTTAAAGCTTAATATTTATGGGTTTTTTTTTTTTAATTTTGAAGAGGTCAGAAGTTGTTGGAGAAAAAGGCATTTCAACAAGCCCACTTATTCAAACAAAGTGTGTGTGTGTGTGTGTGTGTGTGTGTGTGTGTGTGTGTGTGTTTAGGCGCTGTGACAGGTTGGCGAGTTCCATTATTTCCTGAGCAGGAAATGAGATGTGTGCAACTGTCTGTCAGCTGAGCACAAACACACACTGTTAATGAGGAGCTCTCTCCCTCCCTCAGTCAGATATAATTGTCGATATTTTACCATCTTTCCATTTTCATGTCCGTCCTGCCATCTTTCTTTCCTCCCATTCAGTCACTGTCACCAATCCATTTTTATTCAGTCCCTCCAATCTATATTTCGACTCTGTTGCTCGCCCCCCTTCAGTCACCATCAATCACTATCACTGTTGTTCATCTCTTTTCCACCTCTCCCTCTCTCTTTACATTTTAAGGGGGGAGGCGATGAGTGGGTGGGTTTTGGTGGTGGATTTGGGGGTTTTGTGTGCTTGTCTTACATGCTGTCAAATGTGTTTGACAAAAATCCTGTCAGCGCTCATTTCATCTGTCACCGCACACACACGCACACACACACACACACACACACACACACACACACACACACACACACTTACTTTTTCAATTATATTCGTGAGTGTGAAGCCTGTGAGAGGGCCTGCTGCTTTACCTCTGAGGCATTTCAGGAGTCATAAGTTCTTTTTTTAATCAATGAATTGATTTTTTCTTTCTTTTATTAAAATAATCTGTAAAATGTAGAAACACTGTGAAAAATTCCGATTAAAATGTCATGGAACTCAAGGTAACACCTTCAAAAGCTTGTTTTGTAAGACCTAGGTTTCAAAAATATTTAGATTACAAAGATGTAAAGCAGAAAGAAGCAGCAAATCCTCACGAGGCTACAAACAAGACCATGTTTTACACTTCTTGCTTGATAAGTGACCATAACTTTCCAATAGCTTGGCCAACAGGAAACAGTAATTGGAATCGAACTAGTACTACATTTTAGGTCGGGTGCTGATTTTGTTAGGTCATAGTGCCACACACTTGTTAAAATCAACAAGCATTTTTGATCATGATCTATCAAATTTAGTCTTTAGAGGATCGTGTCCATGATATGTATAGAGTGGTACATTTGACAATTGCAAAATAAACTCATCAGTGCTCCCACATCTATCTGTGATAAGCTAAAAATTGGCCAGGCTATGCCAATATATCAATCAAGCTCCAAGTATCAATTTGTTCCGAGCTAAATTTATATGATCTGTTTATACCCACATGCCCCTATCAATCAATTCAACAGCAGCCCATGTTGATGGTTTTATGACATTCTGCATTTACAGGGAAACAGCATGTGTCAACAGCTGGATGAAGAAGGTCTCTGGTGGCAGAGCTGGAGGTCATTCCCCTCTGTAGCATGGCAACATATAAAACACTCAATTTGCACAAATATATCAACTGATTTATGCCATTTTTAAAAATTAGGATGATCTGTGATCCACAGCCTACAGTGTGTCAGCCTGCACATTAATCCATGTAATCAAATATGTTACTGCGCTGTGCTCAGTGTGCAGTCGGAGCTGTTAATTGAGCTTTGTTGTAGTGTGACAGTAAGCAACACGACTCCATGTAACTCACCTCACCTGCTGTTACTACACACACCTTTCAGTAGATGAAGAGCAAATGAACATCACTCCAGAAACAGGTGATACTACAGCCTTGTTTCCACCAAGCAGGCTGGTACACATCGTTTCTGTTTAATAGTGAAACCTACCATACCATCCCCATTTTTTGTTAGCCTCCTGTTGGGGTACCTAGCACACTGAGCCGGTTCTAAAAGAAGGAACTAGAAACACTGGTCAATAAAGAACCGTCACTCTTGCTCAGGACCAATGGTGGCTGGTTTTGAAGGGTATGTAACCACTGTTCATAACATGACAAGTTTTACAAATATTAGTCAACTAAAACTAAAAATGAAAGAGATTACGTTGCCTCTAGCAACAGCTACAGTATGAGAAAAAATAATTTAATTCACTGGGCTGACTGCTGATAACTTTTAAAGTGGAACGTTTTCTTCCATGTTTACACAATGCATGAGTTGACGACGTGAATCAATCAACACACCTCAAATTTCAATGTGACAACTCTGACCATTCCATTTGTTTTTAGTGTAGTGTCTCTCTTAGATAACATACACTTTTAGTAATGTGTAGACCCAGCATTTAAAACATATGTATGAATTCCTTTCAGGATTATGTGAACTGCATATATCCTGATCCTGTTCTTCTTTGTTCTGGAATGTCAGCTTGCAACCTCGTTACATGCAGTAAAGATGGTGAGGTCTGTCTGTCCCGCAAAACATCTTGACAACTGCTGGGCAGATTGCTATAAACATCATGGGTATTCACAGTCCCCAGAGGATCAATCATTCTTTAGCCCATTTGTTAAATTAGTTTGGGCTGCTAAACTTTTATTTTTAAATCACAGTCAAAGTTGCCCGAAAAATATTCCATGAGTGTTCAAACTGCTGGTAAGGATGCTGTTGGTACCAAGGTAATATTTACACTTTAAAGAAAAACAAATGTTATTGTTTCAACTGTCAGAGGAAGTACAGGTGTGTGTTTGTTACCTGTGTGTCCGTGCAGAGGTGAGTGTGGTCGCGGCAGGGTGGGGGAGGTGCTGGATGTCACAATCAGGCTCTTCCTGTTGCTCGTCCGACAGCTGAGGGCAAAAACCAAACTCAGTTCAGTGAATTCATCTTAGCTGAGATTTCAAATAAACACAGATAACTGTAATCAGCATTAAAACTGTACCAGGTACAATTCCAAGGAGCTTTGCAATGAACCTCACACAGATAACCAATCCTTTATTTTGTGCAGCCGGCTGCTCTGAAAGTTACAAAGCTTTCTTTTGACATTTCCCCCCACTGAGCTTTAAACAGTCACTGTCACTTGTTGGACACATTAAGAAAACACACTTTCACCTCACACACTGTCCTGAATGTAAAAGTCAGTCATTCGTACTGTTTCCAAAAATGACCAAACACCCCCCGCAGTTGTGCATCAGTAACAGCAGGTGGCCACTCTGGCCGTCAGACACACATCTGATGAACACATCAGACAGCTTGTTTGTGTGTGTGTGTGTGTGTGTGCGCGTGTGTGTATGTGTAGCTTTCATACATGCACCGCTGCTGAACTCACAGATGTCACAGTTTCACTGAGGCGAGAGCTGTCCTTCACACCAGAGGACAGTGAGGACACACAGAGACATCAGATAGTCATAATCACAGCTGCAATCATGCAACACACAGCAACAGTCACAACTGCTTGTTTTAGCTCACCTTGAGAAAGTCAAAGAATTTTCTTTTGTCTACATTTGTTCTGTAAAAAAGTCGTAGTACCAGGACAAATATGTGGGGCTGTAACCTTCTGGTCGGTTGGTCAGTCTTTTTTCAATATGCTCTTGTCCACCCAAATTCATATTGGTTGGACAATCACTGGTGTTACTTTCATAAAGGTGTCGACCAAACCTTTCTTTTTTTGCTGAATACACCAGGTGCTCCACTGAAAACACCCAGCTGGGAATGCTAGAGTGCTTTGGGGGTACAGTGTTCTTTCAGCTGAGAGGCTTTGGTTGCAGCTGGTTGCAATGATACAGAATATCTGTAAAGTAAAAATGTCAGCACAAGGTAAAGTACTTGCTCTGGATGAAGGGAAAGCTCAAAGCACATAAGGAGAGAGGACAGACCTGCTGGTCTATGTGACCAGCAGTACTCATTTCTCCTCCACTCTTGTTGTTGTTCTGCACTTTTACATGTAGGTTGTTACAGTTGGTCTTTGTGGTATTTGTCCTGTAAGACCATTACTATGACTGGACAGCTAGGTAAAATCGACAGTGACGAGCACAGTGATTTACCCAAAGTTGAACCATAAACCGTACAAATAATGGACATAGCAACCATCATGTCACCCAATGATTTTTGACTCCTGTTATGAAGCCTTGAGATCGGCATTTAGGCAACTGCCATCTTAGTTTGTGGAGCCAGAACTGACCATATTTGGACAGGAGGCTATTAACATGTTTATTTCTGCTGGATAGATGGGCATTTTAACATGGGGGTCAATAGCGACAGACTGGCATAATGAACCAACCTGAGGTGGTCATTCAAAGAACCGCAGGTTTTGCCACTTTTGCATCGCCTACATTTTTTAACTCTCTAGGTTGCTGCTTGAGTTAAACATTTTTCAGCACTCTGTGACCAGAGAAAAAAATCACAAATGTGCAGCACTCAGCACAGAATAGATATGTAGCACCTTGTCACATGCTGGCTATTGTAACATATTGTAAATATACAGCGCTGCAGAAAATTTTAAAAATACACTGGAAGAAAACTCTTTGGTGGGCACACTACACTACCAGGTAGAATGCACTCAGTGCACTGTGACCAATTTAACATGCAGATTTTTTTTTCCACATCCACCAATGGATGGACTGGAGAACAGGCAAAAACTGAGTCAAACTAAATTATCTGTTTGACCACAGCCCTAAAATTAAACTAAATATTCTGCAACCTAGCCTTGCAGAGAAACAAAAATAATACAGAGGAGATGAGGCACTCCATCACTTTTGAACAGAATGATCTGGACACTGTGTACAGAAGCCCTGACTGCACGATTACTGTAATTTGTCACTGATCTTCAACTGTAGACAACAGCAGCAATTCAGTGGTCCTTGAAAAAAAATGCATTTTTTATAATAACAGAATATTCACAGAAAATACTGTCCGCTTTCTACTGTAGGATAAGAATGTTAAAAGACGATACCACATAATTATAGATATTTTTATAATTTTATTTGGGCAAACTTTGATCTTATATTTCCCTACCCATACACTTGTTTTAATGTTCTGTATGATGTTTCATTGATTTTCATGGCTTGATCAAGACAAAAACTAAATTTCATTTCAGCTGAAATAATAAAAGGCATTATATGTTTAAACTTGACATGGGGGTTTTGTTTTCTGTGATAAGTGCTTGTTGAAAACACCACTCCCCTTCTGTTCCACTGCAGTGTTACATTAGAAAATGTCGACCCAGACTCCATCACTAATAGCTGAACAGTCATTATGAGGTTGATCCTGCAGTGAAATGGTTCGACTTCAGCTCCCCTCTGGGCTGAGATGACTGTGTGTTTGTTGTGTATATACGTGTGCGTGGGTGTGCACTGAGCACACACTGCTGTGCAAAAAAGATGCTTGCCGAGAAAAAATGCAATCTGCTTTAAAGCTGTGACATGCGTCCCCAGACAGAAGGGAAAAGGAGGAAATGAAGCGGCAGTCTTCACACCTAACAGCTCCAACACAACCACAGGTCGAGCTCACAGGATTCTCCCACTTTGTTGTTTGCTCTGAAGCTCAGAGTAGAGTGTGTCCATAATGACTCGAGGCGAGGCTTGTTACACTTGGAGGAAATGACAGATGGAAGAGGAGACTGTGATGAGGCCTCCAGCTTCACTGGGATGATGTCTTTTTAAAGTAACACAAATCTACAGCTGCCACCTCTCAAGTCCAAAAACAGACTGGCAGAGTATGATGAGAGTTAGCAGATGCTACTGTTATTGTCAAAGTAAACCATCACACCTTCAGTGAAACTGGGCTAATTTCTGTATCTTAAAGATGTTCCCAAGGGATCTACCCTGGGTCCTGTCCTGTTCATCACATATAATGATGACACTGTACCACACTAATGAAAATCTCTCCTCTGCTGATGGCACAGTTGGGGCTGGGTGAAAAACGATAACCATTATTATCTCGGTATAATTTTCCTCCAGACAGATAAAATACATGTTCAATAAAGCCTTGATATAATTTAACCACCCATGCGCCCGCAGATGGAGGAGGTACTGCACCTTAAATGCCATTTGCCACCCACCATTAACCAGACGAAGAAAAGGAAGAAGGAGTAGTCGTAGAAGAAGAGGAAGAAGACGAGACTAGCCACAAAGCTAATGTGCACATTAAGATGCAACATTCAACACCCTCATTAAGTTACTTTTAGAATGATTGTGTTGACCACGGATGACATCACAGAGCTACGCCACAACTGAATTCACCACATCACGTGAGCCAATCCTTTCAAGATTTCGTGGGGTGGTTTTGGGATTGCTGAGACCTGAAATGCCTGATATCATGGCGGCTTTCTACAAAAGAACTGCAATGCACATTGTGATATTTTTAAGCGTTTGCATAAGTGCAAACTGCAAAAATAATTACGATGCTGTCTCGGATTCAGAGCCTATCAATATGAGCATTCAGTGTTTCCCACAGCATTAGAATGTATCTGTGATAATAGGGTGTGGACAGGAGGGGGCAAGCAACAACCGATTGCCAACGACCAGCTGTTGCTGCCTCTCGAAGCAGTGCTGAAGGACCGTCTGCGTGAGCTACTCTCCTCCCGCTCTCTGTCTGTCTCTCTGCCCAGTTAGCATGAGCTAACACAGCAGCAGCAGATAACATCCTACACTGAGCCGTAAATAGTCCCAGCAACCTCACATCGGCACCGAAAATGGGTCGACTCTGTCAATAAAATGGCTAATAAATGTTGGGTATTAGCCTTGTGATGCTGACAGTTAGCCCTGTCACTGTGCGTGTGTGACTCTGTTCCAGGTGCAGCAGTAGTCTCATGATAAACAGAGAAAGGGAGGGGGCTGAGCGAACTAATATGCTGCACGCAGCTCTACAATGAAATTAGATTTTACCTTAAATAGTAACTGGACAGAATTGCAAGGTTACCAAGATTTCATGGGGATTGGCAGTCTTAATGTCTCAACATACTGGACAGACTGGTTAGCTACAGTAGCTATTTAGTCGACTCATCTATGCTAATGGAAATTTAAAAAGTTAACGTGACTTACTTGTGGCTATTTCATTAGAATCATGGCATAACATGACTAAACTTCAAAACATCCTCTCATCAGTGAACATGATTTCTGTCTGAATCAGATTTGCACGTGACTTGTGCTCAAGTACGTTCATGTACGAAAACTACACAGTGGTGGGATTTGTCAGTCTTGACTTGGGACTTGAGTGCAAAGACTTGAGACTTACATAACAATGACTTGATCCCAACTCTGCTGGCTGGAAGTTCAACTTGACCCTTAGGTTCTTGGTTAAAGTATTAACCAATAATCTCTGGGTGAAGTTGAACTTCTTGAGAGGAAACAAGGACTCGTTTGCCTTGATTCTGCTGAATACATATCTATTAGTAATTTCTGGAAACCTGTATTTAACTTTTTCCAACTGTGACAGTCACAGGTCATCATTTGTCCTTTTGATGGGTTGCCAAGCTTCAACAGAGCAGGCTTTATCTGTCTAGCCTGTCAGAGAGCAGACAACATAGGATTAGGGTAGTGCAGGAAAAGAGGAGAAAGACCTGCTGCAGATAGCACAGCTCTTTGTTGAGACCATGTTGGAAAATCTCATCTCTGTCTGTGTTTGTTAACACAAATGAACTCAAACCAGTGTTCAAATTACTTAGGAAATGGGATGAACTCATTCTTTCAAGTCTTACTTCATCTATTTTTCATAAGTGAGAAAATATCTTAGAAACGGACACATACCTCTAACAGGCTCTTGCAATGCCAGCAGGTGTCGGCACACTAACAGCATGTGTGTGAGGTGTTAATTGGCCCATCACATCTGCTGGCTGTAATTATGCAGTTGTGTAGTGAAGTGTTTCTGACAGGCCGAACACATTGAGATGATCACAAGACACGTGAAGCGATTAGGGCTGAAGTCTTTGCTGCAGTCAAATGATCAGCGTGATGTTGATGATTTTGGAGCTATTCATCTTTATGTGTGTACTCTTCTATACCTATGTTTGTGGGGACCAGTTTGACTTTTAGGCCTTTGGTTTAAAGATATTTTTAGAGGAAATTTAGTCTGGTCCTCACTTCTTTGAAAGGGCTGATGATGAAAGTTTTAGATTACAAACACTAGAATAGGGTTTAAGAAAAGGTTAGGGGCAAGCAAATGGATTATGTTACATGTATGTGCATACTCATGCAAGGCTATGTGTGCATGTGGGGAATATGAGGTGTTTGGTCTATCGCAGGCTTGTGTCTAATTCATATACCCACCTGACAAATAACTACTGCAAGTAATGTAGATATGGCATGCTCTGTGTGTGTGTGTGTGTGTGTGTGTGTGTGTGTGTGTGTGTGTGTGTGTGTGTGTGTGCATGTGTGTGTCCTGCCATCTGTTGAGATGTGCTGTATCAGCAGTTTGAGTGCAGCATGTGGTCTACACATACACACATACACACACCTGTATGATAGAAGAGCTGTCATGTTGGATATTCAGTGATGTGTGTTCAGGGAATTTCTTCATCTCACGCACGCACGCACGCACGCACGCACGCACGCACGCACGCACGCACGCACTAGCACTATTTACCTTTTTCTCAATATTCCAGGAAGTATGATAGCAATCTGCACTTTGTCTGAACTCTAAAAGCTTTGATAGATGTGTCGAATTTCTTTATTCAAAGAAATGTCCTTGTAGAAACTGCTAAAATTCAAAAAACTGACAGAGATTCATTTAAGCCTAAGATTCCTTTTAATGGGGAACTTTACTCTCCATACAGTATATTTTGCTTTATGCTCCTCTGCAGACATTTTTTAAAGGACCTGACCTGGTGTGCAATGGCTAAAGCTCTTTTCACAAAGTCCCATCTTTATGCCGCCTTTGCATCTTTACACAGAACCGAACAACAGCGGCACATGTTGCTCCAGTGTATTTTAGACAGTATGCAGGCATCCTGGAAGCAAGAGAGGCTCCTGGGCCTCATTGTTTCCTATTTTGCGGACATTTTAGCTGCTGTTCTTATTATTTGAGTTAGCTGCTAACTGCTGCTAACTGCTTTTTATATCACCCGGTGGTGGGTCGCATGCATGACACCTTTTCAAAACATCACAGCCATCCCGCCCATGGTCCTGTCGTGTTGTCTGTCTGCCGAATGTGTTTTGCTGTCCTGTTCATGGTACCTTTTCTGTCCTGTTACTACCTCCCCTGCTGGCTTAAAGTCAACACAACTTTGGACTCCACTCTGCGATCGTACCTTTTTGCAAAGAACAATGAGGTGGAGTAATGGCAAATAATTCCCGCCTTGAACAGGCAGTGTAAATGGAATTTAAAGAGTGTTTTCACATCTAACCAGTCAAAATGCAGTCCATTTGCCCAGTTTGTACAGTTCACTCTGGCTGGTGTAAAAGCTGTTCATTGAATCCTGGTGCCGAGCAACAACCGAACAAAGACTGCTGTCACTCTGTATAACTTCATGGTTTCTCCTTTTCATTCTTTTGTAAAAAGAACAGGAACTGGACCAGAACTAAAATGCAAGAATATTTAATTTCTCCCCTTGTTCTGAACCAATAAACCAAACTACAGGCATCAAAACACCCTAAAAAAATCCCTTGCTTACATTAGTAATTAACTGCAATTAGGTAACGATAAGTGAACTAATTAAACGCTGCCTCTATTTCCCTGTTTTAGGCACCTATCAATTCATAGTCATCATATCAGCATATGTCAAGAAAACTATGGACCAGGTAAAAAAAAAAAAAAAAAAAATATTCACACATTTCACAGAAATCTGGCCACTGAACGTCATCTTCTAAGACATTTGGAACTTTTGAGCTGACAGTGACATATGAGAAAAGGTCAGGTTGGAGTGATAGTTATCTGCAAAAGGACATACTGTACTGAGAGAGAGCAATAAGCGACTGATAAGAAAGGAAGTCATGAACAAGGAAGACACAAAAGAACAACCCTTAACAGGGGAGGACATAAAGACGACACTCAGAGCCTGCAGCACACTGTGAGTCCCGCTGAGACTAAAGCAGCCTTCACTTTGTGCAGGCTCATTTACAATGACTGTCGCTCACTTTACTGCTGTTCACCAGCTAATGAACTACGCCTCATGAGCATGGATTTACATCTGAGCCACATACGATCGGATGCACCTGTCAAATGTGTGAGGGCAAAAGAAAAGAAGGACTGGAGCTGAAGAAGTTGCAGTCAATGTCTGTAATAAAGACAAGCAGGAGACAGGGAAGGGTAATGGTCAAAAGGGGGACAGAATATGAAGCAAGTGTGATAAAAACAATTCTCGAGTGAATGAAGCAAGACAACTCCACTGAGTTGCTACGGGTCGACAAACTTTAACTCACTACATACTTCTTTTTTGAGTTTTCTACACAAATGTGGCTGCTGCAGCAAAGTTTCACTCTCTGAGAAACTAGTTTCTCTCTCCTGCAGGCACTTTGGACCCCTGCTGAGGAACATGTTTCCATTATGCAGAAACTGACTAACGGCAACATTTCTGTGCGAGCATGTGCATGTGTGTGTGTCTCAAGTGGGCTTTTGCGTGCCTCTCGTCACCATCAAAGCAGCAGCCTGTCAGGTACCAGCACAGTGACTGAGTGCTGCTGCTCAGTTTCATTACTTTCTCTGGGTGAAGCTGCTTTTATGACCAAAGCCTCTGTCTGAATCGGTCACAGTTTTACCTGAGCGAGAATGGGTATCCAAGAAATTCTTTTCTTTCCCCTATAACTGGGGAGATACAAAGCACTCCCTTTGAGCTGTCAGCCATTTAAATGAATAGTTCAACATCATGGGAAATATGCTCATTTGCTTCTCTCCAAGATGAAAAGAGAAGATCAATATCAAACTCACATCTAGTCAGACTCTGTCCAAAATACACCTACTAACACCTCTAAAGCTCACTGATTAACATGCTGTATCTCGATAGTTTAATCCGTGCATAAACAGGAATGTAAAAACATCAATTTGTGGCTTTAGAGGGAGCTGCGTGCTGAACTCTTTCTTGTTGAACAGTCAGAGCAGTAACTCTGCATAGCTTCCCAAGATGTTGTCATCACAGTGAGGTTGCCAGGTTTGGTACCATCGTGCCTGAATAAAGGCTCATCTGGTGACCTCAGATATAGCTGGAAATGCTGAACAGATTATACTCTTGTTCTTCAACAAACAGCTTCAGCACTCCCTCACAGATCATCAATAAACAGGATACAACACGGCATCAGTACGCTTTAGAGGTCTAAGGTAATTTAACAACGTCCTGACGACAGCTTTGAACTTAAAAGGTATTGTTCACATTTTTTTTTAATTGGTGTTGTATCAGGTACTCATCCATAGTAAATGTATTACCTACAGAAGATGGCGGTCAGCATGCATCCAATTTGGAGAAGCAGGCTAGAGTCTGGACACAGAACACAGAACAGAACAGAAGCTAGGCAATGTACTACTGCGTATGGGGTCAGCAGGTAAACGTCAAAGTGTATGCTATTTTGAGAGAATTTTCACTGCTTTACCTTTCTGTCAGACAGCGATTTCTGATGGTGAACTGAAGCAATTACATCACTTTGCTCAAAGCCAGAGAAAAACAGTGATGTAACGTTGTTTAACACAGGACATCAGCTTTTTTTATTTGTCAATGGACGAAGGTAGGTAAAGGTAAAGCGCTCAATTTAGCATACACTTAAACTGTTATAGATTTTTTTAAGGAGGAACTTTTGTTAGATAGCTTAAATACATTTTATTGCTGACCCTATCAACAGCAGTGCATTGCTTAGCTTCCGTGGCAGTACTCCTGGCTGCTTCTTCAAACTGGGAATGTGCTGACCGCTATCTACTGGAGGTAATACACTGACTATGCCTCAGTACCTCATACAACTCCCCTTCAAAAAATCTGAACTATCTCTTAAACACACAGAAATGACACTTATAAAGATCTTCTTGATACATATTACATGATTGTTTATCATTTTTAGTGGCATCGTACAGTGATGATACAATCTTATTATGTGATAGTTTTGCAAAAATCTGTAGTCCAAATTAATAACTCAAAGTACATTGTAGTTAAAAACGGCAAGAATTGCATATGATATTCGACTACATATTCAACAATTTGAGGTTTGTGGGATTTCCGTGTAGCACTTGACGACTACACGTCTGTCACAACGACAGAAACCAGAGCGAGCAGGTACGTGTAAGTGTTTGCAAATTTGTGTTTACTCATGTTTTACCCGCAATATGAGCAGCACATAACCTCAGAATGTAATAACTTTGTTATTGTAAAACTCATAAGACACACGGTCATAGAAACAGACATACAATGATGTGACAGAGCTGACAGGAGAGATAGTGGAAAGTAGCGATGAGCAAACAGCTGTGTGGGCGTTAAACTTAACCACCTGACACACACAGTACACACACACACACACACACACACACACAGTACACACACACACACACACACACACACACACACACGGCAGCCGTGTGTATATGGATAAGATCTACAGCTAAACTCATTTCCCACAGTTCACTCAATAATGTTGGTCTGAGGGTTACAGTCGCCACAGGAAATCAATGTGATGGCCCACACCACAGTGTGTGACCGTGTGTGTGTGTTTCCTCTTTATTCACTTGTCTCCTGCGCCACTGTGAGTTTGTGTCAGAAGCTATGAGATGAACGCCCTTGAGGGAACATACATTACAAACTAAAAGCTGCCATCTGTCATCTGGTTAGATCTGTCCTTTCAATCTTTGCAATAGAAATTTTTAAAATTCACGTTTAATTTTAACGCTGAAGAATCTGTGCTGTTGGTCTTTGGGTTTCCTCTTTTTAATGACAAATACAGACTTCTGCTACCTGCTGGTATGGAGAGTTATTTCAGAAGAAGAGTTATTGCAGAACAGACGTCCTTGCTGACTATTGGCTGTAGTATTTGCAGTGTGTTCAAGTGCAACTTTATGGCTGACATGCAGGCAACGTGAGGTGGGGCTACAATCAGCCTTCGTCGCCACTAGTTCTTTGACGTTGGTTTGGCGTGTTGTGGCCTTAAAAGTTTTGAAAACTTAATATCACAATTCTCTTTTACTCCATGTTTGTGTCGTTGTAGTTTAGTCTAGTTTAATGTTGTATTCTCTATGTGTCACTAAGCCTTTGTTCAACATGCACTATGCTATTTTCACTAAACCATAGCATAAACATCATTATCATCAAAAAGCACCTGAAACACAAAGCAGCCTAGGCAGACCAATCAATAATTTCCTCATAGCCCTGATGTTAATTGCATTTATCAAGAGGTGCATGTTAAGTAAAGGGACAACACCAAGGTACAACATGTCCATGAGGTGCTAATGCAACATGGGGAAGGGAAGTCAACAACCAACTTAAAAATTCAGCTCTACTTATCTATTTGGGACCTACCCACCAACAGGGCATAAGATAAACCATTTAGCCTGTTAAGATTTGGGGGGTATACGTCAGCCTACAGTTATACACATTAAATGGATAGTTCTGATTTTTTTTATGTGGGGTGTATGAGGTATTTATCCATAGTCAGTGTATTACCTACAGTAGGTATCTGTCAGTGCGCTCCCAATTTGGAGAAGTGTCAGGAGTGCCAAAACAGAAACTAAGCAATGTACTGCTGTGGATGGGGGTCAGCAATAAAATATATTTTATCCACCTTAGAAAAGTCCCACTTAAGAAATCTATAACATATCAACTGCACGCTATATTGAGAGTATTTTCCTTTCCTATTTTCGCTTTTACCCGTCCCTCAGACAGCCTGTTCTGATGGGGAAGCCGGTAACAGCTTAACTTGTTACTGTAAAAAAAACAACATATACACCGATACTGATATATCTGCAACAGGCCAATATCGGCAGATAAAATCGGCTTACCGATACATCAGTCAGGCTTTATTAAAATCCCGAAGCAAAAAAAAAAAAAAGTCTATGGGAAAACCTATATTTTGACACATCTTAAGACAAGGTCTGAAAATAGCTAGTAGCATGATAGGTGGATCAAGAATTACTATACTTTGAACTGAATATGATATCTGGTGGTAAAAAAGAGGATTCCATTCTCTCCCAACACTTCAGGTCACCATTTTTCTGTGCGAGCCATGAATCAATTTTGTCCTGATTACAGCTCCACACGAGCTGTCAGCTCCATCCACTCCAATCCAAAAACTGTTGCTATGCAGGAGTCACTTCACAACCTCTTTCTCTTTCAAAAACACTGCTGAGACAAATACACACAACAGGAGGCGGTGACAAGGAGCAGAGCAGAAGAAATCTGTCCGTGTATGTGTGTGTGGCAGCTACCCCTGTTATTACAGGGAGGGGGAAGAAAATTGCTGCTTCAAAGTGATAAGTACAGCTCTGTCTCTGCTTGCCTGTCCTGCTGGAGAAGCCACTTCTGGCTCTGACTGACAGAAGAGAGAGGGGAGGAGAGGAGGACAGGTCAGCTGAGGGAACAGAAGAGGAAAATAAGAAGAAATCACGACATATGGTTGCATAATAAACGTCAAATCACGTCTTACAACCTGGACTTGCATCACAAGCACGTCATATGTACGCAGATAGAGGAAATCTAATTTTTAAAAAAAGGAACACATACACACTCGCACACACTGCAGTTCTGGATTGCATACCAGCAGTGTTACATGTGATTCCAATTTAAACACACACACAGTGAGACAGAGCATCCTGTTTATCCATCAAAAGACAAATCCAGTTAGCTGACCTTCATGTTGGAGCAACTCCCGCTGAGCATCTAAGACCTGCAAAGAGGAGGAGGAAGAGAGAGGAGAGGATGGCGAGGATGGAACGGCAGAGAATGAAAAAGAACAAAACTAATCAAGACGGCAGAATGAAAGGGGGAGTGGAGAGGAGAAAAAAAACGCAGGCCACCAGAGATGAAAGACATCTCAACTAATAAAAAAGGATGGGGTGAAAATAAGCGCGTACCTCTTGGAGCGCCGCAGCATGCTTCTCTCGGGCAGTGAGAAATTGGAGAGCACCGTCCAAAAGGAGTCAGACATGCTAACGTTAATGCAGACGTGCGACCATCGCTCTGACACTCGGCAGAGGATGTGGTTAGCAAACAGACGCCGGCTTCCACCTGTCACACCGGCGACAGCAAGTGTGTGTGAGAGCTGCTGGTGTGTCTACCCTCTCCTCCCTCCCTCATTCCCTCCCTCTCTTTCCTCTGATCCTCTCTCTCTCCGCTCAGCAGAGCCCCCTCCCTCCCCCCTCCCTCTCTCTCTGATGCTCTTTTCTTCCTCTCACCCCTCTGTTTCTGAGTGGAGCTCTTATTGACCTCAATATACGACAGAGCAGGAACTAACTGGTTATCAGTTTACAGATGTTTATCGACAGATGTTTGATTCCACCAATGAATTGAATCAGTGATATCTACCTGCTGATAACCTGCCTGTGAACACAGCTGACTGGTGTCTCCTTATGTATAAATAAATGCTCTTCATGGTTGTGATTTAGCCTTTTTCCCACAGCAGGCACTGTTTTAGGAACCTAGGAAACTTTTTAGGAACTTTACCCGCATTCAGACTGGAGGAAGCAGGGTCTTTTCTCTGACATGAGACTGGGTGATATGATGATATACACACCATGAGACAATATACCTTTTTTTTTAACCATCAGATATATTGCCATGTTGTTCATGCTGTGGTATCAATTCCTTTAATAACTGAGTGTATTAGAACATTGCTGGTAATGTGATTTTACGTCAATGTTATTTGTCTGTTATTTAATTCAATTTTTCAACTTTCTTTTTGGTTATTTTTCTAATATGTTCACTATATATCCATGTACTGTATGTACCACTATTGCAATATAAGACATACACTTTTGAATATTGTCTCCATATTGCCCAACAATAAAGACATAACTCCTGGGCCCCAACTTTTAGTACCATTTTTCCACACACATGTGCTTGCTTGGCTTGACTTGGTTTGACTTGGCACATCAGCCCAGTGCATCTCCACTCCTTGAAGGTGTGTCTTTAACTGATGATGGCTTGCCTTAAGTGATGAAGCACAAATGTCCCCTGTTATTTCACTGATCCATTTTTCCTCAAAAACAAAAGCAAATACAAGGGGGGGAATCACATTGTTTTTCTTGTTTCCTATTCTTTTTTTTTATCTTAATTGGGTCTTGACACTGAAGTTGCAAGCCATTATTGCAATGTTTATTGATGATAAAAACAAAGTTATCTATTTTGACCGCCTGACTTATCCTTAATGAGAAACATTTGATATCCAGCAACTGAGAGAGCTAATGAATGAACAACAAAGAAAACAAACTAATGTGTTTTGATTCAGTGCTGTTACTTGGTAAAATGGAAGTAAATAAAACACTCAGCCACATCACTTGAGTTTCAAGCTCCTTTTGTCTCCTTTGTGTCCTTTCATTAAAACATGAGTTGCACTAAAACAAATTGCTAGGAAGCCTAGCCTTCAACAGTCTTCAACAATCCTCATGGTTCTCCAGAAAGACTCTGCAAAGGGACTATTTGTTTTTCATTTAGTTCCTGGGGTTCCTCAGTACCATGACCTATTTGGATGAAAAGAGCTATTATTGAGTAAAGTAAGTTATGGCTACAACTACTAAAACAGGTTGCAAAACAAACAGAATTGTCCTTTAAAGGAGCCCGAAGACTCCAATAAATGGCTGTTTTCTAGTGTCATCAGCTCATTAGTGCTGTGCCCTTTCAGCTGTGCAGGCTTCCACTGAACGCCATCGCTGGCTGACAAAAACAAAAGGTCGGGAAAGTAAGTAATGCAGGCAAAAAGAAGACAACACACACACACACACACACACACACACACACACTTACTAACAGGTGTGTTATGAGGTGACACAGCGTCTCTTACCTCCAGAGGAAGGGGTTTCCTCGCTGGTGAACAGGGGCTGACAGAGGGCCCTCAGAGGAACAGAGGGAGGGAGAGGAGGAGGAGGACAAGGGGGAGAGGGTGACGACGGGGGGCTGAACGACGGAGGGATGAAAGGAAGTGGGGGACAGCAGGTGCTGGAGGAGGCTGCTGTTGCCGTGGCAACGCAGCTGAGCCGGCGACCAGATTCTGCCAACAGAGGAGGGAGGGGAGGAGTGGAAGAAAGGATGAAGAGAGGAGGAAGAGAGCAGGGCAAAGATAGAGGGATATGTGATGAGGACTGCTCAACGGCACGTGTGTGTGTGTGTGTGTGTGTGTGTGTGTGTGTGTGTGTGTGTACGTGCGCGTGTTGTGACGAGACATCAACGCTTAACTGTATTTAAAAAGCTGTTAAGAACTCTGAGTGGAAGAATCGATCTGTTCTTTAACCTTCATCTGACTAACGTGACTTTAATAGTTTTGACTACAATGATTGGGATTGTTCAACCTAAAATAATCAATACCTGTCAAAAGGTACCAGAGACCAAAGTAATGCCTTAAAGGGAGCTTTGTAACTTCTGCTAAACAGCAGCCACTGTGACCCAAAGTGGAAATTATACTAAAACTATATACAAGGACAAAAGGGTCATGAAGTCAGTTATTTCAATTGCACAAAGATATCACTGTAAAATCTGTTAATATTAGCCACCAAAAAGTAATGGTCATACCAGACCAACTGAGGCTTTAAAAGCAAATTCCTGAATGTATTGAGCACAGGGTCAGTTTAATCAGTTTCACTGTATTAATTTCTTAAAAAAAGTTGAATACACTCACTTCTAAAAAACACCAAACCAAATCAGTTGGTTTAGAACGGTGTAGAAAAGTCAGCAAATCCTGATATTCCAGGACTGGTCTGTAGCTTGTAGGTGTCTTGCCTAGGTGTCAAGCCATTCTCCATCTCCTCCACCTCTCCATGACAAAGTAAGCTCATATACTATGTCACTTTAGAAATGTTGATAAGATACGTATGAAACGTGCAAATGTAAGGTATTTGTGCTTGCAAAAACACACAATGCAAACAATTTCTTCAGGCAACTGGGCTGCATATTTGTTTTTCATTACACAAAATAAGTCCTGCCATGCTTTAGCACTGCACTATTGCATCAAGACACTGGTTGGTCAGATAAGAAGTTCAGCTCTTGGCTTGGCTGATTTTAAATGTTTCAGTCATGTCTGACATGATTTAGAATTTCTGGTAGAGGCTTTACTAGACAGTGATAGACAGTACTGACTTCATACTGTTTGAGCACAACACCCCAGAGCTGAGTATTTGAGGCAGCAGTAGTGCCAGGCTCTACCCACTGATCCGTAGTGTCTCTGCCTGCCTGCAGATGTCCCCTCACAGCAGGTAGGAAGCCTCGTGCACAAACTTATCACAGAAACAGCCGGCCAGAAAGTTCTGGATCAACTTCACAGAGCTCAGTCAGGACTCCACCAGATGTTTTTAAGTACTCAGTCACATTATAACTTATGTTTAATAATGCTGTGCTTTACCTGTCATACAAAGCTGCATATGAATAAAACTTTTACATTTACTTCTACACAGTCAAGAAACATCTTCCTGTGGCTCTACAGAGTTCAGAAGGCAGTTGGCACAAATCTGGCTCTACAGAGTTCAGAAGGCAGTTGGCACAAATCTGCAGGGCAGGAGGACCGTATGGTGGTGGACTCATGTCCCCTCCCCCCCGCTGGGTGGGACAGAATGGGTGAGACCACCTGCTGAGAAGTCAAGGGCTACACACATTGAAGTATAGGCACTGTTCCCCCTGCATAATGTAGGGCCATCTGTGGTGCACCGCCACAGCTTCAGCGTGGCCGTCGCAAAATACTAAATTAAAGACAATTTCATAATGAAATGCTGGATGATAACTCAGTCCATCTGTCCCATGAGTGGCGGCTGTCACAGATATTGGTGGAGAGCACTTTGACCAGGTCAAAAGGTCGAGTGTTTCAGAGATGAGCTCATGTAACAACGTCAAATCAGGATCCAGAACCCAGACCGCATAATTTATATAAATGCAGTCAACTCCTGAGGCTTGCTGCGTAGAAGTGATTCTATTTCTTTAGGGTTTATCAAAACACTTAATTTACTTCATACTCAGAGATCTGATTTAAATATAACTATTGTGTTTGTAAGGGACCTTTATTTCTAGCAGACCAACTAAAGACTGTACTCTGACTGGAACTGAAATGACCACATATCTTGTGCAATCCCCCTTTTGAGGATTGGTTCATTTAATTATAAACTGTACTCAATACACTTTTATTTGACTATCTAAATTTGGTTAAATATCATTATTTGAATATTTGAATTAAAATTATCAATGTACTAATGTCCCCACAGATGACCCTTACAACTCAGGGGAGCACTGACATGCATACACGTGTTTGAAAGGGAGAGAGCCTCGTCACTGGACACTGTTGAGCTGATGAAGAACTTCCTTCCCTGCTGGTATCTCACTCTGATACCTTCTCATGTTTCTGACTCCTTGTGTATTTCCGTTCCATCGTCTCAGTATGTATGTACACTATGCATGTACTGTATTACGAATGTATGTATGTAATGTAAGCCACACTTGTCCCCCACCATTCACAGCCGTATATCTAGCAATAGTGACGCAGCTACAGAAACAATGTTGAGCATGAGTTGAGTATCTATTTCTGGGGTGGGTTTTCTTTCTCCCTTTCTTTCCACACAAATCTGTCATGTCTACTTTTTTAATGGTACGTATTAGAGTTTATAGACAGTAAATTTAAATTCACAGCTACTAACAAAAACATACAGATCCTGACAGGAGAGAGTGCAGACACAAAATATGTTTACATCCAAATGTTTTCCAATTTCACGCGGCTATTGCTCTGTTAATATTCTGAGGATGATGCAGTATGATTAGAACAACAAACGGTGCCAGAACATTTAAACCAAATAAATTGTAGTTAATAAGTTATGTTAATTCATGTTTACCACTAAAGGAACTGTAATAACTTTGGGGATATTCTGCCTTTCTTTCTGGCATGCCACCCTTGCAGGCAGTGTTGGAGAGTAGCTAACATAGTTTCTCCAGCACTGCTTGCACAGCATATGGACGTTAGTCACATTAGGAGATCACATGATCAGACGAAAATCCATCTTGTCAGGCTTCCAATAGTGCATTTGTGTTCAAAGCACAATGGTTTGGACCAATTAGCATCCTAGCTACTGAGAGCTACAAGTGTGGTATAGGTGTGTGTGTGGCATCACAAAGAGGGGACTGATCGCTAAAAACAACAACAGCATGTCCTGAAGAGGTTAACATAGATGCTGCAGTAGCATCAGTTATATCACAACTGGAGAGTATTTATTCACTGAAAGAAGAGAGAAAAAACAGCATTGAAGGGTTTCCTACGTGGAAAAGATGTTTTTGCTCTTCAGTGATGGCGACAGTGATCAATGGTTCATCCAATCCCCTGCCACGTATTTTTTTGGAAGTGCCTGCCCTTTTGCTTTTCCAAACTGTTTCCAATGACGGTTTCTCAGATGGTTCTGTGTAACAAACTATCTGGCAGTCAGATTACCAACCATCAGTTCAAAATTTCAGTTTCTCCAATACTTTTTGACCCATTATGCGCAAAGCTAGCTGTAATTTGTGTTTTATGCTAATTACCAAATGTCAGCATGCCAACATGCTAACATTTGGTTATCAAATAAGACGGTACACATGGTAAAGGTTCTATCTAAACATCGCCATGTTTGAATTGTGGGCATGTTAGTTTGCTGGTGTTAGCATTTAGCTCAAAGCACACTTTGTGCATTAGTGAAGCCTTCCAGCGTTGCTAGCATGATTGCAGACTCTTTGTCTTTGTTTGGTAATATATTTTGAATGTAAAAATATTTGGATGTAAACGGTACTGTAGCTACAAATGAAAATTGTCTTGATATAAGTCCTGTCTGCATTATCTCTCTCTGTCACACACACACACACACACACACACTCTTACTGGAGGTGAAGGTGTGGGGCTCCTGCTCTCTCCTTCCTCCTCTTCATCTCGTGTCCCGGGACAAAAGGCTCAACTGTAATCTTTAATAATCCACCGGACTGCATCAGCTCATCTGTCTGTCAAACACATACTGTACAGTCCATCCTCCAGCTCCACACTCCACCAAAAAGTGTCCCACGGTTACTCCTCCATGAGTCAAACCACTGACTTTTATGTATAAAGGAATGACCTGTGTGAGTGTGTGAGTGTGTAACGTCAGCACCTGCTCTTATCTCCACACAGAGACACACACAGTTATGTGAGGTATCTGGGGTAGAGTGTTCCTTCACCAGCAAGCACGGGCTTGCTGAGTCACAAACTAACAGACTGCTTCAAAACACACACACACGCACACAGTCTGTGAAGCAATGTGCAGACCACACACACACATATTTATCTGAGCTCAATAAGCAAACTCAATCTATAATAATTCCACAACAACTCATTTTGTCTGCCTCTAAATAATCCAAAGTAAGAAGAACACCCTGGCTTTGTCCTCTTGTATGAAAAATTATCCAGAAGTCATTAAGTTCTGCGTAGTTCCATCATGTCTGATCATACAGAGGACCCTGATCCTTCAGGTCCAGACTAGTTGGTGGTGGCGGACCATCAGCTCCTGCCACTGATCCATCTGACAAAAAGGCTCAGAGGGACGCTCCCGGCTGCACGTCCCCAGGAGCAGAGTGCCTCCCCTGGGTACAGCCTGCCCAGATAATCCCCCTCAGTTCCTGGAAGCCTCAGCTTGCCTGATAGCTGTGATCAGACTGTCGACTGTGAGACCAGAGGACTGACTGAGTCCTCAACAACCAGCCGTGAGAGGGACGGAGAGACACAGGGAGGGAGGAGGGTGTGAGAGAGAGGGAGGTGGGAATATGAAGACAGGAGTGAAGCCTGAGATGTCTCAAGTGTTCATAATCTTCATTTAGAGTTTTTATTGCATAAAAAATGGATTTGTTAAACTACTCACTCACGTAGAAGCAGAAATTATTTCATTGTTACATGACTTGTTTGAAGGATCCTTTTTAACCCCTTCCCTTAAAATCCTACCTATGCAGGCCTTGCTTAACTGTTTCTTTTTTTTGCACTTTATCATGAACTTTTAGAAATTGGCTTATTTTTTGAATGACATGGAACAAGCTTAATTTCTGATGAGTTTTGTTTGACTTCAAAAGTTTTTTCCTTAATTTAGCATTAAAATGACTTTTTAAATAAACAAGCATTTACCTTTAAAATGACTTTTTATTGGCTTTGTAAGAATTTTTTTTTTCTAATTAAGAAAAACTTTAGGGTTAAGTTTTACTTTGGGTTTTTAAAGATACTTTTTTGTCTTATTTTAATGAATGAATTTTGATGACTTTCTAAAACTTTTTTTTTTTTACATTTTTTTAATTGACTTTTAAAACTTTGAAGTCTTTTTTCACATTTAACCAACTGTAACAAATTTTTGTAGAATATTATTTCTTTCCTTTTTTTTTAAAAAAACAAACAAAAAAAAAAAGTTTTATTAAGGACTATCCCCCATAAAAAAGGCTTCAGATATGCTTCTAGGTAATGAGATCATGTTCAGAGCTGAGAAGCCTGTACTGTAAACTGTGACTTAGTCATCTGGCAGCAGGAAATGCTAAAACTTTTTGATACATATAAACTAAGGATACAGGTGAATTACTAGTTATAGATAAATGTATACTTCTACTTATGCACTTTATCTTCCACTTCAGGTATTTTCCTCTGAAAACGTGTAGAAGCTGTAAAGCTCCAGTGTTGATCGAACATTCAAACCTTACAAGGAAACATCTCGCCCTCTCTCTGACACATAGACTGAGGGGACTTTGTCATGATATTATCAGAGCAGCTGTCCTCTCTCTGTCTCTGTTCTGGTTTCTGAGAAGCCCGGGGACACCGCTGACCCTAATGGGCTAAATGCAGCTCACAAGCCAGATTGCTAATTCATAAACAATGGACCGGATCACAGACGGCTCTGACTAGGGTACGGTTACACACACACACACACACACACACACACACACACACACACACACACACACACACACACACACAGAGTTAATGTGGAGTGATTACTAAACTGACATAGGAGCAGCCACAGGACACGAGAATGTCATTACACACCAATCTGGACCAGTGTGTGTGTGTGTGTGTGTGTGTTTTATGGGAATCTGTTGCCAGTTTAAAATGAAACCCTGAAGCACTGATTTTCGGTCAGATTTCTCCTAAGGGCTCCTCCTTGCCAACACGACTTAGTCTTCTTGATAGCCATAAGAGGAATCTAATTGATTGAAGAAATTTAATTGATTTATTCAGTTAAGTTTATGATGATAAATTAAATTAGGAACAAACCCAACAGCAAACAAATATCCTCTGTGTCTCTATTAAGCCCTTCCTGAGCTGTCAGCCTTAAAAAGCCACAGTTCACTCTCATTAGGACAGAACAATTTGTAGTTTTTATATAAAAACAGCAGTGTGAATAATTTATGAATAACATGAGTCATTCTTTAAATCTAATTTTAATCTAAAAACCTTATCTAATTAAAGTCTAAACTTAATAAGTTGCCAAAAGCAAGTTTTTGTCAACAACCTAAAGACTTTGCCAAATGCCATGGCAACAGTTGTCCGAATCTTTCCTAATTGGACAGCTATGTAACTGCTGTCAATCAATATATCACATAATGTACAGTAAACAGCTAACATCTCTGGCAATATCATTATTATTAGAATACTATGGAATATGCGTGACATATCATAGGTCCACCTGCTGGCTTTTTCTGAGGTTTTTCTTTGGCTGATGAAGACTGTGAGATGCATCTAAAAGCTCCTTAAAGGCTAGCTAGTGCATGCTTTCGTCTGCACAGTGATATGGTTGGCGGGTGTAGCTTGGTAGAAAGAAAATAGTTCCTGAAACATACAATGCCTATACGTTAATACATGAATAATGACTTTTCTATATTATATGGACTGATGCAATACTGCCATTGGCCATTCCATCAATGGCAGGCTCAATAGAATACAATGGTATCCACTGACACAGCATCTAGCCATTAGAATACACTGTATTAAAGTAATGCTTCTTCTGATAATGTCAGGAGGAGACATGCTTTTCCAATTTTATGATGCAGCTCTTGTATGAAAATATAATCTGACCTGATTTATGTGCACCTGAGAGAGATTAAAGAGGGAAATAGAACCCAAAAATAAAAACACAGAGTATCTCAGCGGTGAAAAAGTGAGAGAGTGAACCAGAGAGGACTGTCTGTCTTTGATTTGACAATCAGAGACAGAAGACAGACCTCCTTTCAGTGCCATCAGTTCCTGAACTGTGTCCATTAAGAAGAGCTAAGGCTGCGTTCAGCAGACAGCAGGATGCCGCCGCTGGCCAACTGTCGCTCCCACCGAGTCGACTCGGACTCACAGAGGCTTCACAGCAGCCGACATGCTGCCTTCTAAGCTCACTGCAGAGCCTGAAGAGAACACACACTACCAGTCAATGAACACACACACACACACATACACACACACATACATACATAGACGCACACAACCCGACCCCTGTGGTTCTAGCCTGATATTAAGAATCTGATAAAGAAGCTCTGTATCTTCAAAGATCAATGAGGAGATGTGGGAGAGATAAAAGCTGTTTTATTTGGGGTTTGGACTCCAGCTACACACACAATTCATACCTCATAGTTTATAGTTTATAGTTTATTTTATACGTGTTATTATTATCATAGCTAGGGTTCAACAGCAATTTAGGATACTAAAAGAATTGGAAAAACAGAATTTTCTCTGCAAAGCACCTCAGCAAATCTCTGAATAATCAACACAAAAACTGCAGATTTTCATGGCAGGAAACCTGTATAATGTATTTTGTGGAAATGCCTACCATTTTCTGTTGGTTCTTTGTGACAAATACATTTTATCCGTTAAAGTTCTGCTCATTTCATTCAATTTCTTAATCCTTGAAACTGCACTGAGGGCCCTTTCTCAAAAATGTCAGGTCTTGCACACTGCTTGTAATAATTGTGCAAGTGCTGTACAAATAACAGGTTAAGCTGATTATATCAGTCATGCAGCAAGTACTTTTACATGCACACCTGGTAATAATCGGGTATGTGAAGTGGCCTAGTCATGTGCTGGCATGTGAACATCATATCCTGGTTTCAGAGGCTTATGTAAGGCCTCAACTGCAGCAGTCACAGTCATGACTGCAACACCACACATGACAAGAAGCATGAATAACAGCATCACAGGGAGATGAATATCCAGCTTTCTCTATATTCCATGTGAAAAGCATATCCTGAATATGATCAAATTCAGGATACTGATCGTGTGAATGTAAACCTTTCCATCTATTCAGGAACACAATACTAGTAGTATTTACAGAGTGTAAAATACGGTAATATGCAGCTAAGCGGCTGTGTAATGAGGTCCTTATGGCCTGTATCTCAACTGCAGTGCTGTAAGACCTGACGAGCACCTTATGTGACCCCTGTTGTTGTGCTGCTTACGGTAGCTCAGGGAAACTCCACAGTGAGTCATGATGATTACACCATGATGACAAACTTTGTATTTCATCAGTTCATCAGAAGCACTGACTTTTGTTTCCAAACATGTAGAACTTTTCCAGCACTGGACAATAAATTAGCTGCCTGGCACACACATACACACAGTCTGTTATAAATAGGTCTGCATCTTTACACAGTGGGATGCTCAGCTGTTCTGGTACACACACACACACACACACACACACACACATACCTGGACCCAGTGGCTTTTCAACTTTGTCCTTTAACCCTTTACTGGAAGCTCTCTCTGTATAACTTGATAAGGATTAACAGCTGAAGCAGAACAAATACACATGGAACATGGTTTCCTAGTTATATTTAAAGGACTAGTAAGTCATTTTTATGCTAATAACAGTACGCACGGTCAAGATTCTGATTAAAAACACACAAACAGTAGTATTAAACTCTTGCTTAGAACTGCACACCAGGCAGAAACTCCCAGAACCCCATCGACAAACAAAAATGTTTTAAGGTGAACAGAAGCATCTCTTTTGCTGCTATTCACAAGACCACACCTTATACACACTCATGGTGTGCGTATCTGTGTTTGGTTCATTGCATTGCACCCTCAAGGCTTTCCAAAATTTTCATGATGACACCTCTGGAAATCAACAACAACAGCAGTAACAAAACAGAGAGGACTGCCTCTGATTGGTCAGAAGACAGAGGGGATGATGGGTACTTACAAACTGCCTCGTCTGGGAAGGCTCAGCTCCTTCTGAAAGAGAGAGAAAAAGATGGAGATTTGTTAATAATTACAATACATCACTTTTCAGCTAACCCATTAAAAATATCATCATCAGTCACACAGTGATGTCATTTTATCAACATCAGACTGCGCAGCACATTTGTCGTGAGTACAGCTGTTTGACCAACAGGTGTCACTGTGACATTACTTCACAAAGCAGCTTCAACATTAGAACTCATGGTTTTTTTCCATCACTGAAGTGTTCAAAGCCTGTTATTGTACTTAAAAGCTACAACAATAACACAAACCCTGTTTTCTCTTCACATATCCTCTCATCTCTTACTATGAGCCAGCTAAGTAGGAATTGCAACTCAACATCTGGAACTCAAACACTACATTTAAAAAAAACAGAAAACCTCATAGCCGCTAACAGAGGCGTAAAAATTCTGCTTGAAGTTCTTCACTTTGAATTTGAGCAAACGGTATATTCCATAAGTCGATGTGTCTGTCCATTTCTACAAAGCAGTATCATTTCTTTCACCTCAGCTGCACTTTCTACAAGCAACCACAAGAGGGCAGAGGAGTATCATCATAGACATCAAGCACTTAACAGCGATGACAACTCTGCTGCTTGATTTCTTAACAGTCAATGTGCATGGCAAACAACCAGCTACTTTGAATCTGAATGTTTGAACAAGGTCCTATTGTCAAAGAAAAGTTTATACTTCAGCTGGTAGTATTTTCGTGTTGTAAAATGTATGAATTTTGGAAAGTCTAAAGACATGGAACACAGAACTCATATGTACACAACCTGCAACCTGACAGCACCTTCAAACTTTCTGAGAAAACAGACCACCGACATTAGAGACCTCCTGGAGAGCACCATCTGGCCAGAAGCACCAATCAGTTTTTGTGCATGTGTAGGTGTGTGTGGTTGAGGTACATGAATGCTAGGTTGCCAGGTTCCCAAAGTAGGTCAACAGCTGGTTTCATTTTGAAAAACATCATTAACACCTTCATCAGCATCAATCAGTGTTAACAATACAGCAATACCTCATTCAGACTAAACAGGTAACACACACACAAACACGCACACAAATTTAAACCCCTTTTTTCCTATATTAATTCATTTCATTTTTAAATGTCAAGCTTGCAAAGAGTAACTGATTCCATTATTTATCCCATTATTTGCTCAATTAATGATGAAGACAGAAAATGGTAGCCAAGATCAAAGTGATTATTAAAAAGTATATTAAAAAAATAAATAAAATGAATGAACTCATTGTCAAAAATGTTGCTGATTAATCCTCTGTTGACTGATGTATCAACTAATTGCTGTAGCTATGAAACTGATTGAGCTGAAGTCTGCTGCACTGATGCATACAAGTGCAATTTTACTGAATGTAAAAATGACTTTCCTGATCAGCTATTAGTTTGCACATCAATGAGAACAAACAGCTTCTGGGTAACAATAAGAAGTCACAACTTGTTCATTTCTAATCATTACTGAGTCTTATATTTATGTTTCACTGGTGTTTAAAACAATATGCTGCTCTCTGATTAATTAGAGGACCTCACAGTGCTCACTGAGCACATGCACGACACTCAGCAGAGAGAGAGATGGACCTTTTGGCTCTGTTTCTGACCTGTTTTTACCACACTTTCTGTCTGTCACACACACTCTAAAACACGCACTCTGTATTCCTGCGTGGGACGGCTGTGTCATCGGAGTCTCCTCGATCTCCTCACATCTCTGTGTGCAGATAAGCTAATGGACATAATGGAGTTTAGTTGGAGCACAGTGAGTGGGTGAGTGGCTGTATGGCAGAGGTCTGCAGTGTGTGTGTGTGTGTGTGTGTGTGTGTGTGTGTGTGTGTGTGTGTGTGTGTGTGTTTGCTATGATAACATCAATCAAAATGTTGCTAGTTTTCATTTTGCCTCCCTAAAAAAGAACAGAACAGAACAGAACAGAACCAGTGAGATGATGTGTGTGTGTGTGTGTGTGTGTGTTTGTGTGTGCATGAGTGTGTTCCTGTCAGTCAGACTGGACCCAGTGATTCTATTAGTCCTGCGAACAGATGTTGTGCAGACCCAGAGGGACGGGAAATGGCTCCAACTGCACAGGAGGAGGAGGAGGAGGCGACCTTTTATAATCCCCTCTGCTGTTCCCTTTCTGAGTGCTGAGTTTACACTGCAGGTCTTAATGCCTTGTTACAGTAGAGCAGTGACAGTCCACCTGTTTATCCACTCTACAAAAAAAATGTCATGTCTGATGACACTCAAAACAACGAGCCAACTTTAAATGTGACCTGAGCCTTTTATCAGAGACAAAACACAAACAAGACAGAGATAATAACAGAAGATGAGGGGGAAACACATTATGATTATTGACTTAAATGTCATGATTTACCAGATGAGTTCCGCTTCACTGATTTCACACATAAAGGTCAGTGTACCAGACATGTGGAGTAACTACTCAGACTGTGAGGGACAGAGAGTAGATGTCTTTTGAAAATATTTAACGATGTAGTTGCGTATTTTTGTGGTAAACCCATATAAGTAACAAATCATTACTCTCAACAGTGTATTTCTACAGGTCTTAAGACTGAAATCTAGAACAATAAAGGCACAGGTGCTGGGCGAAATTTAATTAAAAAGAAAGAATAACAATAAAAAAGTTAAATATGTTCTAACTACAAAAAACTGACAGAGGGCTACAAGCAAACATAAAAAATACTGTTAGTTCAACAGGCTCTTTAGACTCTTACCCACCCTCTTCTTCATCACTCTCACCAACCTCTTAACCTCTCCCTCATTACCCATCTCCCCCCTGCCTCACCTCCTCAGTTCTCCTCTCCAGTCTGGCTGTTAAACACACAGACACACACACACAGACACACACAAAAAAAATGAACGAGATGGGGGAGAGAAAATGAGTGCCGGTGTGTTTAAGTACTTCATGCTTGTATTATCCATCCTCCCACACAAAGCTCTGTAATGTGAAATGATGCTCGTCTGAAACTCTCATCTGACAGTTTATTGCATTATACTGTGTGTTTTTGTGTGTGTGTGTGTGTGTGTGTGTGTGTGTGTGTGTTGCAGCTGAGCCCTGAGGGAGGATGTTCAACCCAAAGCCACCCTGCAAAAAATAGCCCAAGAGGGAAAATAAGCTAATGCCCGATATCAAAACACACACAGTATACTGTGTACACACACACACACACACACACACACACACACACACACGCTGCTTGTATTAAACAAGCCAAACAGGCACAAAGAGAGCTGTGATGAAATTATCCCCAGTGACGGCGAGGATAAGAGGAGCAGAACACAAAGCCTGAAGCAATCTACCCGATGGAATACAGGCTTCGATAATACGCTTTATGGCTGACAGAGAGGGAGACAGAGGGGTTGGGAGGGTAATGTGATTAGAGAGATGGAGTGAGAGAGGAGAGGGTGAGTGGAGGTAAAGAGATGTAGGCTAAAAGGTAACAGCTACTAAACATGTAAAGATGTGAAGTCAAAGCCTGGACTGCTAATGGAGAGTGTACTGGTCAAAAACAAAGTCTTGATTTTATGACTCCTACATATGTCTGGCTCTGCCCACACAAAGTAACATGATTTGTCAAACCTCATGTGAACAACAGACACAGTTTCCCTAACAACAGTAAATATCCTCCTATTCCTCCTTGAGAAAGGCCATTTCTTGGTTATGTACACGTTACCACGTTTCTAAGGTGCTTTTCAGAAGAGAGAATGTGCAGGACGAGAACTCAGACATCAGGGACAGTTTCTAGGGATGAGCAAGTGCACCATTGTCTGTATCTCTATCTATTTAACCAATTAAATGACCTGTATCCATATCTGTGCTCAGAATGGGCAGGATTTAAACCAGAAGTAGGTGCAACTTTACCCAGAAATGGATGGTACCTAACCATGGATGTATAAACAGACCTGGTTACAGTGTTGGAGGCAGGCTCCTGTTAATGTTTATGAAAGTCGTTCAGTGGCCCATGAAGCCCAAAAAGCTCTATTTCTGCAGTATGAAAATACGATCGGCACTGCTTCCGCACCATTGGGCCCATAGGGCAAGCGCACTAGAAACTTCTGCCAGCCAAGTGGGCTACTTCTGATTTAGCGCTCTACTAACTTGCGTCTTTTCTAGACTTTCCCAACGTTATCGGTCCGTATGGTTTAAATTCTGATTGCGAAACAAGTCATTTCTTAGGGGTTGTGATACTTAAAAAATGTATCCACTGATTTCCAGAAGTCTCTTTCCCAATCTAAGTCTATGGGAGAAAGTGTTTTTGACCTAAACCTAATGGACTCAGGAGTTGTAATTCCACTGCTTGGCCACTACAAAAATTGCCTTTAAAGCCCAATGCACTTCCTGAGGGCCTGGAACTGTCCAGGAGTTTTTATTTTAAATCTGAAATTAATACAGGGTGATTGGATGTTGTTATATTTATTATTTATTAGAAATTGGTTTACAGAACATTGTCAGAGGTGAACCTCAGATTATTTTTGATCACAAGAGTAACAGACCGCACACAGCAGCCCAAATGAAGATGTTCCTACATCAGTACGGCTACAGTACCATGTACGGCTATCAACACATTTTATTTAGATGATACTCCTAAAAAGTACATTATCTGTAGAAGATACTAATTTCATCCAAGTATTTGGCCTAACCTTAACGGTATCCACTAAAACTGAAGCTAATAGACTCATTAAGTTGGTTTCCAACACTGAACCTTTAACATGACTTGAAAGCAAAGATGAGGAGGCATCGCCTTGATAACACTTTTCCAGTTCAAATAGATTAGCAAAGATTCCAGAAAGAAGTCAGTGGTAGGGGATATATATGGAGACTATCCTTGAGTTTAAGTTTGTTTTTGACATTCTATAGCTTTATAAGAGAGATGGGCAGCTGTAAAGAGATGCCATGAAATGAGGGTTGAGAATTAGAGATGGGGGATGATAGCAACAAAGGTCCCTGGTTAAACTTGAACTGAGGGTGGCCGGCACTCAAAACCTCTCAGCTACCAGGGTGCAAATTTTTATAGTAAGCAGGTTAGCTCATGTAAAGTCACTAACGGACTGACTAACCACCCTGAACAGCCGCTGTGGTTCCAGGCAGCGTAACACCGTATCCAAAGTAACCCCCACAAATCTGTGACTGACAGCAGGACAAATGAAGCCAGAGAAAGTAGCAAAATCAGACACGCCGATCACGCACACTTAAGTCCAAACTGATGGATGTGTGTGCGGCTGTCAGCAGGTGTCAGGAGGGAACACACAGCAGACAGCAGAGGTGACAAATAACTAAACAACACATTCAGTCAGGTAGCACTGTGCCTACCAAATATGTCCCTGCATGACCCCAAAATCTTGCTTTGCCAATCTAGAACCGCTCTGCAGTGTTTGTTTTAAGGCCTAACTTTATCTGCGGAGACAAAACACACTTACTTGCAGTACTTTCGAACCCAGTAAACCCGTTGTACTGATTCATATTCATGGAACAAAGACAATCAATACACTAAATTGGGTCTCAGCCTATACAAATAAGTCTATTCTCCCTGTGTTCTTTGCAGAGTGTAGCCAATATTTTCTCTGAGGTCTCTGACAGAAACTTTATTCTCAGGTTGCTCAGATTTAATTGAACTTTGGCTTGCTTAAAGGCAGGTAACAATACAGTTAATGTTTCATTGGCCTGCAGCAGTGAGTGGGTTGATTCAGCTGAAACATTAGCTCAAAATAGGCTGATGAAAGGCAAAGTTGGCTGAGGGGTTTGATTTCTGTCAGCCACAAACAAGTATGATTTCATATTAAATTAAAACATTTTTGTTAAAAACATCTTCAAATCAAACTAGGGGTGAGATTATGGCAGTAGTTTGAAGACGACACAAACACATTCAGCAGCATTTATCCAAGAAACGAGCCTTTAGGACTCAACAGCATTATGAGAATAGATTTTCTCCCGTGTGTGAATAACAGTGTGCGTGTGTAAATGCCTGTGTCTAACCAATCTATATGTTCAGTACATGTGTTTCTGTGTGTGTGTGGGTGTATTTAGCTGTTCCACCCCGGGGCCCGATCATAATAACATGTTTTAGTTGAGCTAAAAACACGCAATTAACAGGAGGATGCCGGGGAGCCGAGCTCCACCGGAGACAATTAGAGCTGCAGCAGCAGCCGGCAGCCATAATTCATTATCAACACTGTGAATATTGATGAGGAAACAGTGACAACAAAGAGACTCCGGGATGACACACGCAGCGCATCGACACAAGAGGCAGGGCAGAAAAACACTGATGTTTAGTGTGTAAATTGTCCAAAGACAACAAAGTGTTTCGTTGTTAGGAGAAAATTCTGCTTTATCACAACTTTGGCCTTATTTTCAGATTTACAGCAATTATAACAGCGACATTTCAAGCCAAAATCATTTCAATGACATTGCTGCAATTAGTAGATTTGCTTGTGGAGGCCATATTACCAGTTGCAAACCATCTTGACAGGGCTGACCTTTGAGGGAATGGCGAGACATAGAATCCAAAATGAAGCAAGCTATCACATTAGCTGGGTTGCGTCATCCAGTTTTATATAACCAACCCTGTCAGGGTATAAACTAATCCTTAAGAGAGATGTGCTGAGGTCTGCAGTCAGCTGTGACTCAGGGGTTAATTGTACAAATGCATTGTCCTGCTGGCAACTGGCAAAGTACTTTGGCTGTTTGATGCCAGCATGATGCTGACTAGATAGGATATCAGCAGTTAGCCTGCCAGTCGTGTTGCTTGACAACGTGTCCTACAAGTAGTTACTACACCACCATCTGAATTCAATGTTTCAATCCAAGTTCAGTAAACTAGATTACCATGCTACTGTGCAGTTTATTCATTACAGCACTGCTTAAAGGGTCTCTACAGTATAAGTGTAGTGCAAAGTGGCGGTGATGGGCTAGCTAGTTGGACAAACACTCACTAACATGCATGCAAGGCCAGACCAGTTTACCACAACTAAGAGCAGAGGAGCTCAGCTTACAACACACAGAGGGAGCATGACTTCATTCTCTGCTCAGGACACCATTACTCCATTATATATTTACATAGTAAACCGTGGTTTGCTACTATATTAATGCTCTGACCAGATAATGAAAAAAATAAGCAGTTGTAGACATACTGTACAACACATTGAGATAATGCAGGTCTGAGAGCTTCATCCAGAGAGAGGACACAACCAAGATATTCTTCTAAGCCATCACTGTGGTAAGAATTCTGACACACAAACTCACACACTGTTACTTACCCCCCTTGATCACTTCACGGTAGCCTAATTCCAGGTTGTATAATCAAAGCAGATCAGCTCCTGATGATAAACTGACCGCGTTGGCCTAAAGTCTTGGAATGAATCTCAGCAGTGACTCAAAAGGAACAGACGGGGATGTTAACTGAAATGCTGCCATATGTGGATTTTGATTCAGTCATCCTGATTTTTTTTTTTTTTTAATTATTATGAAGTCTGGATTGATTAGAGAGTTGAGACTGACTTTGTGCTTACACAGTTGAAGGAATCTGCATTAATTACTGTAAGACGTATTAACCTCTCAGTGGGTTGGTACAGAATGGAGCAGCAGCTAAATAACCCAGTTAATCTGGATCAGTGTAACTACCAGTGATAAAGTGGTGAAACAACCGAGAAGTTTAGAAATTTGTCACGACTGTGAATGATCATTTCAAAGTTGATTTGTTGTTGAATCAGCTGACTGACTACAGTTAATCTCTATATATCTTGTACTAAACTAAACAGGGACAAACAAAGCCCTGTCCTCGACATCAGCAGTAAGATGATGGACAACAGCTGTAATGTTGGAGATTCATGGGAGAGAACCAGAAAATGAAGAAATAGGGCTGGTGTGAAATAGAGCCATTAACAGCAACATAAAGCTGCTCTAAGTGAATGAGCTAATTGTCTGGTGGCGTTCTGAGGACACGAGTGGCGTCCTAATGAAAGCTCTGCTGCTGCTTAACGGCCGCCGGGAGAGACTCTCCACCACAGAGAGAGGCCCACTGGGACCAGTAAGGCTCTAATAGAGGGGTGTCTGTCATTTACAGTGTGTGTTTGTGTGTGTGTGTGTGTGTGTGTGTGTGTGTAGGGTAAGGGGCACAAGGGTGAGTGTGTTTGTGTCCCCGAATAACACACTTTACTATTGAAGAGCATTATAATTCACCTGGGCCACACACTGACACATTAACACAACTAATCTCCATTACTTTGTATGTGTGTGTGTGTGTGTGTGTGTGTGTGTGTGTGTGTGTGTGTGTGTCACTAGGGGGATGACATCCATTTGGGTTGGCTTTTAATCTTCCAAATGAGCAGACATAACTCTTCCTACACTAATGCCACTAACAGCCAATTATTGTGTGTGCTCACTCAGTAAGACTGTGTGTGTTTGTGTGGTAACGTGTGTGAAGGAAGACGACAGTCATTACAGAATTGCTAGATTGTGCATTTGTGTGTGCTTTCAATCATTAACATGACTGACTAAGGTAAGAGTGGGACTGTGCAGCTGTGACCCGTCAACCATCGACATTAAACCCATTAGGTGACACAACTTAAGGATGAAGAACAGAATTAAAGTCAGATGACCGTGTTTCAATCAGTACTAAAATCTTGGCTGATGGTGGTTGAGAGCTAAGCTCACTGGGTATAAGAGTCGTCTTGTGTCTAATAAGTTGGAATACCTTTTTATTTTTTAAGAGACAAGATGAGCTGACATTTAAACTACTGTTTATTTCAATATTTTGGGATATTTCGATGAAAACTACAACTAAATATATGTGTCACCAACTCTTTTTTTTCCATGACTAAGCTGAGACAATGACTAGACAGTACATACGTCATTAAACACATTTTTACAATGAAAATTGCGTGGGCATGTAAAAAATGATGAACGAGATGCTGTCTCGGATACGGAGCTTATCATTTTGAGTATTCAGTGTTTCCCATAGTATTAGAACCTGTTTGTGATGGTTTGGGGGGCAGCAATAGCTGAACTCTTTGCCTGAACAGCACGAGCTAACACAGCACAACGTGATCTCATCACTGTATGTCATAATGGCCACTTGGGCAGAAGCCCTGCAGCAGCCATAAACATCCCGGCTGTTAATTTCACACCGACAGCAAAACGGCTCGAATGTAGTTGAACCTGTAAATAACTGTTAGGGTAAATTTGCTGTGTGAAGCTAACAGTTAGCCCTGTGAGTGTGTGTCAGTCACAGATCTCCGTATGATCAGATCATTTCGCTGTACACAGCTCTACAGTGAAATAAAATTGTTTAAAATAGTCAAATTTGCAGTAAAGCTGCAGTGATTGGACAAAATTGCAAGGTCGCGCAGAAAGCATAGGTATTGGCTGAATTTGTGTAATTGAGATTGCAACATCGTGAAATCCTGGAGAGACTGACTGTGACTATATCAAAATGCAATGTTGTTGACAAAAAAGACAAGACTTGAATGTAGTTTTAAGAAAATGAATGAAATAAAGTTTAAGATAACAGAATTATTGGTTTTGGTTTGTAATCTGGTGACTAAAAAAGACTCAATTGTTAACAGTTTTCACTGACTAAACCTACATCAAAAAAGTTATGTTTCTTTTGCTTTGTCTAAGACTAAAGGTGACAAAAACATTTGAAACAGGAGACTTAGACTAAATCAAAAACAAAACAAAACAAAAAAATCAGACAAAATGAACACTAAATTAGACCAAATAGACCGAAATATTAATGCCTCTCTTAGTGCACATTGGCTGGATGTCCTAAATGAACCTTAATGAGTCTATCAAAACCAAATGTGACTTTATCCCAATGCTTTATTTCTTTCATTTGTGATTTCTTTTTAATTTATCAGAAATGGAAACTACCCACCTCTTTTGGCATGGTAATATGTATTTGAGATTGAAAAATCAAATTAAGCATACATCGGCTGGTTTTCCTAGTAGAGAATATAGCAGCTGACAATTTTAGTAATCCTAAAATATCAATTACATGATATTGTGACTGCTGTTTGAAATTTTTAAGACTTAGGTTGGGTTGGCAATGGGATGAGTCTTAGTGATTAAAAACAGATCAATCAATAATTAAAAATAATTAGTTGCACTTCTTTTTTTTCATAGTTTTATTGCAATTGTCTTCTAATCTATATATCTCTCTCTTTTTTGCAGTATTTATTTTTATATATTTATTTCTACTTACTATGATTATTGTTTATTGCACTAATAACCCCCAAAAAAATCTTGTATGTGAATAGCTACTAAGCAATAAACTGGATTCTGACTCTGATGAATATGTTACAGTATTTACAAAAAAATCCCTAGTGGTCAAAAATGGTTCAGAGCAGCTCTAACCTCCTACATCCATCTCTACATGTGTTGTTTCTCTACAGCTGCACTATTCACTCTTGAGATCACTTCACACACACTTCCTGTCACACTGCAGGACATCCACACATGCAGCTGTGGGGTCTGTCAAAATGGACAAATGGATATCTAGAAGTGTACAATTATCCAGGCAGCGTGTTGGTGCTCGTCCCCTCCACAGTAGAGACAACCTGCTAATTAGTTTCAGCTATGAAGAGCATCACCCACACACACCCGCACACAAACACACACAGCTGAAAGGAGCTAATCTGGCCTCATCAGCTTGTCTATCATGAGTTCCAGTAGGCCGACACTTCCTCCAGCGACATGCTAAAGCCGCTATCAGCACTGGCAGAGAAAACAAGCTAATCCTAATTGGAATTTACACATTCAAATGAAATCTGCAACGCCTCACTGGAAGGGTTTTATCTGCAGATAATACAGAGAGGGAGTGGCAGGGTGGAGGGTGTGTGTGTGTGTGTGTGTGTGTGTGTGTGTGTGTGTGTGTGTGACAGATTGGCAGGTGGATTTGAAACAAGCTTCCGTACAATAATTAAAACAAAGAGCAGCCTGGTGTCTGTTTCAACATGCTGAGCTGAACTGATCCGCACTGGGAGTGTGTATTCAGCATCCGGACTGGTGTGTGTGTGTTTGAATGTATGTATGTGTGTGTGTGTGTGTGTGTGTGTGTGTGTGGGTGGGTGAGAGAGAGAGAGAGAGAGATCCTCCATCAGTGGAGTTCAACCTTTACGACAACCCTCCAGTCTAATACCTCTGTTGTTGGGTTTCAGCAGCAAGTCAGTCCTTGACGCTGTATTTACTGAGACATGTGACCCATGTTAGTAAATAGGAGGAAATCTGCCCCCTGTTGAGTGATTATTATAAATGAAGTGGAAACTGTGAGCACATAGTTAACTAAACATACAGTACTTAGGGTTTTAATATCATATTTGCCATCTGGAATCAGGGTTTACCTGGCTGGTCCCAGATATCACTCTGTGGTAATTTGATTTAACACATTCATTTAAGAGAATGCAAAATATAAGCATAAAACTGAAATAATGAAGGTCTTAAAACTCAATTTTGACACAGGGGCCATCTTAAAAAGTGGGCCTCATGATCACATTATAAAACAGAAGGCATTATGAGGCCCTTCTGGGGGCCCCTGGAGGTCCGGGCCCTGGGGCAGTAGCCTAATTTACCCAGTTAATAATCAAGTCTTGATGTGCTCACACTATTTTCCAATGCAATGGGCGACTATATTAGGCTTGGAAGATATGAAGAGATTATCATTCCACACAACAGCTGTTGGCCACGATAATGGCACCCATGTGTCCACGATAACATAAAGATATTTAACTATGTGACTCCTGCTTTGAGGTTTGCGCTACACTCAGTCTCTTTTGTCCTTGTTGTGACATATCAAAAAGAAGTAACAATATGCTAGTATATGTCTGTACATAATAACCCATGTAGCCCTAACTCGAGCAGGAATGATGTCAGATCTCACGTAGATGTGCCTATCTGGAAATTTCTTTGGTTTTAAACTGAACAAGAAAGGATAACCAGAGAATGTGAACTATGTGATTTGTAAGTTGTGGACTAACAAGTTGGGACTTAAGATAGAAACTACACTAATATTCACTGCCATCTTAAAACTCACCATCTAAAAGAATACCCGAGTCTGCCACCAAATCGATCCACAAAGAGCAGCTAAACCAAAACTCCCTCCACGGTGTGTAATCAACCCTCAATTATTGGAGCTTTTGTAAAGGCAAAAAAATATAATCATGACAGTCGACTGTGGCGAAACCGTAAAGGGCAATTAAAGATCCAGTGGGCAGGGTTTCTTAAGCATCTAGTGGTGAGACAGCAGATTGCAACCAAATGAAACTCTCCCGTGTGCCAAGCATGTAGAAGAACTACTGTGGCTGACACAAAAATGCAACTGGCCCTGTCTAGAGCCAGAGTTTGGTTGGTCCGTTCTAGGTTACTGTAGAAACAACATGGTGGACTCCATGGACGAGGACCCTCTCAATATGTAAATACTGTATAAACGCCACATTCCAAGGTAATGAAAAAAGCAAGGATTAATTTCAGTTTATTATACACTAAATGAAAATATAGTTATGAATATTATGCTGCATGCCCATATATTCTCCTACATCCTACATACTGGACCTTTCAACTTATTATTTAATGAAAATAACCCCACCAGTTGACTGAGCTGATTTATTGATGTGCTTTATGGTGAATATGGACTGGTGTGATGGTTGGAGTGTGAGGTGCTGTCCCATTCCTGCTGTAGCAAACTGCTATACGCCGTAGAGGCAGCTGAAGTGTGGCGCTGCCCGTTTTAGGGAGAAGCAGCCACACTGCTGTCTTGTTGAGGGCGAAATGTGTGGACAGTTAAATTATTCCACAATCAGAAACCATGGATTACCAGAACCATCCAGAAACATGGACAATTATAAAGCAGCAGCCAACAATGTAAGAAGATGCAAAAAAGGACTAAATTAAAAGGAGCTGATGGAATGACATTCCATTGGAGTTGTACCTTGTATAATCTCTCTTTAGTTACTTTTTGGACAATGATTGCGTGTTTCGTTGTTTTTCTTAAAGCAATATGGTCAGGAGAGGAATTTTAATACCGCCAAACCCCAGACTGTATCAGAGATTTTTAAGTTCAGAGATTCTAAATTTGTAATGCTGCCAGACTTCTGTATCAACATCATTGTATCAGCAAAGTTGTTGGTAAGTAAAATTTTAGAAACACTGTAGGCGCCAAAAGTACAAAAATAAACCCCAGCTTGTACAAGAATGAAATAAATAATAATGTGAGCAGGTGTAAAATGCCATATCTATTGTGGATTTAATAAATATTCAAATGAGACCACTTAAAAAGGCGAGTGTCTTCGCCTGCAGGCAGTGTGTGTCCAGCAAAGTCTGCAAAGCACTGAACTGTGGCCCGGCGTTAACGCTGACTCGTTCTAACGGCCTGATGGGAATTGTTCCTGAGTGACAGAGGTGGGATTTCACCTCCCTCTCCTCCCCCACAGCAAACACAGTCTGAGATCTGATGCATTTCAGCAGCTTGTTTGAAAGAACAGAACAAACACAATCACATGCACACAGGCTGCAGCTTCATACGAATGTGAAAAGTGGTTTTGAAAAAGAGGTGAAGATGCCTCACTGTGATGCGTGACCCAGATTTCAGCAGTGCTCTCTGACGCAGACCTCTCTCTGCTCTTATGAATTCATAAAGGCGGCAGGCTGTGTGTTATATGTTACAGAAACAAAGTGATCTGTATGTATGGAAAGAAATGAAGTAATTTTTATTCCTTTGTGTCTCTCTCTTTTCAACCCTTCGGTCTGCCCTCCTTCGCTCCTGCAGTTTCACTTCATTATCAGGAAACCAGATGAGTTTGCTCCACTGCTCCGCCTGTCATCCCTTCTTCATTCAGCCGAAAACTGCTTCAATTTGCACCTTTTTGCTGCAAACCCCCTCTTGTCTGTCTATCTATCAGTCTACTGTACACCCTCCCCCAGTGCTGGATCTAACAAAGACAAGCTGTAACACTCCTGCTGAGAGAATTCACACCAACAGTAACCCAAATTTGAAAAACAGCAGACTTACTATGAGTTGCAACTAATGCTATTTGTTCTTTGGTTCTGAAGATCATATATTTTTTTACTGCCCAGGAGTCTCAGTTTTAACAGAGCAACACATCTGACTCTTTGTTGGATGCTCCAAAACATCCAGTGGCTGAATCAGTTAGAATAAAGGAACCGACTGTATAAATCTCAACACACCAGCTCAAACACAGGTGGGCATTTTGTTCAGTTGTGTCTTGGTGGCCACTGAGCAGTTAGGGGTTAACAGCCTTGTTCCAGGGTGGAAAAATGTATTGGTAATTCACTTTGCCTGATCACATTTCTGCTGGCTGCTTCTGACATCTGAACCTTTACATTTTTAGCAGCTTGAGCAAACTTTTCACTGCCAACCCAACTTGTACTTTGCGAATAAAAATATATATTCCGATTTTCATAAAAATAACAGCAGAGTGAAGAAGAGGGAGACGAAGAGAGAATAAAAACTGGATGATGAAACACTGAAGCAAGAGAGCAGGGGGAAAAAGATGAAAACTTTGTGTAATGGGATTAATCGCACTGGAGGAAAACGAGAGTGAACTGAGTGAGGAAAAGGAGAAGGGACATTAATAATTAGAGGTGAGATGAGAGTGAAAAAGACAGGAGTTTGATAGACAGTAAAAGAGAGAGGTGATTCCCTGGAGAGAGAGCGAGGAAGAGGAAGAGTGACATGTGATCCGGCTGAAAGAGAGTGCTGTTTTACTGCCTCACCCTCCTCTCCTCCCCCCTGCTGGGCTCACAGACAACCCATCTCACGGCTCATCTTCGTTGTTAAGGCTGATCTACTTACAGCGGGTGAGGGTTCGGCGATGAGCGGGTACCCGTGAAAACTACAGATGAGGGGGATACACAGGAATCACAAGTATCTGGGTTGAAGTGGGAGCAAACATCCCTCCACACTCGAGAGCAGTCGGCCACTAAGGTCTTCAACGATTATCATCATCGGTTTCACAAACTGCTCTGATTTTAGTTCTCATTTAAATTCAGGGCAGCTCACTCACATATGGGAGTAAAAATCCAATTAACGCTTCTCTGGTTGCTCCAGAGCAACTATAATCTGGCTGCCTGATGGACATTTGATTTCTGTCTTAACTCCTTGAAATGATCGTTAACCCTACCGTATCGTCACTGTACTGATGTGCATAGAAAACAATCTTTGCAAGAAAACCTAAATAGCCACAAAATTTAGGACCAAAATCAATTAATTTAAAGTCATCTGCAGCAATCAGTGAATTTCCTGACATAGACAAAGTAAATCTATGCTAATCTTTGGAGCAGAGCTTAACTTTGGCAAAATCGTGCTGTTAACTAATGCCACATTTCCACTGCATTGTACGGCGCAGCTCTGCTCAACTCAACTCCCTCTGTTTAGGTTTTAACAAAAGTTTAGGACAGTACTGCTAACTGGGACTTTTTTTAGTACCATCTTAGGCCTTGTTTCCACCATGCAGCCCAGTTCAGTTCAGTCCACGTTCAATTTAGTTCAGTTCGTTACGCATTAGCACAGTTATTTTTGTGTTTAATTTGTCAGAAGTTGTGGATGCTATGAACAGAACCATTCCATTCTGTTTTTCGTTCTTTCTTCCCCCCTCTGTTGAAGTATCTAGTACACTGCTCCTAAATTTTAAAGGTGAAGCTAGACACACTGCAATCTGTTGATTGGTCAAGAGAGAATCGTCACTCTTGCTCTACAAGGACTGGCTGCGTAAACCTGTTATTTTAAGTATCCTATTTATTGGCACAGAGAAACACTCTAGGATGATCAGCGAGGTGCAGATACTTCTCTGCATCAGTGGTGAAAAGGAAACATGGCAAGAGCTGGATTAAGCAATGACAGGTCTAATTCTATCCGGTAACAACCCCACCTACATTTAAGCAGACTGTAAAACCATGTTGCACAACTGAAGTGCAGACGTTCCTCTGTTTGTCCATTAAAGATGTTGAAGATGTTGATGATGATGTCATGGCAGTTTCACATGGCTTTGCTATAGCGATCAGCTGACAATCCCGCCTATGCTGAAGGGGTACTGTTTACAGTGGACAACCAAATAGTCCAGCCCTAGTGGAAATGAGGCATAACAGCAAGCTGCCTTGACGGTGTTGACGTCTGAGGGAACATAGAGTTAAAACACACCTGACATATTACGGTGCTGAGCTGGAAGTTTACAGTGGGTTTGTCAGAGCTGAACCAGACAAGAACTCAAAAAGGGCCAAAAGGCTCTGACTTTACATTACACATTACATGTACACATTCGATTCATTGTTAATGGAAGAAATATTGATTAGTGAACCTTTAACTGTTTTGTAATGAAACAGCACATAACAAAGACAGCCACGCACCAATTTGTCAAGGAATGTCCGGCTGCAACCAACTGTATACGGAAGATAGTAAATGAAAAGAGCACCAAAGCAACTAGTGTAAAGACTCAGTCTGGAGTCTTGTATTGTAAATGCATTGTGAATCAAAAGAGCAAATAGGTTTTCTGTTGCTCTCTATGTGAAATAAATAAATAACTGCTATCAAACAAACAGACTGCACGGTGCTGTGTTTGTTATTGTTGAGTATAAAGGGCGAGAAAAGAGATTGTCCGGAGGACAGAGAACTGAGGTGTGTGTGTGTGTGTGTGTGTGTGTGTGTGTGTGTGTGTGTGTGTGTGTGTGGAGGACAGGGTGACGTCTAGACATTCAATTTCACACTCTTTGAAGTTTGCTGCCCGCTGGCCAAATGCAGCCGTGTGGATGAACTCAACATGAAGAGACAACATGAGGGAAGAATGAGGAGGAGGAGGAGGAGGAGGAGGGACATTGCATTTTCCCTTTTTCCTCCATTTCTTCTTTTATTTCATGAGCAAAAGAGTTCATTTCCCCTGTGACATCACTAAAGTTGGTATAACAGCAGGGGGTCCAGATCGATGTTTGAGTATTTGTGTAGTATATTTTGGCAGATCTTCAGCCTTTGAGGATAACTGGGGCTTATTTTTATTTTATTATTAATTTCTATTATTATTCATTACACAGTTTTTTCTTTCTTTTAGTTAAGTTTTCCCTTTTTCTTTGAAAAGCCTGCATGATAAAAATACATGCATTCATTATTATGTTATAAATACTGGTCCCTTAACCTCATCTGGCTTATACTGCCCTTTTTAATTCTTTGGCTTTTGGACGCTGTGAGAATTTAATATGGATACTGTTGAAGTGCTCTTCATTGCATTTTAAACTAGTAGTTTTTTTAATTATACAGTGAATCATAGTAGTCAAACATTATTTATAAAATATAATGCTATAACAATTATCTTATCATTACTTACCTTTAAAGAGACCTACGGTACAACTAATTAGTCTATATTACACTCTTTCAACAATAATTATTTGGAACTGAGAGCCCACTAAACCAAAGAAAATATGTGCCAAACCAACCACAGTCCAGTGAAAAATAGTTTGGGACAAATCTAAGTACCATTACACCCAAAGATGACTGATGAATATATTTAATTTAATTGAATTTATGGGTGGATTTAAGTATTGCCAATAATGCGTACAAATGGGAAAATCTGTATGGGGGTTAAGACATTCAGGCCAGGAACCACTCTTCAATGTCATACCTCTCTCTCCTCATGTTTTTTACTTTAGGAATGCAACAATCATCATTTAGACCTATTTTCAGGGGTTCAGGTAGCGGCTTTGAAGCGGCAATAGGACTGGGCAATACAGAAAAAAATCAAATATCAAAATATTTTTTAACCAAATACCTCAATATTGAAATTGCAATGACATTGTAGGGTTGACTATTGGTGCTTTTATCAAATATTTACACTGACATTTTTTTTAAAAAACAATCATTAGTAATGTGGATATAATGACTAAGGGCTCATTAGTGCTCAATGTAAGATACAGAGATGGATATGGACGGAGCCTTCTGTCCATACTTTGTGTTCTTTTTATCTGTATTTGTGCATGTTTTCTGAAAGCTTACGGATACGGACGAAATAGAGCAGTACCACCGCAAATTGTGGAGGCAGTGTAGCATAGTTCAAGCGAGACACAACCCTAGGAGACGACTAAGAAATTTGAGGGCAGTGATGTATAAAACATTGGAAATGGACATATGTATTTTTGTGCATGAAGGGAATATAAATAAGGCCAATAATAGGACAGCTAGAACTGTCTGATAGGTTCATAAAATTACATCACTTTACTGTAATGCAGCCTTTAAAACAAGGAAAAGACAACACTCAGGCTATCCAAATTCTTGATGATATCTAGACTCATATCATGATATCGATATATCGCACAGCTCTTAGTGAAGACATAAAAAAGTTTCATCGGCTATGACATCAGAAAAAACTAAGTATTTCCAAAATAAAAGACATTAATGCAGTCACGGTGAACTGCACTCAGGTTAACATATATTAAGTGTATAAAAAAGAAACGCTGGTATCGGACTGGTACACGGTATCTGCAAATACGTTAAGATGGGTTATTTGGGGCGTCAGTGGCTTAGTGGTAGAGCAGGCGCCCCATGTACAAGGCTGTTGCCGCAGCGGCCCGGGTTCGACTCCAGCCTGTGGCCCTTTGCTGCATGTCACTCCCTCTCTCTCTCCCCCTTCACGCTCATCTGTCCTATCAATTAAAGGCTTAAAAATGCCCAGAAAAATATCTTTAAAGATGGGTTATTTGAACTGGTATGTTGAGAAAAAAAAGATGGATCCCCACTTATCTATATCTGTCAAATTACCTAATGCCATATTTGCAACAGAATATCTTTACAACATGTGCAGATGTAGGTGTGCTACTTGTCTCTGTCAATGTTCCCCATGTCACAGACTGATACAGTATATTTCTTCCATCATACTACGGTGTTTGTGCCGACGAGTGAAGGCCGAGCAGCTGGATGAAGTGCTGATGTGAATTGCTTCTATGGTTACAGGTCATTCTCTCAACCTCTCTCACTCTCTGTTTAGAGGATGAGCTCATATTATTCTCTCAGCAGTCGCCGTGGCTACCGGATGAGCTCATAGCTTGTTTCTAATTGGCTAATCCAGTCTGCTGGCGGGAGGCACAGAGAGAAAGAGAGAGAGATGCAGTGTGTGACTTAAACAAAAGAAAGAAAGAGTAAGAAAGTGGAAAAGCAAGAAAAGCAGCAAATAAAAGTAGCTGAATTAAGAGAAAGTGAGAAAAGCCTGAACCCAAGAGCTTGTCGATATGGGACAGAAAACGAACAACAGAACTCCTGTTCCCACTCTCCTTCTCATTCCCTCAATCCATCCTTCTATCCCTCTCTTTTTCTAGAGCAAACAACAAGAGACCCAGCCAACATCCAAAGTCCAGCTAAGCCCTGTAAGCTGTGTTTAACCTGCTCTTGGGGCTCAATGTGGCTTTACAGTATCTAACTCAACATCTAAACAAGCCCTGACCCCCGACGGGACTCTATTAGGGCACATGCAGTTCACAGCCAGCTATATAACCACTCTAAAACTTTCAGGAAGTTCTGAACTTTCAGACTTCAGGAGATCAGTTTTCTCCAAGAATTAAAGTGTGATTTACACTGAGAGTTTGTACAGTACATGCACACTATTGTTCTGAGTTTGAGACTTTCCCTGGTTTTGAGAATATTTACAACACAATGTTTCCATCAAACACTAGAGACCTGGTTCGCCATCTTTCTACACAACTTGTTCTAACTACCCACTCATCAAATACTGACCCTTGGTCAATGGCCCTAAATGTCAGTTACAGACACACCGAGGCTCCCTTTAGCATCTGTATACGACACACCAGGCCGTGTCAATACCTGATGCTGTGAGGAACTTCCTTGGTATAAAGAGTGAAAAAAGTCAAAGCAGGGCACGCAAGAGTGGAGGTGTTCAAACAAACATACGACTTTCACCCAGGAAACTGTTTGTGTCCTATGTGACATCATAAGTCAACAGTGAGTTATTTAATTATTGTAGCATGGTATGTAGCGCTTTAGGTGACATTTAAGTGACATATTTTACATACGTCATGTGACGCAAGTAATATTACATTATGGAAGTAAGATAAACTTATTTTAACCCAAACTATGGTTTACTTTCTTATATTTAGGAAACAAAAGTACATGGTCAGGTTAAGAAAGAAGTACTTTTGTTTCCGAAATATAAAAAAGCAAACCTAAAAACAAAGTAAACCAACATTTGAACTTTATTTTGAAATAAAACTATATGAATTTAATTAGCAAAAACTGACACGCTGTCCCTCAGCATCCAAAAGTGACACTAGGGGGGTACCAAGAGTGTCATACTTTGATGTGTAAGGCCACTGACCAAGCACTGGTTTCTGACAAGTTGGGAGTGAGGATGTGTTGTTTAAGACAACTTGAACTTTATTCTGGTTTACGATTATCTTTTTGCTGCCTCTACATCCAGCAAATCAGTTTGAAGTTACCTAACACTGGCACCCATTAGGATTCTGGCCACCTGATCACTGGATTTGGCATTTCAGTTTACATTCAGGTAGAGGCCAATGGGAATAAATCATGAGATCGGTGCATCTGAATCAAGGAAACCTGGAAAAATTAGAAAAAAAAAACACTGTTGTGTTGAATGGTGAATTCTGCACTGTTCCTTGAACAGTTCAGGCAGAGAGAAGGAGTCACACTGAATTCAGGTGTCAGAGCCGGTGACGCTGACTGGGACCGATGAGTGTTGGCCTCATTCAGACACAGTGTACTCGTTGTGTCTGTCTGTCAGTTTATCTCTCTCTACAAATGACTCAGTGTCCTCTAAGTGTCAACGGAGGAGATGTCAAAGATACAGCTAATGCTGGAGGACTGCTGCTATTTCTCTGTTTCTGCTGTTCGAGTCTTTGTCAGGTGCTCATCATGTACAAGGCTGTGAGTTTGAGTCGAGACCAAGATCTGCTCCAGTGTGGCCTTTTGTTGTGTCTGTCTATATCTGTCTGCAAAAATGATGGTAATGTACGGTCGAGAGGCTGTGGAAATGACAGTTATCTGACTGACAGTCAAGCAGAAAATGGGTTTAACAATGCCACATACTTCCACCCATTCTCATTCCCAACCACCCATGCACACACATCCTGGCATTCAGCTTTATTTTCTGACAATAACCCTCTGTGTGGTGCCATGGCTCTTGTGTGAATTCTGAATCCGCCCACACTTGATAAGAAGGACACATCAGATTATGAGAAACTTCCACATCAGATACTTAAGTTGGGAAAATGTTTCCCCTGACGAGCTCCTGGTGTCATTCCAGCTGCATCAGCTGCACAATCTTCCATCCTGATTGGCCACAAACACCGGCTGCTCCAACAACCCTGGGGACTGACCAGGGTACATCTGCTGAGCTGACGCAATGCGCCATGGGTAATTAATTACCAGATTTGTGTTGCATTCCAAAACAGAGAGGTTACATAAACAACTGTGGGAAAAGGAACTTTTTTATGGAGGTTAAAATGACTGCATCATTGTGCTGTAAGAGCTGAATTCTAGGAGCTTATACAGATTAAACCTGACTGATATGTGTCTGTAACACTATGTCCTGAAAACTTTCTGGTACAAAAAGTTGCCATTATTTGTTCTTTGATGGCATAGCTCCCAAGACAGTTTTTTTTAAATCTATATATTTGAGAACTTTGGCTTGTTGAATGAAAAAGGTTTTATGGTAAATATGATTATATTTCTCATAGTTAAGTATGAAAAAAAAAAAAGCTTGGGTATTTTTACTGAAACGCAGGTATTGCCTTAGCACCGTCACCCATATGAAATGATACTTAGCCCTATATGACCAACAATAACAAGGGTAACAATAGAGTTGGGTCAATTTCCAGTTTTGCTGGTCCAGCTTGGTGCACTATGTTTGTTTACTAGAAAATGCATGTGTTTTTTGGGTGACAAGACGAGACATGGCTGAGTTTGTCTCTCAAGATCACTAAAACTGCACCAATATGGCAACATTTTGGATTTGAAGCTGAGGTGTCCTAACTGGGTGCAAACGACGCAGTGCACTGCTGCAAGCCAAATTTTTGTTGGCTGCCCAGTTTCTATATATTCCTCTCGCTCACTTTGAAAGCACTGCAATGGATGAGGAAAGGCCAATTTAGGAAGCTGAAAGTAGGACACCTTCTTTTGAAACCTGGCTGGAGGGAGACTGCCAGGAGCTCAATGCACAAAACAAGCTAGGCTACTTGCTGTTGGCTATATTATATGCCATTTCCAATACACATCACAATAATAAAAGACTTGTGTTTTCTGTTTAAAAATAATGTTACAAAACATAGAAAGATTGCAAGTAAGCTACCTATCTTTTAAGTGTTTACATCTTCAATTTGATCTCGAGCACACTTCTCATAGCTACATGGTTTATTTATATGAGGTAACAGAAGTGCATATTTAATAGATTCAGTGTGGATGAGAGCTCCAATGTTATGTGATACAATGTGATAGTTGGATGCTTGTTTGCTGTTAGCACACGGTGCCATTATAGTCTACTCGAAGCGGCTGTTGTGTCAAGTGCAACTAGATCTAGTGGTAAAATTTGCTACACTGGTCTGATCTGGTGTTAGGCTTAATATCAAACCAGTTTTAAAATGTTCACACTGGTCCAACCCTAGCCAACAACACACACGGCAAAGACCACCTAGTTAAAAAGTGAGGCTACTGTTTGGATTGCAATGTAGTAAAGTGGTTCCTAAACTTATAAGGCACTGGCACCCAAGTAACCCTTTTCATTTTGACTTTGATGTATTCACAATGTCAAATCTTTCCATTGCTGCTCTGAAAGTTGATAGTTCTGACCGATCTGTACCAGGAATACTCACGAGCTGAAAAGTGTGTTGCGTCACTCTGACAGCTAAGAACCACGAGCAATCAAGCCATCATTTTTTTTTACATGTTTGACAATTTAAACGTTACTGTAACAGCTATATGGAAACTCAGGTATTACACTGGCTGCAGTATTTAAAATGTTCAACCACAGACAGAAATAAGATACAACTCCAACTCATCGATGAGAATAAAACTAATCAATTCTTTTGAAGCAACAAGCATCAAGTATGTATGGCTTTCACAGAGGAGGGGAGCAAACAAAGAACTGTGCTGTCTGCTCCTTTTTATTCTTTTGAGCTTTCTCTTCCAGCAGAGAGGTTATTGTGGCTCATTACAATAAGTCAAACAGAGCTGTACATCTCCCTCACACTCAGGCTCCCACTTTGTTCCCATCCTCCCTCTGTCTCTCTCTCTTAAACGTTGACACCAGGATGGCAGCAGGCTTGCCACCCTCTGGCTTTAGCTTTTATCATGTCGAGAGATGTCTGCCCGCAGGACAGCAGATAAAAGGAAGATGAAGGGGGGAAAGGGGGAGGAGGAGTGTAAAGAGAAAAAAGAGGGGTGGTTGTGGAACCATGCAGGGAAGGTTCTGGGGGTTCAACTGAGAAAAGAAGCTGCGAGAATGACAATGTGCCGCAAAACAGATTGTAATTATGATGCGGTGTGAGGGATTTTTGAACTTGGGTTCAGGGCTCCGAGTGAGAAAATCCAGTCTCGCTGTGGGACTCAAACTAAGGGTGCAAGTGATACTATTTTTCTTGTTAATTCTAGATTTTTGATTATTTAATGTATACAGTGTCAAAAAATACAGAAGAAAGTCCAGGGTGATGTCTTTAACATAGTGATTTGTCCGAACACTAGTGCAAAAACCAAAGATGACTTTCTTTATGGTATTCAATGGAGACAAATCAGGACAATACTCAGGGTAACTCTACTTTATGAGACAAGGTTATTTCAATATGGGGATATGTAGCTCCATCACTGATAATCAATCACTGCTGCAGAGAGATCCCTCCAGTCGACAGCATTAAATACTCTTTGTCCTCTACATGTCTGCTTTATTGATAGACTAACAGGAAGCTGGCAGAAATTACGTCCATTTTTCTTGGAGCACACACGGTCCATTAATAGCTCTCTGCATTGTCAGGTAGTGCTGAGCAGCCACAGCAGCGGATTTTCTGGGCTCTTGATAAGAAGCAGCTGCAGTGATTTCAGCAGAACAGTGGACCAGGTCACAAGTTATTGCTCCGCTTTACAGGGGCAGAATATCGATTCACAACAAAGAGCAGAAAGACACGTGGATAAAAGCTCCTGAGAGAGAAAATCAACAAGAGAGAACAAGATCTTACTTAAGTTTTGGAGAAACTTAGCATGAACTCTCATAATCTAAACTTGTTGTTCAGTCTTCAGTCTTTCCTCTGTGTAATATTGAAAGTGAAAAGTGAAAACTAACTAAGTACATTTACTCATGCACTGTAGTTGAAGTTGAAAAAAAGTTCTTATCCTGTGTCACTATGATAATTATTAGGTTAACTCTTGGTATCAGTAAAATGTCCAAAAAGCTTTTCTGAGTATTTATAAATCAAAAGTCCTCTCTTTCCTCTTCTAGTGAAATGTTGGGAATTTTTTTTTTTGATGGCTGACTACAAGTTCATAAAAAAACTGGTGAACACTTTCTCACGAAAAAAGGGGAAAAAAAGGCGGTTGGATTTTGGCCTGTCATGATAACTTCTGTTGAACAATATATCGTCCCAGAAGTAATTGTGATGAACAATATTAATGTTTTAATTCTTAAAAATATTCAGACATTAGAACTGAAATATGAAAAAAAAACCGTAATATTATGTTTAAAAAAGTAACTAACTGATGTCTTTCTCCCTGATTTTGTGTTTAGATGGGCGGATACAATTTCAGAGTTTAAAAAAACTCCTTACGTTGCAGAACCAATAGTAAATCCGCAGGGTGGTCCTTGGGTGGCTCACTGAACACTTATGCTCGTAAACATAGTCCGACTGTGTTNCTTTGTTGCCGGCCGTTTTCGCCGGTGTGTTAAACACACTTTAGAAAGGAGTGTCCCCAGACTATCAGAAGGCGGAGATCTCTGACTGTCTGGTGGCGAGACTAATTACATATAAGCTACGCTGTGTTGTCTTTGAAGTGCTGTTTTTTTCCTTCGGACTCACTCAAGAGGCCGGTTGTTTAGACGCTGCCCCGGTGTGTCCTGCTGTTATTCTGACTTAAATGTTGGTGAAATTTTCACACACATGTAAACAAAACAGGCAATATTGAGGTCAGCAAAATGATTGAGGTCATGTTGATATACTGTACAATGAACTGACAATGTAATCGTCGCAACAGGCCTAGATGCAATCTAATTGTCTTCCTCACAAAGCTACAATTGATAATTTACATGACAGAAGCTAAATGCCAATTCTCTTTGACTTTCATCACAGCTTTGTTGTCCTTGATTTTAGCATCTTATAAAGTATAATCAATTATGCTAAATTAAAACTGCACAGAGTATATGAAGTAGTTAATATGAATTCCAACACCACCACACTAAAATTCTGCTTTCAGGTTAATTTGAGGAATGGAAGCACCCTAATGTCCCCAGTCTTACCTGGCTGCGCTCACTGGTCTCCTTGATAATATTCAACCTCAAACCATACCAGCTAACCGAGCGTCTGCAGGCCAGAGACCTCCTGTCTCTGCCTGCTTCTTCATTAGTCTGGAGTAGGCAAGCCATCACAAAGACATCACAATCACCCGCTCCCAGAGGAGCTCCAGCAGGACTGCGGCCCACTCCCAGTGAACCCAACACTTTTAATAACTCCTAATCCTCACACAAGATTTGCTTGTTTGCTTTTAATTGGCTGGATTTTTGCCATCCATTAGCCTCATCTAGGGTTGAAAATCTCTCTTTCACACACTCACCTATCATGAATTCCTCAACCTGTTTTGCTTTGACACCGTTTCTGTGCCAAAAGACGAGATTACCAAGAGCTGCTGAGCTATAAGCCCTGTAAGGAGAAGGGGCGCTCAGGGGTTAAAGCCATAGAAGGAAAAGTGAAATTTCTTTTTTTTTCTCCTCTCTCAGCCTGGGTACCTCAGGGTTATCAATATTTCACAAGGCTGCGAGTGAGAGAGGGAGAGCGGCACGCTCAGTCGACTGTGGCTGGAGGAGGAGGAGGAGAGGAAGGAAGAGGTGGAGGAGGGAAGAAGCAGAATCTCTCCATCATCCTGAGAGCCATGCCTCCACAGGGCACCATTATAACTTATAGCCAATATAGTGTATGATTAAAAGAGAGCAGGAAAAAGGACGAGAGTCAACAAGATCAATAAAAAAGAACGTGAGAGAGTTGGAGAGAAAATGAACGAATGAGCATAAGAAAGAAGCCACAGAGAAAAGCTGAGTGGGGAGAAATAGAAAAACATGTGAAGGTTGAACATATTAAACACCACTGCAGGTAATCTGGTTTGTCACTGTGTGATTTATATGTGTCATTAAACTTCTATATTGTACATAGACTGCCACATTGTTCTTAAGGGCCACCAAGCAGCTTGGAATACACAAGGCCACTAGACTGCTTTGTTATGTCCAACCAACAGACCAAAACCCATTGATATAAAGTTGTGAGGGGTAGCTTCAGGTGTGTAGGATTCTGAAAGTAACAGTCTGGTTCATGTACTCAGTGACAATGTTAGGTGACTAACAGTTGGAGCAATTCAAGTCTTAGATGGACATAAGATTCTTCTGGTTAAATGCTCAGTACAAAAAATGAACAAAAACTCTGATTCTTTGATAAAAAAAGATCAAAGTCAAAGCCTGTGGACATTAAAACTGAAAAAGGGAAGTCAACTACGCTCACAAGGTGCATTTCAGGTAGAAACATCCAGCTTCAAAGCCTAAAATTCTGTTGTATGCTTGGCTAACAGTGAATCTAAGGGTTTCCACTTTGTAGAAACCTGATAAAACATTCAGCAGTTTAATTCAGTTCATAGTCTGAGTCAGTTTGGGACAAATCAACTACTACAGCGTTGCTATTTTGTTCCCAGCGGCAATGCCAAAATCTTTGTTTGCTACACTCAGATTTGTACCTCTTACTGGCTTCTTGTCCACAGTACTTAGAACCATCCACAATACCAAAACCTAAACCTATATTATCAAGGAGTTTGTCTTACTCTGGAACATTTAAGGGAATTTTTGCCTCACATCAGTTAGACGTTGGAACCGTCAGCTAATTCCACTTAAACTTTTTGCTTGTTTAGTCTGGCCAACATTTGAAACCCCAAAGATCCAGTTTAAAACACGGAACAGATTCATAACTGCACAAATGCAGCTAGAAACACCAAATATTTGCTATATTTGTGTGAACACATATCCATTGTTAAAATTGGTGTACTGTTAAACAGCGCATTTAGACCAGCCTCATGCACTGAGAGAGCAGAAAGGAGAGCGAGCTGTGAGACAGTTAGTAATGGACTTCACATCATAAAATTCACAACAACACATATTTGGACTTTACGACCATTTCACAGGTAGGCAGTCACCACTTTTTTCTCTTTTCTCTTGTTTACCATGCTGGTAAATCTGAATGAATTATTTTTTGGTGCTAATGCTATGAGTAAAATGAACCGAATGATTTATTTGTGGAGGATCTAATCGAACTTAAGATGTGCAGCATCTCCATCTTGACCAAAGTTTAAACATGTATGTGCGATCAAAGCCACTTAGAACTAGCCCTAGCGGTTAGCCGACAACCTGATGGGCTTTAAAACTTTTAATTTATCCAAAAGACTTCTTTAAAAAAGGTACTGCTTTGGAGCATCAATAGCAAGCAGTTCCAACGTCTAATTGAGACCTGTGTTGATTTGTTACTATTACTAACTAAAGGGACTCAGCGTTTAAGTGGGGCTTGGTTTTTAATAACTTAACTTTAACAGTACGCTGCTTTTCTGCTAGCTTCACACTACAATATTCAAAACATTAAAGAAATAGCAGTAAAATAAATGGTCATGTTAGCTGCCACAGTTTCTCTGCATCTCTCTTTCTTTTTACAAGGGAGACTTTTAACTGAGAGTAACTAAAGGTTTTTTTTAAGTCTGTGTGCGTGACTGTGGTTTTCTTCGTCTGAGCCTCTGTCAATGTTTACCCTACAGAAGCTTTCACTCTGGACCCTGTGTTCTGGATCGCTGGTTGATTAACGAGCAGTAAAGACAGAAAAGACTCCCACTCACTCTTTAATTCACTCCACTTTTTACAGCAGCTTTATTTGGAGCAACTTCTCACTTTTAAATTATTCATATGCCAAGTTTATTGTCAGATTTTTGTCTCTAGTCATGCAGAAGTTTTGGTTTTATTTTGTCCAAGTTTTGAGATTTCTGTCTCTACTTTTACAATGTAGTTAAGGGGGAAATAGGAACATCTCTTTTCAGAAACACGTCCCTTTTACTCTGGATAATGTGACACACTGTCAACATTTTTTTTTTTTTATCAGAGCTACTTCTGCAGAGGATGTAGTCCCTAAGGAATAAGGAAATCGGGAAACCTGCTTGTATTTCATTTCCATGAAATTTGAGAGAGCAGACACGGAGTGCAGAGTACGCCAGTGAAGAATCATCTCTTAATTCATGTGACAGCAATTTGGGATGGAAGCAGACGCCACCTGATAGGAGCCGATCACATGCGTATTGGTACCCAGACAGGCTGATGTCAGCACAGAGCCTCGATAAAGATTCTGGATTTAATACACAGTCAGGAACAGACAGGCTTTTGTTTCTGGAAAAGAAAACTGTCGGCTGCTGTTGGAGCTGTGAATGGCAGCACTAATCCTGCTTCTCACAATCCAGCAGGACACATGATCACACACACGGACCCATTCAGTACACATGCCCGAGCTAAGGGACGCACACACATATTTGACAAGAGACTCAATCATTACCATTAAAGGCTACTTCATGTACTGTATTATTTCATTTCATCATATATTTTGTCATATTAGGGAAGGCACTGGATTGGTACCATCTGGTTAGAGTGTAGGAGCGATACAGGGAGGTGTTACCATCGTGCTCAAGGACACCTTAGCACAAATAACAGCAAGGGGGCCAGGACACAGGCCTTCCAGCTGTGGGACAACTTTCTTTGACAACACGCAATCTGGAAATGCGCCTACAGGAAAATAAATTGCAAAAAAATATGCAAAGGTGGGATACCAAAAGTACTTTAACAGATGGAAAAACAAAATGTACAGAAAAACGAGTATGTAACAAGTATACACTTAGACATGTCATCCAATTATTATGATTCATCTGAGTTTCTAGAAACCACTGACTGAAAGTAATATGTCATCTGTAAAATAATCTTTAAATGTGTGAGACTGCTGGTAAACAAAAGCTACAGTATCAGTTTTATTTAATTATTTAGTGTCGGTATAATCATATGAGATCAGTACTGATGCCATGATTTTAAATAGTTAAGTCAAAGGAATACAGAATTTAGTGTCCTACTGTAAAAAATTAACCTCCTTTGCGTAAAAGGTTTGAAAATTTCTGGTATCTTGTGTGATTCTGATTAGAAAATATTGCGAAAAAATTAACACTAAGAATCCATCCAAATAGTCAAACCTTTTACATTTCAGTGGTGCCAAAGAAATATTGAGATCCGATAGTCAGCAGTGTGTTAAACACAGTGTGAACATGGCTGGGCAACTATTATTTGTCTTAAAATCAGTATATCAAAATGTGTCATTTTCTGTATGACAGTTTGCTGTGGTCAGCAGTCTGTCATGAGGTATATGACACCTTTAAGCTTGTGATATTGCTTAATTACACTTTTGCATGTGAGTGATTGGTATACTGCATATCCTGTCTTCATTTACAGCCTTGTGCAAGTCCCCAGGAGTAAACACCATGCATCCACAAGATGCAATTAGCACATGGCCAGTGGGGGCAGTGTCTTAGGGTGTGAAGTAAAAGTATGTGAACAGCCTCATTTGAATCACAGCAGCTTGTCTGTGTGTATGCTATAAAAAACAAATACATCACACCTTATGGGCACATCTTCACTCTGTAGTTAAACCTAAATGATAAGCAGTTAATCCTCACCCATTAAGGACAACCACAGTACCCTCTGAGGCATTACAAACCCAGCCAGCACCATTGGTGCAGACACTTAGGCCCTCTGTACTAATGACTCCTGTCTTAAACAAAGCTGGTTTATTGTTTTGCCCTTTGTGTTTCTCAGTCATTTGTATTTCTCTAAGAACACCCTGAAGCCATTAATCTGTCCCTTAATCCTTCCTCCCTTCATATTCCCCTCTTTACTCCCACATCCTGTAATGGAAACAACAGAGAGCTACAAATAGAAAGCAGTAACCCCCTCCACTCCATTGGAGTGACCTAGAAGCTAAGCACTGTGGCTATCAGTGTGACATCTCACCCTAACCATATTTTCTCTTAACCATCTCTCACAGCAGAGGTCAAGTGGTGGCGTCCTGCTCTCTGTTTGGTCTCTAAACACCACTCTGCCCTACAATCTCCATCCTCCTCAGTCCATCAGAGAAGCCTGATAGAGTCCTGATGGAGTAGTGACCTCTGACCTCGGGCTATATGCTATCTGACCAGAGGGGCAATTAGAGGAAGCATGACCTAACAGGCCTTCAAGGACACAAAGAACAGAAGATGCTCACACATTTTCAGTGATGAAGGGCTACATGTCATGTTACAGTGAGTGAGTGTTTAGGGATGTCCCGATCCGATATTCGGCTGCCGATATTAGCAAAAAACGTGCATCGACATCGGATCGGACTGCATGGAAAAATGCTGATCCAAGAACTCCGATCCAGTTTTTCACGGAGTCCGATCCAGGTTTTCTGGCCAGCCCAGCACTCTGCGATTCAAGCAGTCTATTCCAGTGATCCGCTCCAGCACTTACTATCAATCCACCAGGCCAGCATGCAGATGGCAGAAACACATGAAGGGTAGGAGGAGTAGCGGTCAGCTTAGTTAACTATTTGTTTTCTGCTCTGGTTTTTTGAGAGTGATATTTTTATTTGGTTTACACTCTTACTGTTTAAGTAAAGAGCACTGATGGCATTGTTTTGGGCACAATTAGTGAAATTGGAGCCATGGATGGACTATTGCTTGTTTAAACAGTTGTACAATATTGTGTGCCTGTGCACCAGGCTGGCACTGACACTACAAAAATAACTGAAAAGGAAAGGCTGCATTGTTTGTTAAATGTCAACAATGTCTTGTGGTGTTAATCTATTTTTTATTTATTAGGGGGCCAAAGCACAAGTGTGTGGAGTCTTGCTGCTATTTTAATTTCAATGTTAGACATTTTAAAGGTTTCTTGTGTTGATTTATTTTCTATTTATTAAGGGGCCAACGCAGCCAAAACAAACCAGCTATATTTTTTATTTAATGTTAATGTTCAAGTTTAAAGTTTGTTTATTTAACCCTGTTAACAATAAACGGGTCAGTTTCTCATACCAACTGTTGTGGATCATTCTAACTAACCTGATTAAGTAGTTGTTCTTGTTAGAGTAATATCGCTTGATCAAACCTTTTCTAATATGACTGACAACAAAATAAGTGAATATGTATAATACGCACTTGGATCGGATCGGATCAGTATCGGTATCAGCCAAAACTCAAGGCTGTAATATCGGTATCGGATCGGAAGTGAAAAAGCTGGATCGGGACATCCCTAGTTATGTTGATCCATCCATCCATCATATGCTGCTATCGATGCTGTTCTAAATCAATATGCCTTCTCAATATTGTTATTATCATAGCTTGTTTTATTTCACTCCGCCCAGCAAAAACAGGTCTGTTGACATGGCTCTGCATCAGTGTGGACTTTTGACTCTGGATTCAGGTGGATGCGTTTGTTTCTAGGGATTGGTAAGGGAATATAAATTCCCCTTCCCCCACAAAAACTGGTTCGAGTGGATGCAACGTCAGACGGAATACGTAAACAGTGTAACAAGCTGACCATTAAGTCTGATATCATAGGCAATTTATGTATTTGGGATATAGAGCCAGGGTTGGACATTATGTTGCCCTCTGCGAAACTGTGTGTGTCGTTCTTAGTCTGACATTTAAAAATCTGATTAATAGATACTGTAATAGATTATTAGAACAGTCACCAATTGCAGGCCCTAATGAGCTACAGACAAGCTTCAAAGCATCACCTTGGAGAAGACCAAACCTATTTTATTTGATAAATTACTTCTTCTACTGCAGAAATTGTCTATGATATATTTTCTGTTAATCAACAAATGTACTGATCCAGCAAATGTTCCAGCTATTATCTCAACAGCCAGTGGATAGATTGCCTTAAAATTTGTTACAGATATTTGTAAACCCCAGAAGCTGAATCGTACCACTGTTGGTGACCTCCTCTAACCTTTCCTCTCAAGCCATCATCAGGCTGAAATGTCTGTTCCATCAACACTTTGATGCATGATAATTTATCTTATAAGGTAATGGCCTAATCTGCATGAAAGCTGCTTCAGACATTTATGGACTCTAGAGGATATTTTGTGGACCGCCTGACCTTTGGGCCATAATTTCCACTTGAAAGGCTGAAATACAGCAATCTAAAAGGCCATGGTATTTCCTAATCACATTCCTGTTCCCCAGAGGAGGAAGCCTTTTGATTTCAATAACCCCATTACGTTTCCTCTGGCACTGCCCGTGAGACAAACTTTTACATTTCATCTCCACTACTGGGAAGGTTTTAAGAATAGATGAATTATGAGTGTGTAGTTGGTTCAATTCAACACTGTAGCCTCTAGGGGCCGAGGTTTCAGACTGTTGGACATGTTTTAAATCCGTCCAGCCGACTGTACTGGTAGCCAACTGTGGGCAACCAGCCACAAAAAGGGATTTACAGAAACAAAACGTGCCAGAGGACAGCCCTCCCAACAAACACACCAGGTCCAGACAGAGCTGCTGTGTGGAGGCAAACAAATGTGCATTTGTCAGTCAATGTTTTAGTTTGTCTGTTTGGCAATATTTTCACAAAAAGGGATCATCTCTCCATAAAAACACACATGTACAAAGTGAAATATTTTCATTTCATAATAAAAAGTTTGGCAGTTATGTAGTTAATTTGGGATGTGCTTTAAGTTTAGATTGAAGCCTAGGACATTTGAACCTTTCCCACATAAACTATAAAAGCCCTGTATTTTTTGTAAGCATACATGCATGGAAAGACATCCTTTAAGAAATCACTGTATAACAATAGGCTGCTTAGCCATCTGCACTATGTCAATATATTTGTCTCGAGTGTCACGCAGAAATATAATACTATATAGCTTTTTAATGCAGTGAAACACACTGGATAATGTAACCACACATGCATATGCATACTCATAAAACAAAGTATGGATGCTAGCAATGCAAATTTAAAATGAGATCAAAGTGGATGGTCAGAGATGAGTATATAATAATAGAGCAATAGTTTATTATCGCCCACTGCTGGCCCAACACCACATGAATACAGATATAGTGCAAACCACCTCAGTCTAAGACATAACAACGTAGAGCGCAGGTCAACAGTCCAATAAACCTGAGAGGGAGTCAAGACCAAGGCCAACAAAAGCAGTCTTATCCTAAGGCTTTAACCAGCAGACACGACTTTTTAAATCAGTTATTTCAGTGTAAAATATGATATCTTAAAAGTCACTGCAGTGGTTTTAATATTAAAATACACTGTTTATAAATAATGACGGAACATAAATGAAAAAGCTGGATGAAGAGAGTTTGTGTATTTTGTGAAAATATAGTATCACGCAACTCTCACATTGTGAAACCTATATCTGGAAGTTAAAGCCTGACATAGAACAGGTGCAGTGAAGTCCTACAATCTCAGCAAATCCAGGTCATCTCTTCCTGCATGGTGTCCTCATTCAAGGCCTACTTCCTCTCTGCACAAAGCTATTTTAAATACTGCAAATACTGGATATAGAACACAGTGCTTCAGTGGATCCCTGTATTATTTCTCCTGGCAGCTTTAGAGTGTGAGGGAGGGGAGGTTATCTGAGGCTGAACACTAAAAACTGACTCAAACATACGAAACTATCCCCACCCTCTCTCAAGGGGTGGGTGAGGTGGTGCGGAGGGGGGAGACTGGTGCTTGCTGACTCAACATTACTGGAGCCTCTCCATCTACAGCCCTGAAGCACTAAGAGCACAAAAATAGGATGAAAACATCTAAAAAAATGCAAGAATGAAGAAAAGATATATATTTAAATGTGCTACTGATGTTTTCCTCACATTCACAATACCAATTTAAATTATTTCAAAGTTTTTACATGTTTTAGATCATCTACTTCAAATAACATTTTTATTTGTATTATGTCTGCTGACCATTTGACACAGTGTTTTAGTTTTTTTTTTTTTATCCCATACCCTCCAGGAAGCCATGGGTTTCTATAACATTTAGAGTAAAAATCAACATGCAAAGGCTTGAAACTTGCTTTAAGATACCGTAACTGATTAATACCAGGTAATATCATGTTCGCTAGATACTGATGGTTAGGTTGCCTTGTTGTACATACGCTATCGTAAGGTGTTGGCCGCTATGGCTCAGGAGGTAAAGCAGGTCGTGATCGATCAGCGGGTCAATTCCCAGCTCTGCATGTCTAAGTATCTCCTTGGACAAGGTACTGAACCCCCAAATTGCTCCCAATGGCTGTTTCATCAGTGTGCCAGTGTGTTCAAGCTGAGTAGCAGGGGGCATTTCAGCCTTGGCCACCAGTGTGTGAATGTGACAAGTAGTTAAAAGCATTTTGAGTGGTCCGAAGACTAACAGGGAACTACACAAGTGCATGTCCCTTTACCATAATAACAAACCTTATGGTATAACAAATAAAGTTGAACAAGCACATTTATGTCATTATATGTCTTTTTTCTGCTAGTCTACTAATTTCCCTAATCGATAAATCACATGAAATGGTTAAAAAAGGCCCCTCAAAAGTTTCTAAAGCCCAAGGCCCCATCTCTTTATTGGTTGTTTTGTCTTACTTACTGTCCAAAAGCCAAAGATAGTTGGTTTCTTCACATTTTTTTTGTTTGGAATTTTTACTTAATAAATGACTTGATCAACTTGGATTTTAATCCATGTTTTATATATGTGTGGTGATGTGTTAGAGCTAAAACAAGGCGTTAAGATCCTCTTAACATTGATTTCCATACCACACCAATAGGCAACCATTACCTGGCTCAAAGGTGGGAAAAATCTATTCATCTAAAATGTTTAACACTAATAAAGACAAAGAGGTAAAAGATGTTGATACTTTGTTATGTTCCTTTTAATGTATTTCTAAAGTTGTAAAGGTCTGTTCTGATACATGATGGCTTGTTGTTGCTCACTGGGCTTGGCGTCATTTACCGATTACCATGAGAGGGAGAAACTGGATAGGTCTGATGAGATGCTGAGAGTGTGTGCGTGTGTGTCTGTGTGGGTGTGCGTGTGTGTGTGTGTTAAGAGTGCTGGTATGCTTTCTCTACTCATACCAGCTGGAAATGTGATAGTATGTGACTGTTAGGAGTGTGCTTCTGAACAATGAAGCTGTGTCAAAAAATCTCATGTGTACAGAAATCTTAGTGGGGAAAAAATGCCAAATGTGTTTTCCTGCTCACATTCTTTCCTTTAACCCTTTATACAATCATTTGTGCCATGTCAAATTCTAAATGCGTGACCTCTGACCCCTGTGAATAACAAAGGAATCCTAAGCTCTAGTCTTGAGCAACAAACTGGTTCTTACCTGGAGTCCCCTGCGCCTCAAAATACTCGAGTCATCCATGATTCTGTGAGCTCGGGTATCTTTTCCTTTTTGGTTTTCTTTTTACAAAGCTACAAAGATCAGGCACTTTCTAGGAAGTACGTCCACAAGGAGGAAGTTACATTACAACTTCCTCCTTTCTTTGTCCATAAACCGTCAACAAAAGGCCATGTCATCAAAAAACAGAGTGAGTTGCCAAGAAAGTTATCCTATATTTATGAGACTGTCCTCTTTTCTAAACAGTCCTCTCTGCTCATTTTCCAGATCTCTAAAAAACTCTACAAGCCTTGTTTTTTCTTAGACGCTTCTTCAAATGATTCTCCAGTTGAGCAGACCTGATTTGGTTCTTTGCAGAGCATTCCTGTATACACGTCAAAAGAGAATTTGTGTCAAAATGAATGAGTGTTTCTAATTAAAGAGGAACAAAAATGTGAAACCCAAGGCTTCTGGGATATTCCACTTGACCATCTTTAAATTGTTCCAACAAATGTTCAAAAGGATGAACAAGAAAACAGCAGAGAGTAAAATTAAAAGCAGGGGAAAGTGTTGCAGTCTTCTTCGTTGTGGTTCTGGATCAGAGCATCACTGCTCTGTTTTCTCTTCCTTTATCCCTTTTGTTTATTCCAGCTGGTTGAAGAGGGAGGAAGGTGCGGTCTGGATGTAAGTGGCCGAGGATCGTCCTCTCCTCTGTTTCGTCGTCAGAGCACGTGTTGTTCCTGAGCTCAGCCTCCGTAGGCTGCTCTTCCATTCATCCGTTCAGCGCTAGACACACCCCTCTGCCTTGCTCTCATACAGATGTAGGGAGCTGACACTCTAGTGCTCGGCTTCTTCTGTTTTCTAAACTCTTGTTCTCTTGTCCTCTCCTTTTTCATCCACCTCCCACCCTTAAGGCACTAGTCCAGAGGAGACTCCACTGCCTCCATTATTCATGGGAAACTCGCAATAGAAATTAATGATGACAATGGGGCCTCAGGGGATATATGGAGGCAGGGAGAGGAGGACAGAAGGGAGGCAAAACATAAATGGGAAGGCACCAGCTTGCAGCCCTCTGGCTTAGCTGAGCTGTCCCAAAAAACAAGGTCCCAAAAAACACTTCAAAAACACTCGCAGGGAGCCGGCTTTTAAGAGTTTCTTTCAACAAGGGCGTCAGTCAGAAGTGTGTGGATTTATGAGTGAGTCCACAGAGTTTATAAAAAAAGGCTTGCTTTCTCTCAATCACTTTTTTCTCTATGGGACAAGAGAAACGAGAGAAAAGAGAATCCAAGAAAAAAAAAACAATAACACACACTGCCCACGCTTAAAGCTGCTGGACTCGCCTGGCGACAGAGAGAGCAGACAGAAAACAAGAGGTTGTTTGTTTGCTAGCAGCGGTCCACTGAGCGAGGAGGCACCTCGCATCCATCTCCATGCCAACCGGCCGGGCCAGATTCCATCTGGTTAACGCCGGCAGGAGCTTAGGGACTCCCACACACACAACTGTCGCCTCCACATACAAGCCTGTCACACACACTAGTCATCTCTTCATCTCCTCCGTCCCCTTCTGCGTCCTCTCCTGCATCTCTCAGTCTTTAGTGTTGTTCCAAGAGGCTGCAGGAAGGAGGAGATCCAGAGTGGAGGAACAAGGGAGGAAGGACCAGTGGAGATATTGTTTTCCTCTCTCTGAGAGAAGTGCAGATGTGGCCTTCGAGCAGATCCTTTCCGTCCTCTCCTGCTCTTTAAATCTGTCCGTCTCTTCTGTTGTTGCTTTCTTTGCTCTCTCTGATGTGTCAGTATGCTCACATGCTGTGACTCCTCCCCCGTTCTTTCATCAAACTCTCTCTCTCTCGCTCTCTCTCTCTCTTGCTTTCTCTGTGGAGGCGTTAGCAGGAGACAGAGACTTTGCTCGCAATGAATGGAGGGACGACGGGCGCTCCGCCTCTCCCTCCCTCGCTCCTCTGCACTGTGTGTCCGCTGCCACAGCCTCGCTCGTTCTAATCAAAACAAGAGGGTGTGTTCACACCACACACACTCTCACACACACACACATACAGCAATCTGTGGTTCATGTTTTATTATTGTGTATGGATGAATTAATCATGAGCCCACTGATCAGAGGCTTTGGATGATTACTTATTCAACAAGATAAATTCAAACATAGGCAGGTCTCACCAGCTCCATCTTTTCAAATGTGACATCATGCAAATATCACACCTAAATGTGATAGTTGGGCGATTAATGTGCTGCTCTAACAGCCTGCACTCGTCTTGAACCTGCTGCAGGGATTTGCTCCTATTCAGACACAAGAGCATTAGTGAGGTCGACCACTGATGTTGAATGAGCAGCTCTGGCTCAAAGCCAGTGCTCCAGTTCATCCTAAAGGTGTTAGATGAAGCTGAGGTCAGGGTTGTTTGCAGGCCAGACACACATGAAGAAACTATTTTTCTATGGAACTGGTTTTACACACAAGGGCATAGCCATGTTTAAACAGGAAAGGGACAAACACAAACTGTTGACATAAAGATGGAAGAACACTATAGTCTAAATTATAATTGTATGCTGCAGCATTACGTTTCTTCACTAGAAGTAAGAAGTCCAAACCAAGAAAAACAGAACCAGACCAAAAGTACATTGTGCTATTCATTCATTTATTTATTTATTTATATTTGGAGGAACTGTACAGCACTTTGGTCAACCGAGGTTGTTTTAAATGTGCTATATAAATAAATTTGACTTGACTTGACTTGAAGGATTTGGATAGCAGTGTTCACATACTTTTGGCCCCATGGAGCATATGTGATTTGAAGTACGTAAAACATGCAAAAAAAAACAACCAAAACCACTATAACAGCCTCTAAATGGCTGCTCCATAATTTGTGTTTCATTTTGAGGTTTTTACATCAGTCTGTAGCTTCCCAGTAATGTTCCTTATGTAGTCAAATCTGCAAATTCCAATGTTGGTCAAAGTATGTAGCCTATGTTTTAGTCTCAAAATGCTCCCAAGCCCTTCTAAAAACTACTTCCCATTTGACCTGGCGTAGGGTTCTGCATGATGTTGTTGCTACATTTAAAATCATGTACTGCTGTAAGCGCTATGTTAGTCCAATTTCCAAAGTCACACAATATCGCAAATTACACAGTCAAGGCAGCGGTAGACCAGCAACTCCTGTCAGGTGGCTTTTAGGAGGGTGATATAACCAATTCTGTCCCCTGTTGGAAAGGGCTCCCTGACAGCAAGGTAAATGGGTAAAAATAATCTAATAGTGAACCGTTAAACTTATTGATTTATTAAGGTTGGTCTTTTCGATACATGGCTAAAATACATTTTGCTGCTGGCCACGGTCACAGCCACCAGATCCCTTTGACAACAACTGTAATCTTACCTAGCAGAACAGCAGTACATTGCTTAGCTTCTGTGTCCCAGTGCTCCTGTCTGCTTCTCCAAACTGGGAGTGCTCTGACAACTATCTACTGTAGGTAATACACAGACTAAGGATCTACAATTGTAATTATACAATACAAATGCAGTTTTACACCCCCCATACTGTTGTCAAATAGTGTTTGCGGGGGTTGAGGGAGAGGAGGGCCTGAGCGCTGTAACCTACATCATCGCCTTTTGCTAACAGCTAAGTGGAAGGTTTGATTTGAAAAAAATGGCAAAGAACCCAGATGGACTCGCCCTTTAAAGGATATACACTATAACATTATAGAGTAAAAAGCTTATTTTTAAACTCTGGTCTGTTGGTTGGACGAAGAAGCATTTTGGTCCCCCTGGTTTCTTGGAAATTGTGATGGATGTTTATCATTATTTCCAGACAATTTTTACTGATATGATTAACTGAAAGTACATTATCAATAAAGAATATAATTGTTAGTTACAGAACTAACTCCAGGAAAATTCATGTTTTGAAGGATTGTTTGAAGTTGAATGTCATTAATGTTCCATCTGAGTCAAGACAGAATGACAGATAATGCATAACAGCCTATGCTGAAAACCAGGACACTATTTTTAACTGGCGAGCCTCCTCTGCAATAAACAGATGGAGAGACAGAAAAGGAAAAAAAGGAGAATAAGGACAGAAAGACAGATACAAAGGGAAATGGAGGCAGAGATTTCATGGTAGAGAGAGAAGAGAAGGCAGAGTGGCTGGTGTCCTCCTACGCTCCACAGAGAGCCATGTACCGATGACTCACAAAGAGATGAGAGATTCTTAATGAGGAGGGATGGATGGGTTGGATAACTACAAAAAATACCACCACTTCTCCAACAGTAACAGGAGGGAAGGAGCTGGTCTGTGCTTGTCCTCTGTACGCATATACTGGGATTGTACAGCATGGACACAACATGTTGTGTTTCTGTGGATGGATCAGTATGTTCAGAATCTGCTCCCTCTTTGTGAGGAGAAACCAGACCCTAAGTAATGTTGGTGAAACAGTGTGAGGCCCCTCCCCTCTCCGTCTGGGGGTCCTGGTACTGGTCAGAGCCTCTGTGTTAATGAGAGCAAAGGCCAGAAGGGGCCACAGAGAGGAATGTTCACACAGCCACAATGAGACTGACTGACACCAGCTTACTGACGGACTGGGTCGACTGACTGGCGCTTCACTGGCTGGTTCTGCAAACACACAGAGGCTCAGCTACGTAGCTGGTTTGTTGGCTCTGAAATCCCTCTCACATATTTGTTAAAGCTTTATTTGCTCAATGTGTGACGACATCCTGAATACAGCTGATCACTGTAGCTTTTATCAAACAAACAGGAAGAAATAGTGCATATTTTGGAACTATTGTCAGTGGTGGATCAATCCACATTTAGTGCTCCAGCGAGTAAATGTGGCAGCAGGGCGGTGTTTTTGGGATTCAGCCAAAATCAACTATGGTGTGAACTCATGGTAATGAAGGAACATGTCACCCATGTGCAACAGTGTGGCTCAGTGATGTGTTTTAAATAGTTTGTGGCTAACAGTGGAGCTCTATTGCACAGAGGAAAAAGATTCATCAGGCTGTGATAGATATTTACGGTTGGTTGGGTCTTGTGGTTTAATGAAATTCATTGATCTAACCATGTAATAGCCTCTGAGAGGATAATAAGAACAAAACCAGACTACTGTTTGAACATTAAATAATAAAAACTACAAACTAAAACTCCAGTCACTTATGCTGCACATTGCACTGAAAAAAGACATTTATTTTTTTCTATAACGTTGGACCTATATGTCCTAAAGCCTGACACAAACAGCACAGGTCTTTGCTTATACGTCAGTGAGTTGGCGTGTGTGTGTGTGTGTGTGTGTGTGTGTGTAGATGTTGGTGTTCCAAGTGTCATTTAAATCCAGGAGATGCCTATGTAAAACTATGACAGGGCATATTATATTTAATATTTATCTAATACTACTAATACTAATAATAGTAATTTATTACATTAATGGGGAAACAAGCCAAATATCTTCATGACATTGGCAAAGGTATCTGCTGTTGCCAATTGCTCTGAACAACATAAGTCCCCGAGATCATCATCAATATGCAATGCTATCACTCATCCTATTCTTTTAAAATGGTCTTAAAGGAATACTTCACCCACAAATCAATTTGTAAATTAATTAGTCATGCCATGTTAACTTGAATTCATGAAGAAAGCTTTGTTTTTTCCTGCATGCCTCCACTGTAAAAGGCAAATATATTCATTAATTGATTGTTTGGGGACTGCGTTTAACTAATTTTGACTAATTGATATACAAATAGTCTTTCTGAGGGTGAAGTATTCCTTTACAAAACTGAATGGAGGAGAAAAATATTGTCAGTGAAAATGAAGAGTGAACCAGATTTAGCATCTGACTCATACCTCCAATGAAGTGTGGGAGTAACTTTAAAGAGCAAGTGTTTATTTACAACTGATTAAGAATGCTGACTTGTATCGGAGGGAAGTCAGAGTAAACAATAAAATGGTAATTTAGTGCCATTCACACGTACAGCAAGGCAGACTAATAGGGCTTTCACACCGCCACATGGTAACACTGCCTCCAGTCATTTCAATGAGGGCAAATGAGGGGAAAGTGGCAGAGGGGAAGCAGTTTTCGAACACAGCAGTAGGCTTATGAAGTGGTTATTGCCCAAGTAAAAGCACAGAAATTTCACTCTGCCGCACAGAGTTCGTGCTGAAGTTCTGCCAGTGGCCCGACCAAAAAGCGGGCATCACAGAAGCAGAAAGAAGACAAAATGGAGGAGCTAATTAATTATGGCGCTAGCAACTTATAAAAATAACCATAAGAAAAATTGGGCCTAAGATAACATTGAGCTGATGAGCTTGCCAACGTAACATGTCAAATTTCTGAAAAAAGCCGTCTGAGGGCCAACGAGGACCAACAGTCCTGAACGCACTGCATAGACTAGGGTGACAGAGGCTCACTGACGGCCCGACATTGACCAACGGCCCACCTTGCTTTGTGTGTCAGGGCCTTAGGAGTCTACAGCTACGTTAGCAGCTCTGGACCAACTGTAGGCACAGCTGTATTTTGAGCTAAATGGTAATATCAGCATGCGAATATGCGCACGATGACAATGCTACCATGCTGATGCTCAGCAGCTTTACCGTTGAAAACTGATAATAAGCTTTTTCCTTACATTTGGGAGCAGCAGTAAAAGTCATATATTTCAGAATTTCATTCAAGTCCATATATTCCCTTGACTAATACAAACCATGAGCTTAACCACTGGTATATATATCCACCTTGAACAAAAGGAACCACTGGATTCTGTTACTTGTCTCTTGAGCCACAGAAAGAGATACTGTGAAACACAAGATGCTCAGAAACGAGAGTCGAGACAACACGAAGAAAGAGTGATGATGAACGAGAGAGAGTTAAGAAAGGCTGTTTTCTTCTCTGCTTCATACACAACTAATTAAACCAAAAGCCTGTTCCTGCTCTGTTTTATGTCTCTGCTGTATTGGAGGTTAATTGAAGCTGTGGCCCCGACTGTACCTGTCAATGCAGAAGAATTGCCGAGAGCAGCATTTTCTTCCTCTTATTTCTCTAAATCTTTTCCTGAATCCCATAAAAAGAAAAAAAAATTCTTGCTTCTTTGACCTCCCACCCTCCCTGTTTGACCAGAGAGGCACTCAGTGCTCAGATAGTGTTCTGTTTATAGCTGACAGCGTCAGGCTTGTTGAGCCCTGTCAAACCAGAGACCCAGCTACCTGACCTTCTGCATGTCTTTACAAGAGACTGCAGACACAGTGGAGGACAGAACATTGGTCTTTAAATCTAGACATAATATTTTCTTGCGATTTTTTGGTCTGTTGCATCTCAAAATCCTGTTACAAAGCTTCAACAACTTCCACAGTCTAGAGATTAAAAAGTCTTTCCGTAATGGTACCAATATGACATATTAAATAAAAAAGGCAAAGACACTAAAATTAAAACTCATTAGAAGACCAACTAAGATATCTCTTAGAATAGTTCATTCAATCCCTGCTCATCCCAGTTTCATGTTCCCAAACACCAAGTTTAATCAAACAAATCATGAAACTACAAAATACTTCTTTGCTGCAAGAGATACTTTGACAATCTGATTTTCAACTGGATCAGATTTCTATGACTTTTCATGATGATACCAGATTCATTCATTTAGTTTTCATCAAATCAACAAATGATGAGTCCATATGGGCATACAAAATGGAAGTAGCTAAACTTAATTTAAATTTATTGTAGTACTGACTGAAGGCTCATAAGGTCAATTGATTGCGAAGTGAGAGGTCAAAGGTCACAGAGGTACACACACACACACACACACACACACACACACACACACGCACTTACATGTACATGTACACACACACACACACACACACACAGAGTTTTATACACAAACAGTAATGTCAGAGTTTACATTGGACACGCTCAGTCTACCATTACGATATGGAAACAAGTGACCTCTGACTGCTGTAGAGGACCTGAAGATAGATTCTAATACGTCTGACCATAGAGCCCCAGCTCACACATACATACTGTATATTGTATACATGCATGTACTGTGAGTTTTATTACTGCACAATATGAATAAAATATGCAATATAATGAACTTGTTTAATACTGTGATAGTAATCTCAGAGGCAATATCATAAAGATTAAAAGGTACAGTTACAACTAACTAACTAACAACACACTATAAAACCCTGTTCTTTGGGTCTACTGATAAATATGTACCAAAAAAAAACAATATTCAAATCCAGATTAAGACCAGCTTTTACAGGTTAGCATTCTATGGCTAACTAAATCCTGTCTACTGCTGCTTCGCAGTAAAAACCTTCCACCTGCCAAGACAGGCAACTACATTATTTAATAATTCATTTTGTAAATTACATATTCATCATGCATTGTATGTGCTCTTGCGAGTATTTGTGTTCTGATTGTTTTTGTCTGAGCCTATGTCAGCAAAGTACTTTGCAAAAGATCTGAATTGATCAGATGATCAACAGAAATATAAGCCACCATAATTTTCCTCATTTCAGAATCTATATGTGAGAATTTGTTGCTTTTTCAAATTGTATCTAGAAATTTTAATTATTTCATGACATTTTTCAAACTACTACAATTAATGAAAAAAAAAAAAAAGTGCAGATTAATTAAAAATGGGAATAATTTGTCATCATGTGCCCAGCCACCCTACAGTGTAAACCTGAAGTGCTACATGAATAAATTTTATTGTTATTAAATTGTTATAAAATGATTAAATAATGAATTCAAAATACGTAATACATTGTGCAGCTGCAGTCAGTTTCATTATATTTTTTGGTGATGCAGACAATTTCTTCTATGGATGTCTATGGACATAGATTTAACAAATGGCCCTTCATTTTGCTGCCCAGCTCTTTGTCCACAGAGACTTGTACACACCTCCTTTTATTTACAGTTTGGTTGCTTAATTAAAAACTTTTGACCAGGACCCAAACCACAGATGTGCACACAAACTTACATCCACCAACACGTCTGTGATACAGTCACAGCCAAGTCACACATGCAAATGAAAATACATGAATAGGAAGTTATTTGCAGACACGGACGCACACAAACACACACACAGGCTGTTGTGCCAAACAAGGACGTCATCTACATTGTGTAATAAAGGAGCAGAGATAAAGAGCTCCTATTTGTGTAACTTCATTCATCAGCTTGATGAGCTGGTCTACTGTTAGTCTGACTGTCCTGAGCCAGCTGGCCGCCTGTCTGGACAACAGCCCGGCTGATACCTCTGCTCGGAGCATGAGTGTTCAGATACACTGAACCTGAGCAAACAATGGGGGTAAATGAGGTTTGGGGTGATAACAGCAGTGCTGAGGAGAGGTAGCAAGCCATACTAAACAATGCAAAGTCTGTCCGCTGCAAAGATTGACAAGTAAAGGAAAGTTTGTGAGTAAGGCAAGACAAAGGCAATTAAAGAAAGCTTGAGAGGAAGACAGCTAACAGAACTGAGCAACAATCCAGCATGAAAATAAAAACATGAGGCCTGTGTATTGAGATGACAGCTGAGTGTGTGTGTTTCTGCATTATGCTGACAGTTTGCATGCTGCTCTGTCTACGCATTGTGCTGACGGTGTGTTTGAATGTGTGTGTCAGCCTCCTCAGACAGGACAGCAGGAGAGCTTGGCCTGAATAAATTAAACACGGTGTTTGTTACAGACTGACGGAGCTCAAATGGGAGTACTGCATTAGTGAAGTCCATCCACGTTAGGAGACTAGAGGTTGAAATCTTTAAGAGAAAGTTAAATCAACACGAAGAGCTTTGACCTTACATAATCACAAGTCCTGGAAAATACATCCTAGTTCTACTGCTTTCTCTTAGCAAGACACTTCTTTATCATGGAGGCAGGCAGTAACGGCTGTTCTGCTCAGCTTAATGAGGCTGGATATGTACAGCAAAAGAGGAAAATTTTGAATTGTTTGTGTCAGAGGCCAAGTGTCATGGGAACGGAATATAATCTAGAACACTTTATACCAAAAGGTTTCACCTCAGCCACATGTTGAAATCTAACCTCAATCCACCAGACAGCCCTTGAGTGACTGCTGATGTGGTTTGAGGTGCAACAGAAAACTTTGTACTATATATTATAGACACTTTTTTAACGCTTCTGTACAATTTCAGATATTTCGATAACTCCTGTTAAGGGCAGCCAATAGCTTTCAGTCCATCCTACAAATGCAGTAATTTGGCAAGCCAGCCTACCAACATATCCACTCAGACAGAATCTTACTTACAACATTAGCTAGCAAGCAAGCAAAGGTTTAGCAGCTAGTTGTAACTTAGTTACGCTGCATGGATCTGGTGTTGGTTGCTTCATAACATTAGCTGATAAAGTAATTTGCACAAGGGAAGCAGCTAACCAAATACCTGCCAAATCAGCCCTTAAATCTGGATAAATCAAATTACGGCAATCACACAGGACAATATTTTGCTATGTTAGCTAGCTAGCTAGTCATCCATGCTAGCAAGCAAGCTAACATTAGCCAGCTAAAACCACAACACCACAACATTTTTGACATGTCAGTGTTTGCCCTAACATTAGGATTTTTTTGCATCAGGAATACAGAAGTTATTATTTGGGGTACAGAATTTTATTGATTTACTGTTTATCAGACCACAAATGGGACAAGAATTAGCTCGCTACCAATGGCACAGCCTGTGAACCTTCTGCCCCACTTCCCGCCACTAGGACACTACTTTCCTGGGAGGACAGCTGTCAGCAGCTTTGACTTAAGTTAATGCAGCAACTGCAATTAGGCAGTGCAAACGCCAGCCCCAAAGTTTACAGTGGGCTGGAGGCCAGCGGCAGTGTTGAGTCTAACAGCAGCAACCAAAAGTTTGCTGATCTGGCAGGGACTCGTGATGGTTAAGAGGGCAGTCTGGGAACAGACACCCTGTGCTTGGTCTTGCTCTGGCTGACTTCCAGTTGCTAGAGGGTGCTTAAGGTCCGTCGCTGTAAAATGTAGGTTAGCGTATTTTTGGACACTTTTAGCTCTGTAACAGAGCAAAAGAGAGGCAAGGCACTCAGGGACATGCAAAAACTTTACATCCCTAGGGTTTTCCTGGAAAACTTATTCCAAGTCCTTTACATAGAAGTCCACAGGGTGCTTGAGGCAACCAAGACAGTCAGGGAAGGTCTCAGTTTTTCAGTTACGTTACAACCCCTTTACCAACTGGTAATAAAAAATGACTGATACACGTAAAAAGTTTAATACTGAAGATTTAAGCAGAAGAAAAGGTACATTCAGACTGAGCATTTGTTATCATGGTTCCCAAACTCTGAAATAACCTCCCCATTGAAATTAACCTTGCAACTTTTGTGACTCCTCATAAACTTAGATTTCTGAATTTAGTGTAATGTCTGAGCTCAGTTTCTTTGATTTTATCAGTTAAAGACACGGTTATTAACTGCTCAACTGTTTTTTGTCCAACTTTGTTTTTCCTATCATGAGAGAGCTAGAACCTCTGATACAAGTAATGATGACATTTCTGCGTACTGCCAACAGGATGCTGCACAGTACAAGAAAAACATACTTCAGTCCAATTTTTCCACATTATAAATGTGCAAAATATAAAAGTGTCAAAATACGGTCAATTTTCTAGTCTTTTGCTTTCCTCCTCAAAGACATTTAATCACAGATCTACCCACTCACTCTGCTGCTAAAAGCCATGTAAAGAGGCCAGTGCTCCCATTTTTAGTAGTGGGGAGATCAAGCCATCACATTCTGTGATGAAGCTCAGACCAGATCAAAGCTTAAGAGAAAAAGAGAGGGGGAAGTGGAAAATGAGAGGAAGAGGAGAGAAGTGAGGAGGGAGGGAAGGAGGGGATGAAAAGGACGCAGTGTTGCATAAAGCCTTTTCCCCGTCAGAGGGGGGTTGATAAGAAAATGCTGAGTAAGCCGGAACAAGCTTTACACTGATGGGGGAGAGAGGGCAGCTGAAAGAGAACAAGGGAATGAGGGGGAGAGAGGGAGAAAGAGGCAAAAAGGAGACAGAGAGAGAACAAGGGTAGAGAGACAAACAGAGGACAAACTGTGAAGACAGAGACTAATGCTGCGCCCCATTTTTTCCCTTCACCCTTGACTTTTCCTTACTTTTATGATTTCAGTGTCCTTACACTAAACAATTACTCAGCCCTCTCAAACTCCACATCAAAAGTTACCTATAATACTTTACAAATAGTTCATATAAAGGGCAGTAGGGATTCAATACCAAGTTACCTTTTTGGATCTGGCTTCAGGTTTATAAAATACTACATTGCTAGACTCTGAGGTTTAGGAATCTCATATTGTATCTTTAACAGTCTAACTTTTAACAGTCTTAACCTTTTTTTACTTTCTCAAGTGCAACATGCAAATTATTTAGATATCAAGCTTGTCATTTTTGCCTGGCCTTTACCATCACTTTACTGGTTATAATGATAAACATCACCAGTAGCTGATTATATAAGATGTACGAATTTACATGAAAACTGTATCTTTCCTGAAGGACAAACTGTAATTTGGCTTATAGTTATCATGCTCTGCAAGCTGGTGAGCCAAAGATTACCTGTCAAAGACAGCAGCACCACACTTTCACAACACCAAATGACCGTGAGCATGTTTTTGTAGGTCAACAACCAAAAAGAGTGGTGATACTTCTCTGGAGAAACTAATTTAGCTGATACACTCAAAGTAGCCTGAATCTCGCAGTTAAAACTTACTCATATAGCCCGTCAACCCAGTCGGCAGAAAAAATGTTGGCATCGTACATTTGCATATTAATTAGCAGATAACTTGCAATATCATAGTTCAATAAGCTTAGCTTTAGGCACAAAACAAACTGTTATGGTTAGGAAAAAAATCATGTTTCGGCTTAAACTACCTGGTAGTGGTGGAACAATCCCGGTATAAAAAGCAGCAATGTCTCTGTAAAAAAAACAAGCACTTTTCGTGACACTATCCCTGTTGACAGGTCACTATAAAACACCTGGTTTGGAACCTATAATGCCAATTTAAAACACAGCAATAACTTGCTTAAATATGACCAGTTTTGTTGTTTTCTGGTCTTAAACAGCGGTCTGCAGCTTGGCAGGCATGTGGCCATGGTAACACGTGACGCCACCCAACATACGATGCCAACATTTTCCTCTGGCAACTGGGCTGCATTCGTGGGAGTCTAATGTGTCAGATACATTTCATGAACATTTTATATCTTCTGCTGCTTATCTGGTTGTCAGTTTAGACATAGAATGTTAGCCTACATTATTTAGGCTGACACTGCAGCATTTCATCATCTTTGCTTACATCCAGCTACATGACCATCCCAGCAAAATTTTGTCACGGACATTTCATGCTTTCATGTAAATGTTGTTGTTTTCTCCAGGAGAGATTCAGTTGAGGAAATCAGTTTCTTTTACCGAAAGCTTATTCTTTGCATGCATGCAAACACATTGAAGAGATTGAGATTAAAAAAAAAAAAACACATTCGGTATTCGGTGGAATAAGTGAAAAGCAAGGCCGAATAATAGCAACGTGTTTTGATAATGCAATCAAACAGAGTGCGGTGACGGACGGAGTAAAATGTCGGCAGTGTGGCGATATTTTACTCTGTCCGTCACCGCACTCGCATTTGCGACTAAAAATAGTTTTGTGCCAGCAAAATAAATCATTCAGCACGCTGTGTGAGTACAGATTTCAACCAGCAGCAGAAACGAAACGGAGAATCCCGCCGGTTGTGGGTTGAACGGGGGTCACAGACACAGACAGGAATGTATTCCTGTTAAATACGGCAGCGCATGATAATGGCTTACCGGCGACGGGCTCCAGGTGAATAACTTGTTGTCATGACTGCCCAAAAGTACCTGAACAGCCGAGCCGTGGCGGCACACAGTATGTGGCGTATCAGAGGAGAAACGAGCCGTTCACATTTCTCTCTTTGTGGCAAGTAACAGCACACAAAACTCACCGCACTTTAGGGACTGTTCTTTACTTATGAAGGGACTGTTCTTTACTTGTCAGGGGAGGAGGGTGGCTGGTTGATTTTTATTTTATTTATTTATTTTATTTTGATCCCCCCTATGTTAATCACTTATTGATGCTGTTTTTGAAGTATGAATAAGTCAATAAGTAATTTATTCCATTGAAATATCATTGATGTATTATAGAAAAGTGATTTATCTTTTTATAAATGACAAAAGGCACATCTGCCTCATTTTTGCTGTGGTATCGTGATACTACTCAGAACCGTGATACTTTCACTGGTATCGTACCGTGGGATCCAATTTTGGTACCGTGACAACACTAATCTGGAGGGGGTTCATCTGCAAAAACTAATGAAAAACTAAAAACGGCATTTGGTATTCGGTACTCGGTATTTGGCCTAGCGTTTAATATTATTCGGATTCGGCCACAAATTTTCATTTCGGTGCATCCCTAATTATGTCTCCAACCACCCTGAGTCTTTTCACAACTCTACAGCAGCCCTGGAGGAGTCAAGTGGTGTCTTATCCCAGAGAGCAGTGGAAGTCTGGTCCTTCTGACCAGCATTGGAGCTCAGCTTGAATATATCCACTGTCAGGAGGAAAAGGCCAATAGGAAAAGCAAGCTCTTGACAATACAGAGGCCCAAACACACACACACACACACACACACACACACACACACACACACACACACAGGCTGAGCTTATTTAAAAGAGTTGCTGAAGGCTGTTTTATCGGCTGCTGGCCAAGTCAAATCTCTGCATACTACTTTGAGCTGATCTGTATCTCATAAATGCAAGTTGGATTTACTGTTTAACTAGCGGGTGGAAAAGTTCACACTGGTGATGTGTAAAGTGTAAAATGTGTGTGTGTGTGTGGGTTCAAACTCAGTTCAAATTATTGCTGGCTCTGGTCAATGCACCTCGGTGCTGTGTGTATGCTTATTGTCCGTTCAGTCGAGCCACACTGGAGACATTTCAGTGGCAACAACAAACAATGCAGCCTGTTTGAAAGTGAGGCTGAGTTCCTGCAGACAGACAGACTGCTGTTGTTCTGTACTCGTTCCTTCCTCGATACAAACAGTGAGCTTTGTTTTGGACTATGGGCAGACACACAGGAGAGACCTGGAGTTTGTTCTAAGACCATAAGAGAGATGTGACAATATAGGACTGGAAACAGGCACAGGAAACAGCTTAAACACTGTACATTGCGCAAGTGTTTTCAAGTCAACCCACTCCCACAGAAAGCTCAGTTTCAGTTTTTTAAGAGGATGGTTTAGGTTGGACAATGAGCTGAAACAGAAAGAGCTTCATTTTTTGGAATTGCTCACATTATTGAGAACATGCAGACACATTCACCTTAGACTCGTCAAGGCAGAGATGTCTGGCAGGTTGAAAGCTCAGCCCATTAAAGGCAACTTGCATCTATGTCCAGTAAGTGTTGGAAAGATGTTCTTACTGCTTTTATGATGAGAACTGAGTCAGCCCATAAAACTTGAGAAAAATCAATTTTAAGTCTCACTATCATCTCAAAACGAGTCATACAGACAGACTAAAAAAAAAAAAACTGGAAAAATCTATCACTTCATTTATTTTGGAGGAATCGAGCCTGAGCACAACCTCAGCTTCTGCTAATACTGTTACAGAGACATAAAAAGACAGGTTGACATGATGCAGGTGGAAGGATGAGACTGAGGACGCCACTGACCGCTGTCTGATCCTCATAAACTCTGAGAACAAAACAGTCCCAGATGTTATACATACAAATCAAATTACCCTGTGGATATAATCTTACACTGTCAATGTGTTTTGCTCTTCTTCTTTCTGTCTCTATCCAAAAAATGTCAAGGTTCAGACTGATGTTTTAACCACATCATTAACATAAACAAACTGTGGAAACTGCATACTCACAGCGATCAATGCAGTCTAATATTTAGGGAGGTGAAGACCCACATTTTTCATATTACGCATTCAGACTGTGCTGTTCCCTGTACACAGAAGATAACAGCAGGTAACAATATGTAAACAGAGAGAACCGAGAGCACACACAACACAGGGGTTTTATTAAAGGGTGATGTTCTGCAGCTCACAGGCACAAAGGAGGGATGTGGAGGAGAAAGATGAGAAACAACAATGACAGAAAGACACAAAGAGGTAGGGGGAGTGAGTGTGTGAGATGGAAAGACAATTCAATTTCCCCTCCGTCATCAGAGATGGGCGATACAGCCAGAACTGGATTACCTCATCCCAAACAGAACAGAACAGAGTTTGACTGTCTGTATGTTAATGTAAGTGGGGTGCAGGAAGCATCAGTGTAATGCTTCACTCAAGTCAGGGTGCTTTCTGTTTAAGCACGACCAACTGGAAATCTTCTTAAATCTGCACTAATATTAAAGCTGACAGACACCATTACAGACTAGCTAGTGAAGACAGTGGAGCATTTAGAGCCGGATATTTTGCCCAGGAGTTGGTGGACATCAAACTATAGCAAAAAGAAAAGTAAATAATAGACCTTCAGGTAGGGCTGGGCGATAAATCGATTTTATCGAGCAGGGAAGAACTCGTTCTCAAGAAAGGGAACGAGTTCTTCAGAGCTTTTGTGTGCTTACCTGTGTATGTGTCTGTGCTCACCTGTGTGTGTGTGTGTGTGTGTGTGTGTGTGTGTGCGCGCATCAGGGCCGAACTCTGCCGTGCGCGACACAGAGAGCAGAGGAGGATTTTAGACGCGCACCGTCTAGGGACATAAATGACATGCCGTTGTGTAAATAAGATGAATAAGTGTTACCAACGCCAAGCTGACAGACCCCC